>NC_084514.1:23049996-23397496 GCF_024500385.1 Phyllopteryx taeniolatus | reverse complement strand
CGGAACTATATACTTACTGGGGGCGTGCCTTTAGCGTCCTCTGTCACACACACCCTTCCCCCTTTAACGTCCGCATGATGTCCTCAGTCACGTCCGCCTTCCTCTATATAAGCAGCGTGTCGGCAGGAAATGCTCCCAGTCGGTCAAGCGGAGCGCTCATTAAAGTTACACAACAACATTTCCAGATTTTGGAACTCTGTGCACACACAAGGCGCGCCGCATTATAAGGCAGGCCACCCCGTCCATTTTGGAGAAAATTTAAGACTTTTAAGTGCGCCTTATGGTCGTGAAAATACGGTATATATTGAAGCACCCATCCTGACACATTTCCAAGGCTGTTACAGTGTTTAATATAATCAGATAAGCTACAAGACAGCAACATTTCATAAAGTAAAGACAAAAGTCTCCCAATGGGGTCCTGACCAAGATTCAATCCTGTGCCACAGTAGTCCGCGGCTTCAAAGTTAACCGACTGAGACTTTTGACAAAGTGGTAGAAAAGTACTCTCAAGTCTTAAATAGGGTTGGGCATCGTTTGAATTTGAGCAATTCCGAACCCGGTTCCGATTCCTTATTTCTATTACGGTTACAAACGATTCTCAATTCCGATTCTTTTAGAGGGCTTGGTCAAAAATCTTTGCATGGTTTAAATAAAGGGTGTCCTTTTCTTTGCAGCCCGCTACTTAGCCTAAAATGAACATTTTACTCGGGGGTTCTTTATAACCAGTATCAATATCAAACCCATGAACTAAAAGGCAACGTGTGTTAACATGTTGGGCTAACCCAATTGACTTAATAGTCATTAATTAATGTTTCAGCTAAAAGTTGAATATAGCATTGTTAAAATAGTTATTTGGGACTGTTATATCACGTCAAATGGTTTATATGTGCAAGTTTTAACTTGACTTTCTGTTGTAAGCTTGTAGCCTTTTATTTTGAAGGGTACACCCCAGAACTCATCATTTTGGCACAAAAAGTAACTTCACACGGCACCGTTGATTTTTTTTTGGTTTTGTTTTAATGAATGGAACCAAATGTTATAAAACTTTGATTCCTTTCGTTACCCACTGACGAGGCACAAGGTTAATGTTTGTGATACTGTAAGATTTATGTGAATTTTGTCCCAATTCATTGTGATGTAAAGTTGCTACGTTGAAGTTTTAGCTGAATCTTAAGCTTTTTTTTTTCTGTCATCAGCTCTTATCGTTGGTTTGAAGACTAAAATAAATGCTAAAAACCATCAGTGCAAAAGTGTAACCAACTGTTTACCTTGTTGTCTGCCTCAATGTTGGCATAGACATATTTTATTGTTTCACTCACCCAATTGACAGGGTTGACTTCACTGAAGATCCACGTGGTGTAGGCTGAGGCTCTGAGCGGGAGGGAGCGCGGCAGACGCTACACATCGTCAAAGCCTCCTTTGCACAATATAATCTTATTCCAAGTGTTGCACTGAGGCAACTGGTCATTAATTTTAACAAAGTGTGCGCGTTCTTCTTTTTCGCCACACTTTTCTTCGGGATCGGCGGACTCTGCATCAAAACTGGGAATTTTTTTTTTAAAATTTGTACAGTTCCGAGACAACCGGAACGTAAGTCCCGGTTCCAATCGGTTCTTGATTCTTGATGCCCAACCCTATTCTTAAACAACATGGGTGCACGGCACGCAATGCCACGTGTCCCACTAACAGACAAAGAAACAGATGGAGATGTTCTCGGTGGCATCATGGCAGTGCCATGGCAAAAACATAAATGCAAATATATATTTTTTTTAAATGCTTCAGGTTTGCTTACAGCTCCAAAAGTGATAAATAGTGTAGCGGACATGCTTTCGCTAGATGACACCATGACCCCCAACCTCGGACTGGGACTGCATCCCTGTCTCTGCTCCCCCGCCGAGACAGACGGTCATGGGGATGCCTGGTTTATCTCACACGGAAGCGAAATTACCAGCCAGTCTGAAAGAGTTCATCAAAAGCAGAGACCAGGAATCCTGGCTTCTCACCTGGACTTTAAATTAATTAGCAGCTACCCCAGAAACCTGGACTCCCAGTCATCAGAAGACCCCCTGTTGCAAGGCTCAAGATACCGACCCAAAAAAGCTTGAAAATCCGCTGGTCCTGCATGCCATCATCAAAGCTCAAAGGGACCATTTGCCCTTTGAAATACAACTGAAGACCTGTGGGACAATGGATGGGACACGAGCGACACCCACAGGCGGTGGAGAGTTACTGCAAACATAGCTTCACCGAAATTAAATGTTGCGTGACATTTTTTTTTAAGAACTTTGCATGAATTTTTCCAGTGCCTATCACCACACCAATGTCACTAGGGATTGTATTTCTCAGAATTAAAATGTCTGTTGGTTAAATTTGTTTGCCAACCGCATATGCTTGTGTTCATCTCAGAACAAAGGCAGACATGCTATAAAAACAAGCAGCAAGTGACATTAACCATTACATAAGGTTAAACACTCCCTGCATGGATTAAACAGGGTGTGTGAGACAATGCAAAGCTGGAAAATGGTTTTGTTATTTGTTATTATTGTAGATCCAATAATTAATATTTTATTCCACTGGTTTTAAACCACAAAATAATCCTAGGATGGAAAAGCAACATTAAGAGGCGATCTATCTCCCCTTTGGCCCCCGGAGGGGTGCGGGGGACCACCCCCTTTCGGCTGGGCATAAAGGCCGGAGCCCCCCTTTGTCAGGGGCTCTCACTCGCTCGACCACCTTGCCGAAGACTGGCTCAGCCTGGAAGCCCGACCTCTCACCACGAGGACGCATCAGACCTTTCCCCGCTGAAGGGCATCCTGCCAGCGCCCCGAGTTAACCTGTCGTGTGCCGGGGCAGCTCGCGGACAAAGCTCAGTTGAGAGGTAAATGGGCGGCGCATGTCTGCTACGAGTGTCTTGCGAACAGCAACACCCACGCCCTGCGCTTGGAACTTTTTTTCTTGCTTTTCCTTTTATTTTCTTCCACCTTTTTCCATCAAATCCACCTGTTCCCCGTACGGACCGGAGCGGTCAAACATTCGGCAAATCGACCAGCCTGCCTAAATTGTGTTCCACGCAACACAAGTCCAAATTGCGGTCTACTAAACTACAGATTGGTGCATATTTTGGTTTAAATTAACGAGAACAGGAACCCCCAGCTCAATGCATTGTCACCGCGCAGGCTCTTTCCACCCTCACATCACAAGTTCAGTCTCCTTTACCGATGTTCGTCCATCCTTTGTTTGCTTTTTCTCTGCATTGTTCCCCTGTAGATTCCCCTGTTAGATCTCATTACATTTTCGATAAATATCCACTACCAGCATCATTTGTATGTGTTTGGACTTGACAAAAAACCTCTGGTTATCGAGAACTCTTATCTAATTCCTGTAGCAACCTTTAGATTACGAAACATAGAGTTTGTTTGTAGTGCAGCGTGGTGAGACTCCTACAGTGAGTGCACGAGTAATATATAATTGGCCCGACAGAAATGTGACAACAAACTCAAGACAAAAAGACAAAAAACTGCCAGCATGTTGCAATGGAATTGTAGGTTAGGTGTTTAAGAAGTTGATTGCAAGAGGGAAGAAGCTGTTGGAATGTCTGCTAGTTCTAGTTTGCATTGATCGGTAGCGCCTACCTGAGGGAAGGAGCTGGATGTTTGGCCTCATCAAGGACGGTGACGAGTCTGCATATCGACAGGAAGTGGAGCGGCTGGAGCTGTGGTGCGGCCGACACAACCTGGAGCTGAACACGCTCAAGACTGTAGAGATGATCGTGGACTTCATGAGGCATCCTTCGCCATGGGACAGTTATTGGAGTTTATTATGTTATAGGATAAAACTACTGTTCAATTTCACAACATAATCATTACTCTATAATCAAATAAATTATGGCTTCAATATTTATTATTTTAATCAGAATCATCTTTATTTGCCAAGTGTGTCAGAAAACACAAGGAATTTGTCTCTGGGAGTTGGAGCCGCTCTTGTACGACAACAGACAGCTATTGTGACAAAAGATACTTTTTGGACATAGAACCACTACAGAGATTCTCTTAGCAATGAAGGGTTGCCAGTAACGTGGTCATGCTGATAAAGTGACAATTGATCAAATGATGCAGTCCTCAAGCAATTTAGAGCAGTTTGAAATGACTAGTAGAGCGATAATCTGGTACAGTGTCAATTGTGCAAATGATGCAGAGTTCCCTCGCAATGTAGAGGAGATGTAAATGACAAATAGAGCGGTAATCTGGTAGAGTGACAATTGTGCAAATGGTGGACATAGTTCTCAAGCACATGAGTGGCCAGTATTGGTCAACAACAGATATGCAGATATGAAAGATAACTGTTTAAGAAGTTAACGGCAAGAGGGAAGAAGCTGTTGGAGTGTCTGCTGGTTTTGGTTTGGTTTGCATTGTTCGATAGCGCCTACCTAAGGGAAGGAGCTAGAAGAGGTGGTGGCCAGGGTGTGGAGTGTCCAAGAGGATTTTGCATGCTCTTGTATTAATTCTGGCAGTGTGCAAGTCCTCGCGAGGGTGGGGGGTACAGACAGTCCTGACTGTCCGTTGCAGTCGTCCTTCTTTCTAGCCGCACCGACTGTGATGGATGAAAACAGAACCGATTCAATGACTGCTGTGTAGAACTGTCTCAACAGCTCCTGTGGCAGGCCGTGGTTCCTCAGAAGCTGCAGGAAGTACATCCTCTTCTGGTTGACAAAGGGCAGTTGGACAGCGTGAGGGGCAGCTTTAGCGAAGGATGCTTCCTGAGGTCCACGATCATTTCCACAGTCTTGAGCGTGTTCGGCTCCAGGTTATGTTGGCTGCACCAAAGCTCCAGCCGCTCCGCTTCCTGTCGGTACGCAGACTCATCACTGTCTTTGATGAAGCTCATGACTGTGGTGTCGTTTGCAAACTTCAGGAGTTTGACAGCCGGGTGCATTGAGGTGCAATTGTTAGTGTAGCAGGAGAAGAACAGCGGAGAGGGGACACATCCTTGGGAAGCCTCGCGCTGGTGGTGCGTGTGGATGAGGTGGAGTCCCCCAGCCTCACCTGCTGTGTTCTGCCTGTCAGAAAGCTATAAATTCACTGACAGATTGCTGGCGAGACGCTGAGCTGGAGGAGATTAGACGGGAGGACTTGCGCCATAGACCGCAGCCATTCTGCCGGTGAATAATTCAGTGAAAAAACTGTGCGGATTTTTTAAAGGTGGAGAGAGGAAGTGTGTGTAGACTCTGTAATTCGTAGTAATTCTTCTGTTTCCAAAGACGAATTAAAAGCACAAAAACATAGACAGAACCAGGGAGCTTGTTATGGAGGCGACCAAACGGGTAGGGGCCATCTTGGTTTGATGTTTAATGTATTAATTGCATCAACTTTGTAATGGCAGAAGGATTTGCATCCATTGTCTTCTGTTGCATGCTATTTTTATATTTCCTGCATCCACTATTGCTGCTGAATTATTACAAATTTCCCCACTGTGTGACTAATAATGATCTTATATTATAAAGATTTATTATATTAATGTACTTTTAAATTATAGGTTAATTTTCAAGGTCAAGGTGCTTTTATTGTCAATTCTTCAATATGCGTAACACATGCAGAGGATTGAAATTACGGTACTCAAGGGCCCGCGGTGCTACAAAGCAATATCAAAGCTCAGGTGATATCAAAGATCAGGTGACGTGTGCAACATAGTCAAGGTCAGAGAACCAAGGCAAATACGACATAAATTAGATGACAAAACCCCAATGCTGTTAAAGTGGCTGGTGCGACCCAGAGTCTGGTGTGTGTCTGTGTGTGTGTGTGTTTGCGTGCGTGGTGGGGGGGGTCTGTGTGTATTGATGTGTGTGTGAGTGTGTGTGCATGTACATGTGTGTGCAGGAGGGGACTCAACACACAACCTAGAGGGACCCCGTGTTCAGAGTGATGGGTGCTTGATGTGTTTCTGCCGACCTGTACTGCCTGCGGTCTCCCTGTCAGAAAGTTCAGCAGCCAGTTGCACATCGACGTGTTGAGCCCCAGCTTGTCCAATTTGTAGATCAGTTGTTTAGGGATGATGGTATTGAATGCTGAGCTGAAGTCTATGAACAGCAGTCTGACATATGAGTCCTTAGAGTACAGGTGTGTGAGGGAAGAGTGGAGGGCAGTGAAGACTGCATCATCGGTTGACCGGTTGGACCGATGTGCAAACTGGCAGGGGTCCAGGGAGGGGGGAGGGAGGACTTGATGTGGTGCATGACTAGCCCCTCGAAGCACTTCATCAGAATGGGAGTGAGCGCTACTGGACGGTAGTCATTGAGGCAGGAGGGAGACTATTTCTTCGAGACTGGGATGATGGTGGTGACTTTGAAGCATGTGGGGACAACACCCTGACTCAAGGAGGTGTTGAAGATGTCCGTGAAGACCTCTGTGACTTCAGCTGCACAATCCCTCGTTTCGTGTGTTGATCCTGTCAAGAGATCTTTTCACGCTGTCCCGAGTCAGTGTCAGCACTTGGGGGGGGGTCTTGTGTGCAGGGGTGCTGTTGTGTGCCTCAAAGCAAGCAAAGAAGTCATTTAGCACATTTAGCAGGGAGGTGGAGCTGTCGCAGGTCTGTGGTGAGGCTGCATAGTCCGTAATGGTCTGAATACCACACCACAGACTCCTGGTGTCACTGCTGTCACTGAAGCGGTGGGTGATCTTCCTGGACTACTCCCTCTTGGCGTCCCTGATGCCACTAGACAAATTGGCCCTGGCTGTCCTCAGGCCCTCCTCGTCCCCAGATCTGAAAACCGCGATTGCGGACCTTCAATAGTCTGCAGACCTCCCCCGACAGCCATGGCTTCTAATTGGCACAGACAGTGATGGACTTCGTGATGGTGACATCATCCATGCACTTGCTGATGGAGGCAGTAACAGTCTCTGTGTACACCTGAAGGTCTGTGATGGAGTGGTAGGTGGCAGCCAGTTTGATCATGGTCCAGTCTGTGGTGGCAAAAGAGTCTCGATCCTTCTGGCCACACTAGTACCCGTTTCCTAACTGGTTGGAAGACTTTAACCAGTGGTCTGTAAGCTGCCATTAGCATAACAGTGAGATGGTCTGAGGCGCAGAGGTGGGGGAGGGGAAGGGCATTGTAGGCCCCTCTCAGGGGGTTAAAAACACTGATATGATGGTATAGCCCATTTAGCGCCTCACTCTTGTTATTGCTGGAGTTTGGAGGACTATAGACTGCCACAAGCAGTATGACAGTGAATTCCCTCGGTAAATAAAACGCCCAGCACTTCAGAGCCATAAACTCCAGTAGCGGTGAGCAGTGTTCACTGACCAAGATAGCGTCCCGGCATCAGGCGTCATTGATTCAACACACAGTCCACTGCCGTGAGTCTTGCCTCCTGCGAGAGTTCTGTCCACTCGGTAGCATGCTAGCCGGTCGAGCTGAATGGCGCTGTCTGGAATGCTGCTGTTTAGCCATGTTTCCACAAACAGAAAAACACAGCACTCTCCCACTGTCTTACGAGTAGAGCAGAGCAGTCGAATGTAATCCAGCTTGTCAACCAGAGAGCGTACGTTGGCTAACACAATGGAGCAGTCGCCATGGAAGCTGGCTTGTGTGGTTTAGCCGCTAGCCTAGCTCGGATACCTCTGCGCTTGCCCCGTTTCTCCTTCCTCCTTCGCCATCCGTGGCGCCTCCACTCTGGACACGACGCAGGAGGGGGTCGGAGTTGTTGTAGGCGCCTGGAGCAGACCGCAGTTCTGTAGCTCCTCAGTGAGAGTAGAGTTTAACTCCATAAAAGTAGTTCTGCTGATGTCGAGCAGAAACTTACGACTGTATCTGCGTCTTGGAACATGTAGACATGACGAAGACAGACTAAAACACTCGGACGTATTAGACGAAAAACACAAACACACAGTTTGTTTGGGACAGAGAGCAGCCACTGCATTTACACGTGCGGCCATTTTGTGTAACATCTTGCGTAATTGCCAGTGCAATGCCACACTTGCACGCTCTCAAGTGACGTAGAAGCCGGGACCGACTAATTCATTTCCGGTTTCCGGTCCCTATTATGGCTGCCTAGCATAAGAAATTACAGCATTTCCCTCTATAAAAAATGTACTAATTTGCTTCCTGCTTTGCTCTACAAAGTTGGCTCATCTCCGCTACAACGCGGTTCCAGCAAGACCAATGTCACAAGTGTACTTTACACCCAATCTCTTATTTTGGGGATTTGCGACTTCGTGTGATAGCTTAGCGATTAGCATGGTGTTGCTGTCTGTCTCTTGTCTTATCCTCCACCTGTCCTTCATTATTACGATACTTGTTTAAAAATGGACACGAGGCGCACGTTCCCATCCTCGGCTCGGCATCGTATTTAGCTGTAGCTTGTAGCTGGGGTGGCTGCCTCAAAATAGCATGTCCCAAGCATTCCACCCCTGAACAGCGGAAAGCAGCGAGGTTGGGCAAAAATGGTGACGCTCCGTTTGAGCTAGTAGCCACTAGCGTGATGACGGAAAACCCAAGCAGGTCCGATAATTCATTGCGACATGCAAATTTTAATTATTATAATAAAAAATATTATTATCTTTGTTATTAATGTGAGTTTATATTACTAGTACTTTGCTGAATGCATGTGTTATTTAACAGTAATGCTTATTTCACATTATGGCACTATGGCACCATTTCATTATAAAACCATGACTGTAGGGTATGTGTAATAAAGTGACCTCCCACTCAATTCAACTGGATACTCAGCAATGCTCTATAGGGCATTGGTTGTTAATAGTGAGTGATTCTTTCCTCTGAGGTGTACATGCTCCGGCTGTCAGTATGTTCAACATGGGATGTCATTTTGGTAATTTTAAACAAACATAAATGTTCCATACTGCTTATCCTCACTAGGGTCGTGGGCATGCTGGAGCCTATTCCAGCTGACTCTGGGCGAGAGGTGGGGTACACCCTGAACTGATTGCCAAACAACCATTCGCACTCACGTTCACACCTATGGGCAATGTAGTCTTCATTCAACTGATCAGGCTGAAACCGAAAATGGACTTTTGGGCTATTTTTGGTGCATCACGAGTGATAAGATTTAAAAATCGGATAGCATCTTTGTATGTTACATAATTTATAATAGATTTTTACACACATGGTGCAAGGTAGTTCATGATTCGTAACAAATTCTTAGTGGTGATGAAAATGTGACATGGTGATTTCTTACACTCGCAAATTTATAGAAATACAGTGTTGAGTATATATATTTATTTTATTCCTAAATCATTGTGAATAAATACTGCGAGAAATCATTTACATGATCAGTCTTCAATAATAATGAATGGTAATTGGAACAAATGTGTTTTTACAGAAGTGTGTATCAAACTGGTAGCCCTTCGCATTAATCAGTACCAAGAAGTAGCTCTCGGTTCAAAAAGTTTGGTGACCCCTATGTAGATTGAAGTACCTTTGTATCATGGTGCTTTGTATCAAATTAGGAATTTGATTTCTGATTCTATTGCTATAGTTAAGATCTCTACCCACACAACACATGGCAATTTTCCATTCCAATTCCAATGACGAGAGTAGAGACTATGACCTTGATTGATGATAACGTGCTCTTTCTTGACAGAATGGAAGGTGGTATTGTTGACTCAGGTGACAAAACCAGAGCCTCCATGGTCCTGTTCCACAACTTCCATTTTACAGAGCCTTGTGTAGCACGTGTGGTCGTCATTCCAATGGGATCACAGTTGTATGTGGGTTGTCTCTCTGGTCAAGAGAGATCCCAACTTGACAGTTGTTTTGGAGGATTGCTTCACCTGCCACTCATCAAACCCTGAAAACCCTGTGCTCCCTTCACCTTGGGATTGTAAAGCTCAGTCTGCCTCTCGTTGTTTTGTGGACGAAACTTGAGCAATCCTGACAGCCTCTGCGAAGTCATGTCAGAGACATTGCACCTACCTGTCATAATCAACTACTTGCTCATCCATCAACACTGACTGAAATATCACGTTTACAGGCAACCTGAGGATCCTGCCAAACATCAGCAGAAAATGAGCAAAGCCTGTGGTTTCATGAATAGTTACATTGTAGGAGAAGGTGAGTGAATGCAGGAGGTGAGGCCATCTCTGCTTGGCTTTGGGTGGAAGAGCTCATGTTCCCAAGGGTGTTATTACAACTTTCAACTGCACCATTGCCCATGGAATAGTAAGGTGTTGTATGAGAGACACCAGAACTTAGAGCATCTATGTAATCAGGCTGCTTTCAAAGGTTGCACCTTAGTCTGAGTGCACCCGCTCTGGGAAGCCATAAATACAAAAGAAGTTGTTCCAGAATTGATAAACAATAGCTTTGGCACATTCATTGCGATAGAGGTACACCTGAGCCAGCTAAGTGAAATCGTCAGTCACAACAAGCACATTCAAATACTTGTTCGAAGAGTCTTCAGCTGACCATAAATCAAAGCAAACCAACTGAAGAGGTCTAGGGGTCTTGACACTCTCAAGCGGTGTTCTGGTCTCTGGTTCAGGAGACTTACTGACCAGACAACGGCGACAGTGCTGCACATACAGTAATCCCTGACATCCTTCTCTATCTTGTTCCAGTAAAACCACTGTCCAGCCAAATAGAGCGTCCTCTCGTGCCCTTGGTGACTTGCCTCATCATGGATACCTTCCAGAACCCAATCTTTAGCTGCACTGGCATACCTGTAAGTCTTGGTCTTTGTCACAGCATCCTTTGAAGTGTAATACAGGAAACCTGCTTTGATGGTAAGTTTTTCCCAATGCCGGAGAAATTACAAGGTTTCAGCCCACTATTTTGGGCATTCTCGTCTCGACGGCCGTCTCTGACATTCTACAAATTAGAGCACCAGACCCAAGCATGGATCAAGACATTGCAATGAGATCAGTTTGTTTTTGGGCAAAGGAAGGAAATCAGAGAGCTGGGATGGCAGAAGTTATTGTGTGAGCTGCCGCAAACACAAGCTGAGAGGTGAGCTGAGAGGGTCACAGGACAACTGAAAAGCATCTTGCACACAGTTGGGTTTCAAAAGCACCCCCTTCCTCTAGAAGAGCAACATCGACTGTCACGAGTCGATGCAGAACACTGGGTTGCACAAAAGGCTACCGGCTGACGGCATCTGCCAACAGGTTTTTAGGAACGGGAATATAGCTAATGTCAAAGTTGTATGGGCCAAGGTTCAACACCCACTTCTGCTCACAAGCATCCAGCTTTGGTTTACTGAGATGGCGCCTACCAGTGTGGTCGCCTCGGTAACGGGCTCTCTAGTATTGTTTTTGTTTTTGTGTTTTTCGTCCGTCTTTGGAGACCTTACACGACTCACTTACACAAGGGGAGACCTGCTAACCATCAAGGAGGCTACTCCGGACTTTCTGTCACCAACTTTCGCAAATCCGCTCAGTTTTTTCCCCGAGTTACTCACCGGAGTGGCGTCCGCGGTTTTCGGCGCATGGAGACGGAAGCGGCGCCACAGAGGGAAACGGGCCGGCATTCAGGTGAAACTCCGCAAGAGAGGACACGGATTGGCGTTCCCGTCGATCCACCTCGCGAATGTACGCTCCCTACCCAACAAAATGGACGAGCTTCATCTTCTGTTAAAGACCAGTAAAGACTTCGGACGTTCCGCGGCCATGTGCTTCACGGAGACCTGGCTTTGCGACGCTGTACCCGATGGCGCCGTCCTGTTTCCCGGCTTTCACATTCATCAAGCGGACTGCGACATGGAATCATTGGGGAAAACAAAGGGCGGCGGGATATGCCTCTATATCAACGGAAAATGGTGTACGGACGTCACGGTGCTCAGCACACACTGCAGCCCGCATTTGGAGTCGCTATTTTTAAACTGTAAACCATTCTACTCGCCACGTGAGTTCGCATCATTCATCCTGGCTGGAGCCTACATACCGCCTCAAGCTATCACGAACGCCGCACTGCTAACGCTCACCGAACAAGTCAACGAAATTGAAAAAAACACCCTGACTCACCCCTCATTATTCTCGGGGACTTTAACAAAGCTAAACTCAACCATGAACTCCCTAAATAAAAGCAGCACATCGACTGTCCTACCAGGGAAAATAATACTTTAGACCACTGCTACACTACGGTAAAAAACGCATACCGTGCTATTCCTCGTGCAGCCCTGGGCTCGTCTGATCACTGCTTAATTCACTTAATACCGACGTACAGGCAAGAACTTAAATGCGCGAAGCCTACAGTGTAAACAGTGAAAAAGTGGACAAATGAAGCCAAGATGGAACTTCAAAGCTGTTTAGACTGCACAGACTTGAGTGTCTTTGAAAATTCAGCTGGCAGCCTGGATGAATATACGGACACTGTCACATCCTATATCAGTTTCTGTGAAGAGGTTTGTGTACCAACAAAATCATTTTGGACATTCAACAACAACAAGCCGTGGTTCACTGCTAAACTTAAGCAGCTTCGCCAAGCTAAGGAGGACGCATATCAGAGCGAGGACAGGGCCCTGTATAATCGAGCTAGAAACCAGCTGACTAAAGAAATTAACATTGCAAAGAGAAACTATGCAGCAAAGTTGGAAAAACAGTTTAGCGCAAACGACTCTAAATCAGTCTGGCATGCATTCCAATCGCTGACTAATTACAAGCGACGATCCCCCCAAGCTGAGAACAATAGCACACTAGCCAACGACTTGAATACATTCTACTGCAGATTTGAAAAGGACACTTTCACACCACACACCCACCCGGCCGCATCCGCGACCACAATCACACCTCTGACTTCTGCGTTAACGATCCATGAGCAGGATGTGAGACGCATCTTCAAACAACAAAAGATTAACAAAGCGGCAGGCCCGGACCATGTGTCCCCATCCTGCCTCAAAGTCTGCGCGGACCAGCTCGCTCCAGTCTTCACTCAGATCTTCGATAGATCTCTGGAACTGTGCGAAGTTCCATCCTGTTTCAAACGCTCCACCATCATTCCAGTCCCCAAGAAACCTGCAATCTCGGGTCTGAATGACTACAGGCCTGTCGCTTTGACATCTGTGGTCATGAAGTCCTTTGAACGTCTCGTGCTGGACCACCTCAAGAGTGTCACAGGTCCCCTGCTGGACCCCCTGCAGTTTGCCTACCGAGCGAACAGGTCTGCGGATGATGCAGTCAACATGGGACTGCACTTCATCCTAGACCACCTCGACAGTGCAGGGACCTACGCGAGGATCCTGTTCGTGGACTTCAGCTCAGCGTTCAACACTATCATCCCTGAACTCCTTTCATCCAAGCTTCTCCAGCTCAACGTCTCACCTGCCATCTGCCAGTGGATTTACAGCTTTCTGACGGGCAGGACACAGCAGGTCAGGCTGGGGGAGGTCACCTCATCCACACGCAGCATCAGCACTGGGGCGCCCCAAGGTTGTGTCCTCTCTCTACACGAATGACTGCACCTCAGCGAACCCGACTGTCAAACTCCTGAAGTTTGCAGATGACACCACTGTCATCGGCCTCATCAAGGACGGTGACGAGTCTGCATATCGACAGGAAGTGGAGCGGCTGGAGCTGAGGTGTGGCCGACACAACCTGGAGCTGAACACGCTCAAGACTGTAGAGATGATCGTGGACTTCAGGAGGCATCCTTTGCCACAGCTGCCGCTCACGTTGTCCAGCTGCCTTGTGTCAACTGTCAAGACCTTCAAGTTCCTGGGAATTACAATCTCTCAGGACCTGAAGTGGGCGACCAACATCAACTCCGTCCTCACAAAGGCCCAGCAGAGGATGTACTTCCTGCGGCTTCTGAGAAAGCACGGCCTGCCACCGGAGCTGCTGAGACAGTTCTACACAGCGGTCATCGAATCAGTCCTGTGTTCTTCCATCACAGTCTGGTTTGGTGCTGCTACAAAAAAGGACAAACTCCGACTGCAACGGACAATCAAAACTGCTGAAAGGATTGTCGGTACCCTACCCACCCTTGAGGCCTTGCACGCTGCCAGAACTAAGACAAGGGCGTGCAAAATCCTCTTGGACCCTCCGCACCCCGGTCACCAGCTCTTCCAGCTCCTTCCCTCAGGTAGGCGCTACCGATCAATGCAAACTAGGACTAGTAGACATTCCAACAGCTTCTTCCCTCTTGCGATCAACTTCTTAAACACCTAACCTATAATTCCATTACAACAAGCTGGCAATTCTTTTACTTGAGTTCGTTGTCACATTTCTGTGGGGCCAATTATGTATTACTTGTCCACTCACTGTAGTTGTCTCGCCATGCTGCACTATTTGCATATACTGGCCACTCATGCCAGAGTAGCATCTGCTCCATTTGCACACTGATTGAGGAGTATCTGTAACATTTGCACAACCAACATTGTCCCAGATTATCGCACTACTCGCCACTTTAAACCGCATACACTCCTTGAAGTGTCAGCGCCCCTTGCACAATGGTCATTGCACCGGACTATTGCAATATTAGTCATTCGAACTGCTCTAAGTGCTAGAGGACAATTGTTTTTTGTCAATGTCTTTGTCTCCAAAGTGTTCTGTAAATTGACTGTCTGTTGTACTAGAGCGGCTCCAACTACCGGAGACAAATTCCTTGTGTGTTTTGGACATACTTGGCAAATAAAGATGATTCTGATAAAGATGATTCTGAGAATGCAAGTCAGCGGATTATTGTTGGTCCAGATGATAAATTGTTGGCCTCTCAGCCAATGGTTGAACTTGTCGCACTTAGCCCACTTAAGTGCAAGGAATTCCAGCTTGTGCGCTGGATAGCGTGACTGGGCATAATTCAGCGACTTGCTTGCAAATGCGATGGGCCTAGCAACATCACACCTGTCTGCCAGTTGAGAAAGCACCGCCCCAAGGCCGTTGGAGGAGGCATCAATCAACAGAAGGAAAGGCTTACTGAATTCAGGGTGAGCAAGTGTGACATTGGTTATCAAAGGCTGTTTCAGCTTCATGAAAGCTTTGCTGCATGCAGGAGTCCAATCAGCAGAAGAAAGGTCTCGATACACAGGCTGGACCTTCTTACCCCTGGTACGTCGCAGCCCCTTCACACCAGAGTAACCCTCGAAAAACTGCTGATCGTTTGTGTTTGAGCGATTCCGGTTCCTTATTTCGGTTCCGGTTTCAAATGATTCTCGATTCCAATCCGTTTATGGGGGTGGGTAAAAAGGTTTGCATGTTTTAAATAAAGGGTGTCCAAATTATGAACATCCATTTTCTTAGCAGCCTGCAGCGAATACTAAAATGAACATTTGACTCGGGGTTCTTTATAACCAGTATCAATATCAAACCCATGAACTAAAAGGCAACGTGTGTGGAACCAACCCAATTGACGAAATATTCATTAATTAATGTTTCAGCTAAATGTTAAATATAGCATTGTTAAAATTTTCATTTGGGACTGTTTCATCACATCAAATGGTTTATATGTGAAAGTTTTAACTTGACTTCCTGTTTTAAGCTTGTAGCCTTTTATTTTGTAGGGTACGCACCCGAACTCAACATTTTGGTACAAAAAGTAACCACACGGCACCGGTGATTTATTATTATTTTTTTTTAATGGATCGAACCAAATGCTATAAAACGCTGATTCCTTTCCCTACCCACCAATGTGGCACATGGTTAGTCTTTGTGATACTGTGAGACAACGTTCATGTGAATTTTGTCCCAATTCATTGTGATGTAAAGATGCTACGGTGAAGTTTTAGCTCAATGTTAAGCTTTTTTTTTTTCTGTCATTGGCGCTTACATTGGTTTGAAGACTAAAACAAACACTAAAAAACAGCAGTGCCAAAGTGCAACCAACCTTTTACCTTATTAGCTGTCTCAATGTGGCATAGATGTATTTTATTGTTTCACTCACCCTATTGACTGAGAGTTGACATCACTGAAGCTATGCACGGTGTAGGCTAATGCTCGGAGCGCATCAGACGCTACACATCGTAAAAGCTTCCTTTGCACAATATAATCTTATTCCAAGTGTTGCACTGAGGCGACTGGTCATTAATTTTAACAAAGTTAAGACACACTTTTGTTCGCCACCGCTGGGCACAAGCACGGCTTCGTGCGCGCTGTTCTTCATTGGTTTTCACTGCTTGTTCGTTGGTTTTCGCCACTTCTTCTTTGGCGTGGGGGGACTGTAGGCATCAAAACTGGGAACCGAAATGTAAAAATTTGAACGATTCTGGAAGAACCGGAACGTTAGTCCTGGTTCCAATCGGTTCTCGATGCTCAACCCTAGCGTCAGCCTGTTGAAGCAAGGGATGTGCGTCACAGACAGTGGGGTGCTTTCAGCCAATGAAAATTAGTGCAGAGATGCAGGTCACCATTTTTTTCCCCAGACAAGAACAAGAGGCGATGCGTACTTGTAGATTTTGCTATGAGTTCACGCTATGATTTCCATTTCACTCAAAGCCACCCGCAGCTTCTCATACTTCTCATAGAATCAGAATCCTCTTTATTGCTAAGTACGTCAAAAACACACAAGGAATTTGTCTCTGGTAGACAGCCATTTTGACAGTAAATACTTTGAGACATAAAAACATACTACGGAGAGGCACTTAGCCTCTAGCAATTTAATGGCAAGAGGGAAGAAGCTGTTGGAATGTCTGCTGGTTTTAGTTAGCATTGTTCGATAGCGCCTACCTGAGGGGAGGGGTTTCCAGCTGGTTGGGAAGACTGATGTTGTTGGAGGTCTCTCTTTCTGTAGTATTCATCCACCCCCATCTAAACCTCAGTGGCAGTCCACTCTCCCAGGGGCTTGCAGCTGAAGGCTCGTGTAGTGACTCTGACTCAGTTCCCAGAACCTCCCCCCCACGTGATGGGCTGCATTCTTCCAGGCTGCCCTGCTGTGAGACTGCCCCATGAAGACGCCAGTGGACACTAAACTAATTAATATCTACCCCATAAATCTGAACTCCCAAGCATCAAAGGCCCCCAGATGTTGTCACAGGACCATCTATCTTTGAATAGGAACAATTGCTGGGACAAGGTGATATCCGCTGGCATTGAGAGGAACTGCAAAGCCGAACCAGTGACCCTCATTTGATGTTTAATCAAAGAAAAATTTGTGCTTTGATATTTTACGAACTCTGACGAATTTTTCCAAATGTATGTCTTGATGTCTATGTCAGTGTGTCAACTTTACAAACGCAGCTGTCCAATTTTGAGAACTGTTTGTCTTGATTTGACTCCAAGCAGTATGAAATGATATTTGAACCATAAGCAGTTGATTTGCCAAGACTAAAGTTAAAACTGTCATGAACTGCCCTGCAGTAATATTGTTGGAGCCTGGGTGGCGCTTTGCGCCCTCTCTCTCCCCTCCCCTCTGTCTTTCCAGCACCTTCCTCAAGCCGCTCACCTGTCACCAATCTGCCCTCGTCACCACCTGCATATAAGCCTGGCTGATCCCAGAAATCCTTGCCAAAGTGTATCAGCTTCTCCAAGCTGTACCACGGCTCACCTGCCTCATGTAAGCCACATTATTCCTTGTCCCCTTTTATGACTCCTGTGTCTCTCCTCATTCTCAGTGTTTCCCCCGTGTTCCTGATCTACGTCATTCCTGCCACCCTGCCACCAAGCCAGCCGTCTGTCCTCGCCATTGCCTGCCACCGGTCCTCGCCACTGCCTGCCAACACAACTAGGACCACCTCCATTACCTTCCCTAATAAACTGTTCATCATAACATATCTGGCTCTGCCTGCTCTTGGGTCCAACTCCTCTCCATTCTTGACATAAACAGTCACTCTATAGGCTTGACCTGTGAGGAAGGAGTACAAAGTTGAGTATTTGGGTGTGGTCTTGTCTGGTCCTCGGTCGTCTTTGACACACCCCCGGGGTATTTAACTCCTGACTCCCACCTTCTTGTTCTCTTTGTCTGTGTTTTTCCTCTGTGTTTTTTCTCTATTGGTGTCACAGGCTGACCTCGGCCACTAGAGACACTTCAATGTCCCAACAATGATCGATAAATATGATCACTTCAAGGGAGGCATTGTCGAGAGTCTTTTCCTGTTACTTTGGTCCGTCTACCGCAGGGTCAATGGGTTTGTTAAGATGAATCCAATAGTCAACTGCATTCTTGTTGGGTCGGGGCTTTGTATCATAAAAGTGAGCAACGGGCATAAATGAGGTCAGAGAGTCACTGAAGTGCTGTTTAAGAATGTCAAACACAGGTTGACACCTCACATTGAAAACACCAAAAAACAGGCTCTATGCCATAACCAAGCTCACGGTACCAAAGGAACGAAGCAAACACTGGTGCAGCAATCATGAGACGAATCCTCAGTCCCCCGTCGCGCACCCAGCATTCAAAGAAGATACCCTCACATTTGGTAAACCCTTTATTGTGGACATCTGACAGAATAACAAACCGCACAATCAGACCCGTTTTCCACACACATACACAGCTCGAACCGCATTGTACAACTGCCACTATCCCCAGAGTTCACTGCTCAAGTGTACAGGCGTGCTGCATTGCTACAGGAAAATGCAGAATCGATGTTGTGTGATGAATTTTATGGCAAGTGGAATTATATTATATTTTAACTGTGTAAAACCAAAATGTCTTTTTTTTGTGTGTCTTTGTGGTTATTTGTCAAATTATATGAAAATGACTTGTTTTGCTCCAGTTTAAAGTGTTTTTTGACCAGATTTTCTATAGGCCAGTGGTTCTCAAACCTTTGACACAGAGTACCACCTAAAAAATACTGGGCTTTCCAACTACTAAGCAAAGCAAAGCAGCAAAGCAAATGTATTTGTATAGCACATTTCATACACAAGGTAACTCAATGTCCTTTACATGATTAAAAGCATTTAAAAACTAAGAAAAAAAACAGCTTATAAACATTTAAAACAAAGAGAAAAAATGAAAGTACAATTAAAACAGCGTACAGTGCAAGAAATATTTAAGTGGAAATGCTCTAATATATATATGGTACGGAAAGTACCATATAAAATCCATCCATCCATCCATTTTCTGAGCCGCTTCTCCTCACTAGGGTCGCGGGCGTGCTGGAGCCTATCCCAGCTGTCATCGGGCAGGAGGCGGGGTACACCCTGAACTGGTTGCCAGCCAATCGCAGGGCACATACAAACAAACAACCATTCGCACTCACAGTCATGCCTACGGGCAATTTAGAGTCTCCAATTCATGCATGTTTTTGGGATGTGGGAGGAAACCGGAGAACCCGGAGAAAACCCACGCAGGCACGGGGAGAACATGCAAACTCCACACAGGCGGGGCCGGGGATTGAACCCGGGTCCTCAGAACTGTGAGGCTGACGCTCTAACCAGTCCGCCACCGTGCCGCCCCATATAAAATCATTTAAGTAAATTTTTTTTCCACATTAATGTACTCACAGCACTCCATATTGACAGAAAAAAACGGAATTGTTGAAATTTTGGCAAATTTATTAAAAAAAGAAAAACTGAAGTATCACACAGCCATAAGTATTTAGACACTTTGCTGTGACACTGATCTATTTAACTCAAGTGCTGTTAATTTCTTCTGATCATCGTTGAGATGGTTCTACACCTTCATTGAAGTCCATCTGTGTTTGATTATACTGATTGGACTTGATTAGGAAAGCCACACACCTGTCGACATAAGACCTTACAGCTCACAGTGCATGTCAGAGCAAATAAGAATCATGAGGTCTAAGGAACTGCCTGAAGAGGTCAGAGACCGAATTGTGGCAAGGCACAGACCTGTCCAAGGTTACAAAAATATTTCTGCTGCACTTCAGGTTCCTAAGAACACAGTGGCCTCCATAATCCTTAAATGGAAGACGTTTGGGACGACCAGAACCCTTCCTAGAGCTTGCACTTCTACTGAGTTAAAATACAGTTTAAAAAGTTAAATCACAACTGTCGAGATAATTAACTGTCCAATGATGACACAAGATGGAAAGTAAAAAGGAATTGAACTACTTTTTAAATATAAAGTAAGATTTCAAATCCTCACATTATTTCGTAAAATTTTACTACTTTCGGATTTCCTTGGTCCTCTGTCAAAGCAAATAAGTTCCCTTTGTCTTTTAAGCAAAACAAGACTTTCATTGACTTCAGCTTTCGGAAAAGTGATCAACATTATTGCCTATTTTCTGACATGTTTGAAATCAAACACTAACTCAGTCATTCCCAACGAGTGCCCGGTCTGCCCAATTTGAAATCCTAAGGCCCACCAAAACATTAAATCAAAACTCTGATCAACACATGAGGCTAAGATCAATAATTTTCCAAACAATGTTACATTAACTATCCATCCATCTATCCATCCATCCATACATACATACATCCATTTTCTACCGCTTATCCGGGTCGGGTCGCGGGGGCAGTAGCTTTAGCAGAGACTCCCAGACTTCCCTCTCCCCAGCCACTTCATCCAGCTCTTCCGGGTGGATCCTGAGGCATTCCCAGGCCAGCCGAAGGACGTAGTCACTCCAGCGTGTCCTGGGTCGTCGCCGGGGTCTCCTCCCGGTGGGACGTGCCCGGAACACCTCACCGGGGAGGCGTCTGGGAGGCATCCGAATCAGATGCCCCAGCCACCTCATCTGGCTCCTCTCGATGTGGAGGAGCAGCGGCTCTACTCTGAGATCCTCCCGGATGACCGAGCTTCTCACCCTATCTCTAAGGGAGAGCCCAGACACCCTGCGGAGGAAACTCATTTCGGCCACTTGGATCCGGGATCTTGTTCTTTCGGTCACGACCCACAGCTCGTGACATTAGGTGAGGGTAGGAACGTAGATCGACCAGTAAATTGAGAGCTTCGCCTTTCGATACAAAGTCTGCATCACTGCAGACGCTGCACCGATCCGCCTGTCGATCTCCCGTTCCATTCTTCCCTCACTCGTGAACAAGACCCCAAGATACTTGAACTCCTCCACTTGGGGCAGGATCTCATCCCCGACCTGGAGAGGGCATGCCACCCTCTTCCAACTGACGACCATGGTCTCAGATTTGGAGGTGCTGATTCTCATCCCAGCCGCTTCACACTCGGCTGCGAACTGCTCCAGTGAGAGTTGGAGATCACGCCTTGATGAAGCCAACAGAACCACATCATCAGCAAAAAGCAGAGATGCAATACTGAGGCCACCGAAGCGGAACCCCTCTACGCCTCGGCTGCGCCTAGAAATTCTGTCCATAAATGTTATGAACAGAATCGGCGACAAAGGGCACCCTTGGTGGAGTCCAACCCTCACCGGGACTGAACAGCCTGTATCAGGGGGTTCGGTACCCCATATTCCCGAAGCACCCCCCACAGGACTTCCCGAGGGACACGGTCGAATGCCTTCTCCAAGTCCACAAAACACATGTAGACTGGTTGGGCGAACTCCCATGCACCCTCGAGGACCCTGCAGAGGGTGTAGAGCTGGTCCACTGTTCCACAGCCAGGACGAAAACCACACTGCTCCTCCTGAATCTGAGATTCGACTTCCCGACGGACCCTCCTCTCCAGCACCCCTGAATAGACCTTACCAGGGAGGCTGAGGAGTGTGATCCCCCTGTAATTGGAACACACCCTCCGGTCACCCTTCTTAAAAAGGGGGACCACCACCCCAGTCTGCCAATCCAGAGGCACTGTCCCCGATGTCCACGCGATGTTGCAGTGGTGTGTCAACCAGGGCAGCCCCACAACATCCAGAGCCTTTAGGAACTCTGGGCGAATCTCATCCACCGAGGAGCTTTTCAACTACCTCGGTGACCTCAAACCCAGAGATAGGAGAGCCCGCCTCAGAGAACCCACACTCTGCTTGGGAAGGCGTGTCGGTGGAATTGAGGAGGTCTTCGAAGTATTCTCCCCACCGACTCACAACGTCCCGAGTCGAGGTCAGCAGCGCCCCATCCCCATTATACACAGTGTTGGTGGTGCACTGCTTTCCTCTCCGGATGGTGGACCAGAATTACTCGAAGCCGTCCAGAAGTCTTTCTCCATGGCCTCACCGAACTCCTCCCATACCCCAGTTTTTGCTTCAGCGACCACCAGAGCTGCGTTCCCCTTGGCCAGCGGGTACCCATCAGCTGCCTCAAGAGTCCCACAGGCCAAAAAGGCCCAATAGGACTCCTTCAGCTTGACGGCATCCCTCACCGTTGGTGTCCACCAACGGGTTCGGGGATTGCCGCCACGACAGGCACCGACCACCTTACGGCCACAGCTACGGTCGGCCGTCTCAGCAATGGAGGCGCGGAACACGGTCCACTCGGACTCGATGTCCCCCGCCTCCCCCAGAACATGAGCAATGTTCTGTCGGAGGTGGGAGTTGAAACTCCTTCTGACAGGGGATTCTGCCAGACGTTCCCAGCAGACCCTCACAATACGTTTGGGCCTGCCACGTCGCACCGGCATCTTCCCCCACCATCGGAGCCAGGTGGTGATCAGTTGACAGCTCCGCCCCTCTCTTCACCCGAGTGTCCAAGACATGCGGCCGCAAGTCCGATGACACGACCACAAAGTCGATCATCGAACTGCGACCTAGGGTGTCCTGGTGCCAAGTGCACGTGTGGACACCCTTATGCTTGAACACGGTGTTCGTTATGGATAATCCGTGACGAGCACAGAAGTCCAATAACAGAACACCGCTCGGGTTCTGATCGGGGGGGCCGTTCCTCCCAATCACGCCCTTCCAGGTCTCACTGTCATTGCCCACGTGAGCATTGAAGTCCCCCAACAGAACAATGGAGTCCCCAGCGGGAACGCTCTCCAGCACCCCCTCCAAGGACTCCAAAAAGGGTGGGTACTCTGAACTGCTGTTTGGTGCATAGGCACAAACAACAGTCAGGACCCGTCTCCCCACCCGAAGGCGGAGGGAGGCTACCCTCTCGTCCACCGGGGTGAACCCCAACGTACAGGCGCCGAGCCGGGGGGGGCAATAAGTATACCCACACCTGCTCGGCACCTCTCACCATGGGCAACTCCAGAGTGGAAGAGAGTCCAACCCCTCTCGAGAGGACTAGTACCAGAGCCCAAGGTGTGTGTGGAGGCAAGTCCGACTATATCGAGTCGGAACTTCTCGACCTCACACACCAGCTCGGGCTCCTTCCCTGCCAGAGAGGTGACATTCCAAGTCCCTAGAGCCAGCTTCTGTAGCCGGGGATCGGATCGCCGCCAAGGTCCCCGCCTTCGGCCACCGCCCAGCTCACACTGCACCCATATGGAGTTTCAAGGACTCCAACATGGTGAGAAATAAGATTCGCTGGTTGATGAGATCAAGATAGAAATTGTTGGCCTTAATTCTAAGTAGTATGTGTGGAGAAAACCAGGCACTGCTCATCACCTGTCCAATACAGTCCCAACAGTGAAGCATGGTGGCGGCAGCATCATGCTGTGGGGGTATTTTTCACCTGCAGGGATAGGACGACTGGTTGCAATTGAAGGAAAGATGAATGCGGCCAAGTACAGGGATATCCTAGACGAAAACCTTCTCTCAGGACCTCAGACTGGGCCGAAGGTTCACCTTCCAACAAGACAATGGCCCTAAACACACAGCTAAAATAACGAAGGAGTGGCTTCAGAACAACTCCGTGACTGTTCTTGAATGGCCCAGCCAGAGCCCTGACTTAAACCCAATTGAGCATCTCTGGGGAGACCTAAAAATGGCTGTCCACCAACATTCACCATCCAACCTGACAGAACTGGAGAGGATCTGCAAGCAGGAATGGCAGAGGATGCCCAAATACAGGTGTGAAAAACTTGCATCATTGCCAAATAGACTCATGGCTTTATTAGCTCAAAAGGGTGCTTCTACTAAATACTGAGCAAAGGGTCTGAATACTTATGGCTGTGTGATATTTCAGTTTTTCTTTTTTAATAAATCTGCAAAAAGTTAAACCAATTCCGTTTTTTTTCTGTCAATATGGAGTGCTGTGTGTACATTAATGAGGGGGGGAAAATAACTTAAATGGTTTTAGCAAATGGCTGCAATATAACAAAGTGTGAAAAATTTAAGGGTGTCTGAATACTTTCCATACTCACTGTATATGCAGTCATATGTACCCCTGTCATATTGGAATGAAAGTGTAGGCTATACCTTTCTCATAACCTGCAGGTGGCGGTGGCATATTGGAATTAACTTGTACACCTTTCTCAGAACCTCTAGGGGCCGGTGGCATATTGGAATGAACGTGTACAGCTTTTTCCTAACCTCTAGATGGCGGCATACATTTATAAAATGTGAACCTTTTTTTTTTTTCCATCTTTCCTTATACCGATGTATAATGCGCACTAATTACGGTAGGTTTTTCCTCCAACATTTAATTGGTCTGATTGTTCGTGTGAGTTAGGGCATGTGCATTCAAGTGCAGCTCTTAAATGCATGCCACAGCATGTTAAAAAGGATTATAATGGTTTTAATGGCTGTAAACTTGTGTTTGTGCGTATGAGTGAGGAGTAGCAGGAGGAGCCCTGTTTTCTTGCTCTGTTACGGCACCTCTGATTCTGGTGAAACTTGAGTAACTTTTATGTCTGATTAACATGAATCTCACTCATCGTGGATGAGCAGCTCACAGGCTCACACGGAGAGACTTGCCACAGCCCCTCCCCTCTCACATGCAGTCTCTCTATTTAAACGCATATAACTTATTAATTCCTTAAAAAATGATAACTTGTTTTTTTTCAACACGGTTACATTAAATTTTATTGACAAAAGGCCCGAGAGAGGCTAACAACACTCCATCCATCCATTTTCGCTTATCCTCACTAGGGTCGCGGGAGTGCTGGAGCCTATCCCAGCTATCTTCGGGCAGGAGGTGGGGTACACCCTGAACTGGTTGCCAGCTAATCGCAGGGCACACATAAACAAACAACCATTCGCACTCACATTCACACCTACGGGCAATTTAGAGTCTTCAATCAACCTACCACGCAGGATGTGGGAGGAAACCGGAATACCCGGAGAAAATCCACACAGGCAGGGGGAGAACATGCAAACTCCACACATTGAACCCCGGTCCTCAGAACTGTGAGGCAGACGCTCTGACCAGTCGTCCACCGTGCCGTGCTAACAACAATAAATTTTTTAAATGAAATTTAAAATTTTTAAATTAAAAAAATCATAATTATTGACAAAGGGGTACCTTGGGCATCAAGGGAAAGAGGGCAGGTGCCCAGGTACCTAAAGCCCCAGCTAAAAAAGAATCAGAATCAGAAGAAGAATCAATTAATAAGATTAATAAACTCAACTGTAGGCATTGATTATTTCTCATACCACTAGTGGTAATCGTGCCACACTTTGAGAATAACTGACCAACCCCGATCTAGGATGTTTTACATTTAAAATAGTGTATTTTGCTTCTCCAACAAAGCTGTGCAAGAAACTGACTGCCCATTTCCTTTTCTCTGGTCGACTCTCTCTCTTTCTCTATCTCTCACTCGGTCTCACCCACACCCAGCCACACATAGGCAACCAGTTGCGACTTAGTATTTTATAATATATACGGTTGTCAATCAGTTTAAAGCATTGTGGCATTAAATAATTAATTTCTTTCATTATAAAACTGCTATTGTGAATTTTATGGTATGAAGTATTTCTGTCAAGTCATCGCCTGACCTTTATCTGTGGAGGGGACTTGGAACAGCTGAGGGGAGGAGCGTGTGTTTACAGAGTCCAAATGTGGGTCTGACTGTAGCACACACTGGGGGATAGGAAAACATAAACAAGTAGTTCAGCCAAATGGTACGTTCAGTGTACTAAAATACGACTGTTATTAGAGTCACAGTCATGGCTGATGAAGAAAATAACCAGGAACAACAAGCTCAAAAGTTAAGCTCTTCTGATGATCAAATTATTGTCAGAACGGAATTCATAGATTTGGCTTTGCCTGAAGAAGAGAAGACCTTGCCCCAAACTGAAGAACTATCTAACTGCCCTGGCTGCCAGTCAGTGGGAGTTTTGACTTTGCCTTGCAGCCACAAGCTATGTTTAAGTTGCATTGAACTGAGCCGGCAGGAAATGGGTCAGGATGGTTGCACAATCTGCCATGGATCCCAGCTGATGGATTCTGTCCTTCAAAGTCTGTTTGGTGCCCTGTTCCAAGGAGAGCCCAGGAGAGCTGGGGTCACACCACAAGCAGAAGCGATGACTTTCAGGGGGGTAGCAGAGGAGACTAAACCTTATGGTTTTGAGAAAGAGAAGCTGTGTGTGCAGCATGGAGAATTGTTCAGTGAGTTTTGCCTGGAAGACGAAGAGCTGCTGTGCCAAAAATGTCACATGGACAATCATGGACAGCACCAGTGTTGCTCCATTCAAGAGGCTGTTCTTGTCTGCAAGGTCTGATAAAAATAACCCTTTACTGCATCCTATTTGTTACGTAAAACTGCAACTGCAAATTATTGAATAAGATTGTTTTAGGTAATCGTACTCATCTGTCACATGTGCGATGTACAGCAACATGTGTTCTCTACATTTAGGAGTAGTGGGTGACAACCATTCAGATCTTCTATAAGCACAAAGCAAAAAGGGTTTTTGCGCTTTTTCTGAATCTGAAACATCTTTATTTGCCAAGTATGTCCAAAAAACACACAAGGAATTTGTCTCCGGTCGTTGGAGCCGCTCTAGTACGACAACAGAACACTTAGAGACAGAAAGACATTGACAAAAAAAAAAAAAAAACAGTTACTGAGCAGTAAAGGGTTGCTAGTTATCTGGTAATGCCGGTACATTTAAAAAAAAAATATTTTGACAATAGTGCAAAAAGATGCAGAGTCCTCTAGCACTTAGAGCAGTTCGAATGACTAATATTGCAATAGTCCGGTGCAATGACCATTGTGCAAAGGGCGCTGAGACTTCAAGGAGTGTATGCGGTTTAAAGTGACGAGTAGTGCGATAATCTGGGACAAAGTTGGTTGTGCAAATGTTACAGATACTCCTCAATCAGTGTGCAAATGGAGCAGATGCAACTCTGGCATGAGTGGCCAGTATATGCAAATAGTGCAGCATGGCGAGACAACTACAGTGAGTGCACGAGTAATACATAATTGGCCCCACAGAAATGTGACAACGAACTCAAGTCAAAAAATTGCCAGCATGTTGTAATGGAATTGTAGGTTAGGTGTTTAAGAAGTTGATTGCAAGAGGGAAGAAGCTGTTGGAATGTCTACTAGTTCTAGTTTGCATTGATCGGTAGCGCCTACCTGAGGGAAGGAGCTGGAAAAGCTGGTGACCGGGGTGGGGAGGGTCCGAGAGGATTTTGCACGCCCTTGTCTTAGTTCTGGCAGCGTGCAAGTCCTCAATGGTGGGTAGGGGGGTACCGACAATCCTTTCAGCAGTTTTGATTGTCCGTTGCAGTCGGAATTTGTCCTTTTTGTAGCTCTTGTATAACTGTTGAACATTTGGAGAAGGACCGCAGACATACAATGAAATTGAAAGTGTGGGAAATGGAGGTATTAGTGGAAGACAAAAACATATTACTGAGTTACAGAAAACTAAATCTATCGCTTTGATAAGTTTTGGGAAGCCAGCAATTGCAAAAGCCAGGTTTTGTTTGATTTAACTCATCCCAAGTGCATGGCTGTTGGATGAATTCGTCGATCCTGCATAATATTGGGAAAGCAGATATGAAAGTAATGCTCTGGGAGAGGCCAGCACCAATGGTCACCGTTCGCTGAAAAGACTGAGACGCAAGGAAACTCAGAGATGATAGAGGTTTTGTTTTGCCATGGGTGTATGGCATGAACAGGGGTGTAGCACTGAATTCTGAGCCCCTGTATATGAGCCCCCTGAAGAGCTCCTCACTCCGCCCTACATCCACATTTGCCGCCCCACACACTAAAAACTCTTGTCTATCCTGTAGTTGTTTTACTGTGATTTGCCAATTGTGTTGTTTTACGTTTGAGCTCACAGTATTGGATAACAAAAGACACCTTTATTTATGGCTCACAAAGTAGACTACAATGACCACAACTATTAAAATTTCCTTCCAATTGGTTAGTTCAATAATTTCCAACGCTATTGTAAAATAAATGTACTAGGCCCTTTGAAAATTTAGTTAATGGCAAAGGCCAGGGTATTTCATTTTAACATTTGGGCTGAACTAACCTTTCTTGGAAAAAAACAACAACCTTGTAAACATTTGGCTGCCTACTTTTAGCTTTCTTCAACAGACCCCAGTGCATGGGTCCCTGGTACACCATTCCTCTTTGTGACTGACTAAGTCAGCCCAAAGATCAACTCATTTTTCTCACAGACCACACTATTGTTATGGTTTTCTTTAGGGAACCGTTATGAACAAACCCTTATTCTAATGAAGCTGGGACACTACACTGTGTAAAACATACATAAAAATAGAATACAATGATTTAAAAAACCTTTTCAACTCCTATATTCGATTGAATACACTACAAAGACCAGATAATGTTCAAACTGATAAAGGTTATTGTTTTTTTTTCTTGAAATATGCTCTCATTTTAAATTTGTTGCCTGCAACACATTCTAAAAAAAAGCTGGGACGGGCAACAAAAGACTGGGAAAGTTGAATAATGCTAAAAAAAAAACAAACACCTGTTTGGAACATCCCACAGGTGGACAGGTTAATTGGAAACAGTTGAGTGTCATGATTGGGTATAAAATGAGCATCCCCGAAAGGCTAAGTTGTTCAAAAGCATCACTGTGTCCTTTATACAAGTGTAGGGTTGTCAGACCTGTTGACGCGCAGGCTACAACATTGGTACGTTTTCATTCATAAAGCCATCTTGGGTCTGCTTCCTTCACACCTGCAGAACTACATCTGCTGGTAAAATTCTGGGAGTTATGGTCCTCGATCCCAGGCTCTCATATTTTAATAATACCCAAGATCCGCACTGAGCTAGGGAAACATTGATTTAAATATGCAGCTCCTTCCTCATGGGATTAACTTTAGCAACATTTGAAACTTAACACGTTGGTCTCATTGAACACTGAAAGGACTTTTAAGCAGCTTCGAGGCTGAAACATAAGGCTTTCGATGTTTCATTTAATTTGGTTTTAAAGAGTTTGTGAATCTGCGGATTGTTGTATTATGAGATTGTTTTAATGTTTTTAGCTTGTGCTGTCAAACCTGTTTTATGTGTTGTTGTGTATCCAGGACACTCTTGTAAAAGAGAATTTTAATCTCAATGAGGTTTTCATGGATAAATAAAGGTTAAATAACAATAAAAAAAACAAGCAAGGATGTAATGAGGTTCACCACTTTGTGAACCACTGCGTGAGCAAATAGTCAAACAGTTTATGAACAACGTTTTTTTACATACAATTGCAAGGAATTTAGGGATTTCATTATCTACAGTCCATAATATAATCAAAAGATTCTGAGAATCTGGAGAAATCACTGCATGTTAGCGGCAAGGCTGAAAACCAACATTTAATGCACGTGACCTTCGATCACTCAGGTGCCACTGTATTAAAAACCGGCATCATTGTGTGAAGGGTATTGCCATGTGGGCTAAGGAACACTTCAGAAAACCATTGTCAGTTAAGACAGTTTGTTGCAACATCTACAAATACAAATAAAAACTCAACCATGCAAAGCAAAAGCCCTAATCAGCAACACCCAGAAATCCCGCTGGCTTCTCTGGGCCCGAACTCATCTGAGATGGACTAACGCAAAGTGGAAAAATGTGTTGCGCTCTGACGAGTCCTCATTTCAAATTATTTTTGGAAATCATGGATGTCGTGTCCTCCAGCCCAAAGAGGAAAAGGACCATCCGGATTGTTATCAGCACTAATTTTAAAAGCCAGCATCTGTGATTTTATGGGGGTGTGTTAGTGCCCATGGCATGGGTAACTTTGACAGCAGTAAAGGCACCATCAATGCTGAACAGTAGATACAGGTTTTGAAACAACATATGCTGCATTCTAAGCAATGTCTTTTTCAAAGACGTCCCTGCTTATTTCAGCAGGAGAATGCCAAGCCACATTCTGCACGTTACAACAGCGTGGCTTCGTAGTAAAAGACTGCGGGTACTCGACTGGCCTGCCTGCAGTCCAGACCAGTCTCCCATTGAAAATGTGTGGCACATTATGAAGCGTAAAATGCGACAATGGAGACCCCGGACTGTTGAACAGCTGAAGCTGTACATCAAGCAAGAATGGGAAAGAATTCTACCTACAAAGCTTCAACAATTAGTGTCCTCAGTTCCCTAACACTTATTGAGTGTTATTAAAAGGAAAAGTGATGGAAAACCAGTGGAAAACATGCCCGTCCCAGCTTTTTTTGGTACGTGCTGCAGGCATGAAATTCAAAATGAATGAATATTTGTCCCCCACAAATAAAGTTGATCAGTTTTAAACGGTGGGGCTGAAGTGCAAAACACATGTAGCGTATATTGGTTTCGGATGAAACGTAATTAATTTAGGAGAAAAAAAAAAACGCACGAAGGAGCGCCTGCCAGTTTAGCTTGATTTTCCGTTTAATGTCATAATCAAAATATTTTAGTCTCAAAAAGGTGCACCACTTATCTTTTTATATGTGTAAAACGGAACGAAAAACCTCAATCAATCTCCGTTATCGAGAAAGCTGCTACATTTATGAAATACGAGTCCTCAATGAGAGCGGTTTCACTATTAAACTCAAAACACACAATACAACAAGAAGTGGAATTGTATCGAAAATTTAACTCTGGAGAACTCAAGAACCCCTTTCTTCTTTGGAAAATTATGAACTATGCATTAAATAACTGCTATATGTTCACTGAACACCAAAATATCCAGTTTTTATTCCCTAATTTAGGATTAGGGCCAAATTTGACACATTGGGCTTTCGGCGTATCATTTCAAAGAATCACAATAACAAAGACTGTCAATGCAAACTATTTTAATTTTAGGAAAATAATCAGTCAACCACACAGCTACATTTGTTGCATGTTTCAAATGGATTTCAAATGTACAAACACACTTTGGCCAATGGAAACAAGAACAAGGCCAAAATCACAACTGGAAAAAAAATCTCTGAACAGATTTGCTCATCCACAAATCTGTTCTGCTAGAGCTCACTCTACACATTATGGTAGTCTTTGAAACTATTTCTTTATTTTTTGATGCAGAGAGAAACTGCACATTTTTCACAGTGCATTTCAGTTTTGAGGTCCTTGCACACAGCACATCGACGGCGATTTCCTCCTTGACAGACCAGTGGGCGATTTGGTCAGTACTACCGAGGTAACTTCGTAAAATACATTATTCAAATGAATTTATTATTATATTATTACATTTAAGGCTTTCGCCAAATACAGGACTTTCACTATTCTCCATCTACAAAGTCACTCAAAGAACCAAAGAGTCATTTTTGACCTGACATTTTTTAACCCATACAGCCAGAGGTTCAGTTTTGGCCCATCGTTTTTTTAACTTGCTCAATGGTGCTAATTTAGCCAAAAAGAATACAAAACGTACTTCTAGGCATTCTGCAAGCTAATACGAAATAGATGATCAAAAAATACACAATTTTACCAACCGCTGGTTTGCTGAGAAGATGATTTTGTTTGGGTAGGTTTCCAGCTCAACAAATCAGCATGTGGTCAGCCATCTTGTCACTACCACTCTGGCTAATGTCAGTTTAATATACATCCACTAGATGTCTCTATGCAGGGGCCAGAAGTGGCACTCTGGCTTTTGACGTTAAATTTGACAATTTTGTTTCCATTTTGTGTAGCAGCAATTCACAGCAGCCAAATTTTACCCTGTCGGTTCTCCAGGGTCTAATTATATCTAAAGGGAAAACTACAGGGAAACAATACAGGGTAATCTAACTACAAAAAGTAAACACTAATAATGGTAACAGAAAGAAACTAGGCATACGAAAAGGGAGGAGTACATCGTGTGTGGTTGGAATAAAAATATGCACGTGGAATGAGTTGAGTCATAGCGAGAGAGAGAGAAAAGTCGGGATTTGTGCGAAGATAGTATTTTCCCCAAAATTATAAGGTACTAATCTTGTACATTCTTGTACGTTTGCAGTGCTGTACTCACGACCGTGTATAGGTTGGTCCCTGGGTTGATCTGATTGCCTAGTGGTGACCCAGGTAGGCCGGGAAGCCAAGTCTCCCTCTCAGGTTCGCGTTGACTGAACCGCATGTTCGAACAAAGAAAAGGGGAGGGGCGGCAGCACATCGGAGCCGTGCTTAGGTAACTCTCAGAATGAAGGACAGGAGCCAAGAAGCAAGAATGAACAAAAAGCCAGGAGGAGGCAGGAGTGAAAGGTTAAATACACAGGGGGCGTGTCTAAGGGAAGGAGAAACTGGAAAAGACCACACCCATAAGCTTGAATTTCACCTACAGTTTGACCCATAAAGATGGGTGTAAAAATCATATATTAATCTAAAATACTCCCAACTTTGTACTCTTACTCATAGATCAAGCATATAGAATGATGGTCTAAACTTTAGTCTTGGCAATTCAACTCCTTATTGTTCAATTTTACAAACTGTATGGCTTCAAATCAAAATGATCAGTTTTCAAAGTCTCGCAGATGGACCAATAAAGCTGACAGAAAGACACAGATATCAAGGCATACATTTAGAATATTTATCTCAATGGTATTACACCAGAACAACAATGAGCAATTTTGATTTGCTTTTGCGGGCCACATAAAAGGATGTGACGGGCCAGATCTGGCCCCCTGGCCACCAGTTTTACACCTGTGATGTCCAGGGTTGAAAGGATTAAACACACTACTATACTGTGAAGTATAAAAACAATGGTGAACGGACTCTTCTCTTGTGATGGGGACAAATGAACTGGGGCATTGGAACGACTCAGGCAAAAATCGGCATGCCATATGAAGCCTCAATTAGAAGCCTCATGACAAAGGAGCCCTTGGTTTGTGCATTTCGTCATTGGTTCATTCAACGTGTTGCTTCCTCAGAGCACTCGAAACCCTTTTTTGGGTGGTGTTGCTTTTTATAGTGAGCTGTCAGTTAGTGGGTGAGTGTATATATATATATATACATATATATATATATATATATATATATATATATATATATATATATATATATATATATATATATATATATATATATGCTGGATGTTGTGGGGATCTCTTGGTTGACACGCCTCTGCAACATCGCGTGGACATCGGGGACAGTGCCTCTGGATTTGCAGACTAGGGTGGTGATCCCCCTTTTTAAGAAGGGGGACCAGAGGGTTTTTTCCAACTGCAGAGGGATCACACTCCTCAGCCTCCCTGGTAAGGTCTACTCAGTGGTTCTGGAGAGGAGGGTCCGTCAGGAAGTTGAATCTCAGATTCAGGAGTAGTGTGGTTTTCGGCCTGGCTGTGGAACAGTGGATCAGCTCTACTCCCTCAATAGGGTCATTGAGGGTGCATGGGAGTATGCCTAACGAGTCTACATGTGTTTTGTGTGTGGACTTGGAGAAAGTGTTAGACCGTGTCCCTTGGGGAGTCCTATGTGGGGTCCTCTGGGAGTATGGGGTACCGGGCTGTGCGGTCCCTGTATGACTGGTGTCAGAGTTTGGTCCACATTGCCGGCAGTAAGTCGGATTTGTTTCCAGTAAGAGTTGGACTCCGCCAAGGCTGCCCTTTGTCTCCGATTCTGTTCATTACCTTTATGGACAGGATTTCTAGGCACAGCCGGGGTGTTGGGCGTTCGATGACATCAGTCGATGGTGGGGTTCTGATGGCTTCATCAAGCCGTGATCTCCAACTCTCGCTGGAACGGTTCACAGCCGAGTGTGAAGTGGCTGGTATGAAAATCAGCACCTCCAAATCTGAGGCCATGGTCCTCAGTCGGAAAAGGGTGCAGTGCCCTCTCTGGGAGGAGATCCTGTCGCAAGTGGAAGTATCTCGGGGTCTTGTTCACGAGTGAACGAAGAATGCAGCGGGCGATCGACAGGTTGATCGGTGCTTCGTCTGCAGTGATGCGGACTCTGTATTGGTCTATCATGGAGAAGAAGGAACTGAGCCGAAAGGCAAAGCTCTCGATTTACCGTCAATCTACGTTCCTACCCTCACCAATGGCCACAAGCTGTGGTTCGTGACCGAAACAACAAAATTGTGGATATTGCGGCCGAAATTTGTTCCCTCCGCAGGGTCTCTGGCTGAGATAGGGTGAGAAGCTTGGTTATCTTGGCTCAGAGTCAAGCCACTGCTCTGTGCCTCGGGCATCTGGTTAATATGCCTCCCAGATGCCTCCATGATGAGGCTGTTCCTGGCACATCCAACTGAGAGGAGACCACGGGAACGACCCAGGACACGCTGGAAAGACTACATCTCTTGGTTGGCCTGGGAACGCCTCGGGATCCCCCCAGAAACATCATAGTACTAGTTATATGTAACACTACCTTTCCTAAATGTAGCGTTACATATCACTAGTACTATGTACTAGTACCATGACCATCACTGGTTGTACGAAAGTGACGATCAAACTGCAGTGTGTCAGTAACAGAAGGTTGCAGAATGGTTGCACAATGCAGATCGGTCATCAAAAATATTAACACACCTACCTTGATCTTTTGTCTGTAGAAGCTGCTACGATCAACCATCAGAGATGTCCAGGAGCAGCTGGAGAATATATCTGCCATCAAACAAAGATGGGAGGACACAGTGACTCACATCATGGTATATTTGCAGGAATTATATTTTTCACACTTTGCTCGGTAACAAACTCACAAACCCAAGGCGCCATGTTTACAGAAGTAAATATGGCCCCTCGCGTAGGTCTTGTCATGACGCAATTGTGGCAATTTTAAGGATTTTGTGCAACTGGAACCAACATCTGTTCCAAAGCATCTTTTTTTCGCCACTGTCTATTTTCTGCTCCGTCAGTTGTTGCTTCTGTGCGGTGTCTGTTTTGTCAAACAATTGGGAAATTTGTCGCCTATTGATTACATACAGGTCAGAGGAGCGCGATGTGAGCATCCATACTTTACTCACATGGGATACATTACCGATTTATATCCAAACAGGCCTGGGTGAGTTGTGAAAAAATCAGAATTCTACTGTTCACATTGACATAAAAAACATCAGATAAATGTCACATTGGGCAAAAAAAAATTGTAATTGACCTGTACTGTGAACATAGCCTATAAAAGCACTGGGGACAGGAAATTAAGTTTTCCCAGCTTTTGTCGAACAGTCTTCTTGATGTGTGTGAGGAAGTTAAATACCTAGATCATGTCATATCTGAGGACTGGATGGATGACAAGGACGTCGATCTACACCGTTTTAAAATATATTCCCTAGCTAACATGTTGATTAGGAGGTTTTTATGTGCTTTGATGTTGTTAGGTGTTCACTGTTCAGGACCAAGATAACACTTTTATACAGTGCTCAATTGTGGTCCAACTTCAATAAATTGAGTATGCAGAGGCTTAAAGTGGCCTACACAGATGGACTGAGGTTGCTACTTTGAGTCCCAAGATGACATAGTGCCATTCAATTGTTTGTGTCCACTAGTGTGCCAAAGTGTGAGGCACTATGAAGAGAGCTGATGTTTAGTTTTTTTGTGTCAACTGGACAAGTCAGAGAACCATATAATAGAAGCCCGAGTCAGCCCAATGAAAAGCTGCTATAGATTTACCTCTAAACTTAGAAGACATTGGTGCAATAGTGAGTATACATTTTTAAATATGGATGGTTCCCTCCTGGAAGCCGTCACCTTATCATGGTGGTGGGGTTTGTGTGTCCTGATGAGCTAAGTTGTATGGGGCTTTATGCCCCTGGCAGGGTCACCCATGACAAACAGGTCCTAGGTCAGGGACCAGACAAAGCACGGCTCAAAGACCCCTTATGATGACGACAAACTATGGACTCAGTTTTCCATTGACCGGACGTGGGTCACCTCCGGAGCCAGGCCTGGAGGTGGGGCTCAAAGGCGAGTGCCTGGTGCCCGGGCCTGCACCCACGGTGAGAGGCTGAGCAGGTGTGGGTATACTTATTATACCTGGTGGTGAGTTGGCTCTGATGGTGAAGGAAGATGCCGGTCCGACCTGGCAGGCCCAAACGTATTGTGAGGGTCTGCCGGGAACGTCTGACAGAATCCCCTGTCAGAAGGAGTTTCAACTCCCACCTCCGACAGAACTTTGTTCATGTTCAGTGGGAGGCAGGACATCGAGTTCGAGTGGACCATGTTCCGTGCCTCCATTGCTGATGCGGCCGACGGGAGCTATGGCCGTAAGGCGTTCGGTGCCTGTCGTGGCGGCAATACCCGAACCCGATGGTAGACACCAATGGTGAGGGATGCCGTCAAGCTGAAGAAGGAGTCCTATTGGACCTTTTTGGCCTGTGGGCCTCCTGAGGCAGCTGATGGGTACCGGCTGGCCAAGCGGAATGCAGCTTTGGTGGTAGCTGAAGCAAAAACTCGGGTATGGGAGGAGTTTGGTGAGGCCATGGAGAAAGATTTCCGGACGGCTTTGAGGAAATTCTGGTCTACCATCTGGCGTCTCAGGAGGGGGAAGCAGTGCACCATCAACACTGTGTATAGTGGGGATGGGGTGTTGTTGACCTCGACTCGGGACATTGTGAGCCGGTGGGGAGAATACTTTGAAGACCTCCTCAATTCCACCGACACGCCTTCCCATGAGGAAGGTTATGTTTTTTTTAATGATAGTGCTTTTCTGAAATGCTTGACTGTTTTATTTGAATACCATTAAAATAAAATGTGTTTCGCCTGGCCTTTCATGTTTTCTTTAAAGAATTGTACCCGTCTTACAAATACTCCCTGCGTATGTCACGGTGCGAAGTCAGATGTGAGTTGGATTGGACCCAAGAGCAGACTGAGGCGCAGGCAGTAGATTTAGAATGGTTTATTGTCGATTGGCACAGGGTAAAGATATCCAAGCCTGTGGTGGTGGGCTGTCGGGAACAAGGAGCGAGCAGGAAGCTGGAACGTGAGCAGGTGGTGTGGCTTGGTGACGTGGCTGGAGCAGACAATGAGGCGGGGAGGGCACGGAAGGTACACTGGAGACAGGAGAGAACAAAATCGGTGGGTACAGATGCGTGTCATCGGATAATTACTAGCATACCACAGAAACCTGGAAGTCCGAGCGCCGGCCAATGAGTCACAGACAAGTGTCAATACTCAGGCGAAGGTTTGCTGGACTTGACAGGCTTAAATATAGGCAGTAATCATGCTGCTTGAAGACAGGTGCGCTGCACAGGTGATGCTAATTGCTGGGGAGGCAGAGGGGGAGAGGGAGAGTCAAAGCGCAAGCCACCACGCAAGCTCCAAAAGAGGAACTGCAGGGCATGAATCATGACAGTACCCCCCTCTCAACGACGCCTCCAATCGTCCTACCAGGCTTCCCAGGGCGGGTGGCATAGAAGTCCCTAATAAGGGAGTTGTCCAAAATAAGTTTGTGTGAAATCCATGATCATTGTTCAGGGCCATATCCCTCCCAGTCCACCAAGGCGGTACGGCCAGAGGGTACGGGTAAGGGTAACGGTACTGGTGGAGACCGGCTTAAGCAGAGATGTTGCATGGATCTTGAGGGATTGGGGGAGTTTTAATTGAACCGAAGTGGCATTAATGAGTTTGGTGATATGGAATGGACCAATGCAGCGAGGAGCGAGCTCACGGGATTCCGTTTGGAATGGAAGGTCACGGGAGGAGAGCCAAACCATCTGACTCACCTTGTATTCCGGAGTAGGAGATCGTTGAAGATCTGACAGCCGCTTATTTTTCTCCGTCAACCGAGTTAAAGCACCCCTGACGTTCTTCCACACAGACTGAACCCGTCGAAGATGCGCCCTCAATGCAGGAACCGCTACTGTATGCTCTTGATCTTTAAACAATGGAGGTAGAAAACCGTAACATGCCATAAAGGGAGTCATAACTGTGGCGGAGCTGGTGAGGGAGTTGTGGGCATATCCCACCCACGGGAGGAAGGTGCACCAGTAGGCAGGATGGCGAGCAGCGACGTAACGAAGAGCGGATTTCAGGTTTTGATTTGCCTGCTCCGTCTGGCCGTTGGTTTGGGGTGGTAACCAGAAGACAAACTGGCTGCTGCGCCCACTGCCTTGCAGAATTCTTTCCAGACCTGGGATGAGAACTGAGGACCCCGGTCCAATACAATGTCAACAGGGATACCATGAAGTCTGAACACATGGAGGACAAGAAGGTTAGCAGTCTCAAAGGCAGGGGGCAATTTGAGAAGAGGTACATAGTGAACACACTTAGAGAACGGGTCAATAATGGTGAGGATGACGGTGTAACCTTGAGATGGGGGTAGGCCGGTGATGAAGTCCAGGGAGATGTGGGACCAAGGGCGACTCGGAATGGGTAAGGGGCTCAGCAGACCATCTGGAGGTTGATGCAACGCTTTACCTCAGGCACAGACGGAACAGGCTAGGACAAACTTGACTAGGCTGGGCTATCAGAAGTGTTGCTGAATGAAATGGATGGTGCGGGTGGTGCTGAAATGAGAGGTGAGCTTGAAATTGTGGGCCCACTGAAGGACGTCAGCGCGTGCGGAATTAGGTACGAACAGTCGGTTAGGAGGTCCGGTCTTGGGATCCGGGTGAGTCTTCTGAGCCTCTTTAACCAGCTGTTCGTCTTCCAAGTGGCTGATCCTACGAAACACGAGGAAGAGAGGATGGATTCTGGTTATGCTGGACTGGAGGGGGGTGCATACATACGGGAGAGGGCATCAGGCTTGCCATTGCATGAGCCAGGGCGGAAGGAGAGGCAGAATTTGAACCGACTGAGAAATAAAACCCAGCGAGCTTGCCGGGGATTAAGACACTTGGCGGAAGGGAGATAAACCAGGTTCTTGTGGTCAGTCCATATAATAAAGGGTGTAACCGTCCCCTCCAACCAGTGCATCCATTCCTCCAGGGCCCAAACGATGGCTAGCAGCTCATGGTTCCCGACGTCATTGTTTTGGCAAATCTTTGTCTAACAGAATAAGTGAGGAAGCAATCTTCCCGTTGTGGGTTTTTATTACAAAAAAGAAAGAAAAGTCTTTGCAAAGAGAGGAAAAGGTACAAGTCTTACGAGTTGTCACCCCTTACTGCAGCCCAGACAAAAAATATCCTTTGTTATATCGAAGTGGGAGAGAGACAGAGAAAGAAAACAAAACAACTGTCTGTGTCCAGCTGCACTCAACTTATCTTTAGCAGCTAGTCGTCACAACATAGCTCGGAACAATTAGTACGCACAGTATGTCACAACATAAAAATAAAGCCTGTGAAGGTTGTCTCAAATTAATAGAAGTAATATTTGATGTATATATTAAACATACATTTTTCAACACTGCTCCCCCCTTTTGATTATATTATTCTATTATTAATCACATAAAAAAAGGAAAATTACTAAACAGTATTACATCCTAACTACCTAAATGTTAACACTAAATAATCAAAACATTAAAAGTGAATCAAAATAATACAACAGTATAATATCCATCCATCCATTTTCTGAGCCGCTTCTCCTCACTAGGGTTGCGGGTGTGCTGGAGCCCATCCCAGCCTTCATCGGGCAGGAGGCTGGGTACACCCTGAACTGGTTGCCAGCCAATCGCAATTTAGAGTCGTCAATTAACCTTGTTGTAAGTCAGTCATAAAACAAAGTTAGACTGAAGAATATGAATCATGGTCATCATTTAAGTCGTCATTGTCTCCAAAGCAGTCGGATTGAGGGAAGAGGTCAGGAAAATGATCGTCAGAGACTGAATAGGGAAATCGTGTATTGTGAACAAACGCTGTGTCAATCATGTGAGAGACAAGAGATTTTATGAAAGGGACCAAACAACAGGACATGAAAAAGAGAACAAGCAAACCGATACAAACCATAAGTGCAAAGCGTTACTCAAGCTTGCCATCCAAGTCCAGTGAACCAGTTTGGATCGAGCACCTCCTCGCGAGCAATGACATTGCGAAGTGTAGTGAGGTTTTTAATGCCACTGGCTATGTGCCTGTATCGCCAGCGTTGTCAGGAATGTATGCGCAACAGGTTTGGTTCAAGAGAGTACAAACCCCACCTTGAGAAGTCCATAGTAGAGCAACTGTCATGCGGTTTTGGAGGGCTACTTCACGTTAATATCTACACGTGAAGGCTACACGTGCAGGCTCAAGAATGAAAACACCTAACCTACAATTCTATTGCAACATGCTGGCAATTTTTTTGACTTGAGTTTGTTGTCACATTTCTGTGGGGCCAATTATATATTACTCGTGCACTCACTGTAGTAGTATTGCCACGCTGCACTATTTGCATATCTGTTGTTGACCAATCCTGGCCACTCATGCCAGAGTAGAATCTGCTCCATTTGCACACTGACTGAGGAGTATGTGCAACATTTGCACAATCAACATTGTCCCAGATTATCGCGCTACTCGTCACTTTAAACTGCATACACTCCTTGAAGTCTTGGCGCCCTTTGCACAATGGTCATTGCACCAGACTATTGCTATATTAGTCATTCGAACTGCTCTAAGTGCTAGAGGACTCTGCATCTTTTGCACAATTGTCAAAAAAAAAAAAAAAAAAAACGTACCGGCATTACCAGATAACTATTAACCCTTTATTGCTCAGTAACTGTTTTTTTGTCAATGTCTTTATGTCTCAAAAGTGTTCTCTGTCAATAGACTGTCTGTTGTCGTACTAGAGCAGCTCCAACTACCGGAGACAAATTCCTTGTGTTTTTTGGACATACTTGGCAAATAAAGATGATTCTGATTCTGATTCTGTGGGTCACAAGGAGGATTGGAAAGGCCCCAGCCAGTGTTGATGTCTCCACTTTTTCCGCCAGAAGTTTTTAATCAGCACGAAATTACTGGGTTTGATGTCATGCAGAGGTCCGTCAGCCAGCCTTAGGAGTACTGATTGGACTTGTTTCCTGAAATTGATTAGTCGATAATGTGCAATACCTGAACGATTTGTTTGCCCATTGGCAGATCTGGCTTTGGTAGACCTGAATGGATCCGGTCCAATGGAGTGCCTGCAAAAACTATCTCAAAAAAGGATAGCGGGCATACGCATCCTCATATATACCTAATTTAATTGACTTCACAGTATTTATTTGCGGGTGGTAGTTATCATGTGTTCTGAGGTCAAATTGAAATCTGTCAGAAAGCTGTTGTCAGAGAAAAGCTTTCGAAGAATTGTCATAAAATGTTTAAAATAATTTTGGTCAATTGTACTCCTACCACTTACTTCAATTCTTACTTTAACATGTCTAACATATCTAGACAGTATTTTGTAAGTTGATTGTTATTTCATTGTATACATTATTGGTATAGTGTCAATTTGGTCCAACCCAATATCCATTATCAACTGTGAGACTGATAATCAAAACATTACGAAACGTAAATACATAAAAGGTGCTCTAGACACATCATAAAAATTTGGGTGGAATAAAATCTCCAACTAGGTACTTTTCCTTTCCCCAAAAAACTTGTGTCTGTGTCAGCACAAGGTCATGTAAATAACAAGTGAAGGGTTTTAAGTAGTCTGGAAATCAAAGGACTTTCTGTCATGGCCCTGTGTTTCAAGTTGTTTTTCTTTATGTTGCAGTGTCTGGGTGGGCGTGGACATCATCAGTGTCTGGGTGGGCGTGGACATCATCAGCCTTTTTAGGGGGCACCGTGACAGTGTGTGCGCGTCGGAATATTCACTCGTTTTTGCCCCGTGTTTGCCGCCGTTCTGACCGCTGTACAAATTTAGGCTCAATACCACACGGACCGTTTGTCGTGTCTCCCTGCGTTATCTGTTTTTGATTCTCTCTGGTTGTGAGTTCCTTTAGTTTCGTATGTCTCGCCATCACATGCTCTGCCATATAATTAAAATTGTTCGGACCTCTGACCTGGAGTCGATTTTGTGGGATCTGCCCTTACGGCATTGCCGTTCGTGACAGAATATTCCGACCAGAAATGGATCCCACAAACTCTGACTCTTTTCGCCACGCGTTGGCAAGTCAGGGACATTTGGTACGTAGACACGAGACATCGTTACACGAGCTCAGGGAGGCAATTACAGTGTTAACGACCCATCTTAGTACACTGAGTTCTCGGGTTGATCAGGTGTGTGCACTTGGATTACCTCGGGTTCTGGCAAGAGCACCCGCCACCAACACGGTGGCCGTGGTGCCACCCGCCAGGGAAGCTTGTCTCCCAAATCCAACTCGTTATGCTGGGGAGCTCGGCGGCTGCGGTCAATTTATTTATCAATGTACCCTAGTATTTGACCAACAACCGGTCACGTATGCCCAGGATAAAACGAAGGTGGCTTTTATAATGAGTCTACTTACGGGTCAGGCGGCATCGTGGGCGATGGCGGTCAGCAGCGCCAACCCAGCGTTACGTTCCTCCTTCCCGGCATTCGTATCTGAACTGAGGAGAGTTTTTGATCACCCCGTCAAGGGCAAGGAAGCCGGTAGTCGGTTGTTGGACCATTCCCAGGGGGACTTGTCAGTAGCCGAATACTCCATTTCGTTCCGCATCCTGGCAGCAGAGAGTGGATTCGACGATGTTGCGTTGAGCGGCATTTTTCGTCGGGGACTCTGTCCTGCCGTCAAAGATGAGTTTGCGGCCCGGGACGAGACCACTAATTTGGAGGAGTTGATCGGACTAGCCATTAGACTGGACAATCGACTGAGGGAACGGCAGCTCGAGCGGGCGGATGAACGGCGCATTTTTTTTGAGTCCGCTTCCCCGGGACATTCTTCGTCCGCCATGGAAGACGCCGCCTGTGTTCCCCCATCCACCTCGGCGTCGACGAGGGAGCCAGCCCTGGCCGTGGAGGAGCCGATGCAACTCGGCGGGGGGTGACTGGCGGAGACGGAACGTCGGAGATGCATGAGAGCGGGGGCGTGTCTGTACTGCGGCCGACCAGGACACAAGGTATCCACCTGCATGGCAAGACCTTCACGGGGAAGTGACGCTACGCGTTCCAAGCAGAGCGGCCAGGTGGTGGTGACAGCACCTTCTTCCTCCGGAAAGAACGTCTCATCGTGTGAGTATTTTGATGAAGACTTGGTACCCGGTGAATTGAGAATTGGATCGAACAAGAGACTACAATTGCCGGGCGAAGTATCGGGATTTGGCGGCAGTGTGAAGGTTTCCGCGTTAATTGACTCCGGAGCTGATGAGTGTTTTGTGGACTCCTGTGTGATAGAGACTCTAAATTGTCCACTGTACAGATTTAGCAAACCGAGAAAAGTTCTTGATTTGGATGGGCGTCTCCTGGCGGTTACAACACACATTACGGCTCCACTGTGTTTCAAGCTCTCGGGTAACCACATCGAATCGCTGCGATTTTTTGTAATGCCCTGTCAATCTGCTCCAGTTGTGCTGGGATTAACGTGGTTAAAACTTCATAATCCAGATATTAATTGGGATCAACTACAGATTGTGAATTTGAGCCTATTTTGTCATTCTCATTGTCTGCAGTCTGCCATGTTGACTACCACCCCCCGTGTTCAAGACGAGCACATCGATTTGGCTAAAGTACCGACTGAGTACCATGATTTGCAACTAGTGTTCAGTAAGGATCGCGCCCAGTCTTTGCCTCTGCATCGTCCATACGACTGTTCCGTAGAGTTGATTCCCGAGGCTCCACTACCATGTGCAAGGCTGTATCAGATTTCCAAGCCTGAGCAAGAGGCATTAAAGAATTATATTTCCACTTCGCTAGCTGCTGGGTTGATTCGTCCCTCATCTTCGCCAGTGGGCGGCGGATTTTTTTTTATCGATAAAAAGGACGGGACCCTGCGACCCTGTGTCGATTTCCGGGGTCTTAACGACATCACGATACAAAATAAGTATCCTCTCCCGCTGTTGGACTCGGCGTTTGCCCCTTTACAGTCTGCAAAGGTGTTCACAAAATTAGATCTGCGAAATGCCTATCACCTGGTGCAGATGAAGGAGGGAGATGAGTGGAAGACTGCGTTCAATACTCCATTAGGTCATTTTGAGTACTTAGTCATGCCTTTTGGACTCACTAATGCACCCGCTGTGTTTCAGTGTCTTATTAATGATGTGCTCCGGGACATGATAAATGTATTCTGTTTTGTGTACTTGGACGACATCTTAATCTTTTCCCGTGATGTACGTGAACATCGCCAACATGTCCGCATGGTGTTGCAGCGCTTGATGGAAAACCGTCTTTACGTCAAGGCTGAGAAGTGTGAGTTCCATGCGGAGTCGGTACAGTTTTTGGGGTTCATTGTGGAGAAGGGCCAGCTTCGGGCCGATCCAGCCAAGATCCAGGCTGTGGTTGATTGGCCAACTCCAACATCTAGGAAGCAGTTGCAGAGGTTTTTGGGTTTTGCTAATTTTTATAGGCGATTTATCCGTGATTACAGCCTTAAAGTCGACCAGAGGCTGCACCCCTGCGCTTTCTTCTCTAGGCGCCTGAGCCCTGCAGAGGCCAATTACGATGTGGGAAATAGAGAGTTGCTGGCCATTGTCCTGGCACTGCAGGATTGGAGGCATTGGGTGGAGGGTACGAAGGAACCTTTTCAAGTTTTCACCGACCACAAGAACCTGTCTTACCTCCGGACTGCTAAAAGACTCAACCCCCGTCAAGCACGTTGGGCCCTGTTCCTTACCCGTTTCGACTTCATCATCACTTACCGCCCTGGGTTGAAGAACGGCAAACCTGACGCCTTGTCTAGGCTGCATGGCCCGGCTGCTGTTCAGCCTGTTGTGGAGACCCTTCTACCTGGGACCCGGGTGGTGGGAGCGCTTCAGTGGGAGGTTGAGAAGAAGGTGGAGGAGGCGGGTAGGGACGTCCAGGCCCCGGGAGGTGTTCCTGATGGCAAATTCTTTGTTCCGGTCGTTTTACGTCCAGAGGTGTTGAAGTGGGGACACACTTCTAGAGTCGCTTGCCATCCTGGGGTCAGTCGGACACTTTTCCTCATTTCCCAACGGTTCTGGTGGCAGGGACTACCCAGGGACGTTAAAGAATATGTTTCGGCATGCTCAGTGTGTGCCCGTAGCAAGATGTCCCATCGTCCTCCAGCTGGTCTTCTTCGTCCACTGCCCATTCCTTCCCGCCCCTGGTCCCACCTTGGACTTCATCACGGGCCTTCCGCTGTCTGGAGGGAACTCAGTCATCCTGAGTGTTGTCGACAGATTTTCCAAGATGGCCCATTTCGTTGCTCTGCCGAAGCTGCCGTCCTCCTTTGAGACTGTTAAGCTCCTTGTCGACCATGTCTTCCGAGTTCATGGTATTCCTGCTGATCTGGTGTCTGACAGGGGGCCGCAGTTCGTCTCTCGGGTCTGGAGGTTGTTCTGCAAAGCGCTGGGGGCGTCCTCCAGTCGTTCATCCGGTTTCCACCCGCAGACCAACGGCCAGGCTGAGAGGGCGAATCAAGATGTGGAGGCTGCTCTTCGCTGTGTTTGCCATCAGCACCCCTCCTCATGGTCTTCTCACCTGCCTTGGGTGGAATATACGCATAACACCCTCGTTTGCTCTGCTACTGGACGGTCGCCATTCATGACTGCATACGGTTACCAGCCGCCGTTGTTCCCTTCTCAGGAGAGGGAGGTGGTCGTCCCGTCTGTACAGGTCCATCTCCGAAGGGCTCATCGGGTGTGGCGGGATGCAAGGGCGGCCTTGTCCCGTACTGAAGCTCGCAACAGGCACTTAGCTGATCGTCATCGGATCTCAGCTCCTCCCTACCGTCCTGGTGAGAAGGTCTGGTTGTCCACACGAGATTTGCATTTGGACGGGGGTTCTAAAAAACTGGGTCCTCGGTATATTGGTCCTTTCGAAATTGACTCTGTTGTTAACCCGGTGGCAGTTAAACTTCAGCTCCCTCCCACCATGAAAGTTCACCCAGTATTCCATGTCTCCTTGCTCAAACCGGTTTCCTCCAGCCCCCTGTGTCCTCCAGCGGTGCTTCCTCCTCCTCCTCCTCCGCGGATGGTTGATGGTGAGCCAGTGTACACGGTGGGTGAACTATTGGATTCCAGAAGAAGGGGCAGGGGTGTGCAGTATTTGGTCGACTGGGAGGGTTACGGCCCTGAGGAGCGTTCCTGGGTTCCCCGCTCTTGGATCCTAGATCCGTCCCTTCTCCGGGCCTTCCACTCTCTCCACCAGGAGGCGTCCTTTGAGGGGGGGATACTGTCATGGCCCTGTGTTTTTCTTTATGTTGCAGTGTCTGGGTGGGCGTGGACATCGGTGACGCACCTGTCATGCATTGTAATCATCAGCCTTTTTAGGGGGCACCGTGACAGTGTGTGGGCGTCGGAATATTCACTCGTTTTTGCCCCGTGTTTGCCGCCGTTCTGACCGCTGTCCAAATTTAGGCTCAATACGATTATACCACACGGACCGTTTGTCGTGTCTCCCTGCGTTATCTGTTTTTGATTCTCTCTGGTTGTGAGTTCCTTTAGTTTCGTATGTCTCGCCATCACATGCTCTGCCATATAATTAAAATTGTTCGGACCTCTGACCTGGAGTCTATTTTGTGGGATCTGCCCTTACGGCATTGCCGTTCGTGACACTTTCTTCCGTTTGATAAAATCAGCCTCAGCATTTTTTGTCCGAGGAATGCCAATGACATAGTCAGTTATGAATAATTTCTGATCCAGGACCTGCAATAAATTGTCATGCCCATCTGTACCGTTATTAGATTTTTCGTCTGAAGTTTTAAAAATTTAGAAATTTTATTTTTCAGATGACAGTTAAAATTTATCTTTGCTGACTGTATGCCTGGATCAGCTAAGAATTTCAGCAAGGCTCCTGTGTTCCTTTTTCAACCTATAGTCTTCAAGTCTTGTAATTTGTGCAATTTGTAATATGTGTACCGCATGTGGAAAGCCATTATATCATACCATGTTGACCTAATGACAAATGTGGAGTTTAGTCAATATCACTTCATATGGCAAGCCAAATAGGTGAATGAGCTGACCCGCCAAGCCCTCATGGATGAAATTGTCATCAGCACCGAAATCAATGAGGGCAGAGACTGGTGTGTTGCGAACGGGACCAAAAATTCATGTGGGAACAGTCATATGGGAGGGAAAGCTTTGGGAGGCGTTGGTTTAGCTCACCACGACGCTCTCAGGTCGTGGTGAGCCTGGTCTTTTGGCTTGAGAGTGCAGGTGGCAATAAAGTGACAGGCTGTCTACAATAGATGCATAACCTTTAAGTGGAGGTCGAACCGGGTCATGCCGAGTTGCATTGGCTCCTCTGGTCTAGTGTGGGCTGAAGAGGAGGTGGCAGGGGGTTCAGTGCGCGGAGGAGTCGTGGGAGGTACAGCCCTCGTGGGTGGAGTGAAACTGCGTGTCATAGTTCTTCGCTCACAAGCTCTCTCACGGAGGCGGTTGTCTAGTTTTATGGCTAATGAAATAAAATTCTCGAGGGAGGTGATTTCGTCCCTCATCTTTAGGTTTTTTGGATCACCCAAAGAAAATTCCCCTTAGCGCTGTGTCATCCCACCCGCATTCACTCGCGAGTATCCGGAAATAAATAGTAGGATTCCACGGAACTCGAACCTTGGGTGAGAGCTAGGAGGCGCTGAGTGGCTTCCCTACCCTTAATGGGGTGATCTAAAACTTTCTTGAGTTCGGATATAAATGGGTCTAGTGAGGTGAGTATCGGGGAGGAATTATACCAAAGCGCAGTGGCCCATTTGACAGCTCTACCGCGCAGGAGGTTAATAATGTATGCAACCTTAGATCGGTTGGGCAGTTTAGCAGTTGTAGGTCGAATACTAGTTGAATAATACAGTTTAGTAAAAATTTATTACATGAACCGAGGCCCCCCGAGTAAGGTTCGGGAGGAGGCACATGTGGCTCTTTATACGGGAGGAGGGGTTGAGCAGAGGTTGCGGGCTCGGACAAATTTTCACGGTAGCATCGCTGAGGTGGCTCTGGGAGGACAGGAGGGATACTTGTTGTGTAAGGGGATTTAATGAATCCATGATCTCGTGGAGGGTTTCCTCCTGTCTGCTTATATGGGCGCCCTGGTGGGCGAGCTCTGTCCTCAACGCATCTGTAGTCGCTGGGTCGGTCATGGCTTGAGTATTCTGTCACGGTGCGAAGTCGGAGTGGCTGGAGCAGACAGCGAGGTGGGGAGGGCACGGAAGGTACACTGGAGAGGGGAGAGAACAAAATTGGTGGGTACAGATGCGGGTCATCGGATAATTACTAGCATACCACATAAACCTGGAAGTCCGAGCGCCGGCCAGTGAGTCACAGACAAGTGTCAATACTCAGGCGAAGGTTTGCTGGACTTGACAGGCTTAAATATAGGCAGTAATCATGCTGCTTGAAGACAGGTGCGCTGCACAGGTGATGCTAATTGCTGAGGAGGCAGAGGGGGAGAGAGAGAGTCAAAGTGCAAGCCACCACGCAAGCTCCAAAAGAGGAACTGCAGGGCATGAATCATGACAGTACCCCCCTCTCAACGACGCCTCCAATCGTCCTACCAGGCTTCCCAGGGAGGGTGGCATAGAAGTCCCTAATAAGGGAGTTGTCCAAAATAAGTTTGCGTGAAATCCATGATCGTTGTTCAGGGCCATATCCCACCCAGTCCACCAAGAATTGAAAACCTCTGCCCTGGGGCTGCACACAGGGGGGTGGGGGGTGAGGCGGTACAGCCAGAGGGTACGGGTAAGGGTAACGGTACTGGTGGAGACCGGCTTAAGCAGAGACAGGTGGAATGTTGCATGGATCTTGAGGGATTGGGGGAGTTTTAATTGAACCGAAGTGGCATTAATGAGTTTGGTGATAGGGAATGGACCAATGCAGCAAGGAGCGAGCTCACGGGATTCCGTTTGGAGTGGAAGGTCACGGGAGGAGAGCCAAACCATCTGACTTACCTTGTATTCCGGAGTAGGAGATCGATGAAGATCTGACAGCCGCTTATTTTTCTCCATCAACCGAGTTAAAGCACCCCTGACGTCCTTCCACACAGACTGGACCCGTCGAAGATGCACCCTCAATGCAGGAACCGCTACTGTATGCTCTTGATCTTTAAACAATGGAGGTTGGAAACCGTAACATGCCATAAAGGGAGTCATACCTGTGGCGGAGCTGGTGAGGGAGTTGTGGGCATATCCCACCCACGGGAGGAAGGTGCACCAGGAGACAGGATGGCGAGCAGCGACGTAACGAAGAGCGGATTTCAGGTTTTGATTTGCCTGCTCCGTCTGGCCGTTGGTTTGGGGTGGTAACCGGAAGACAAACTGGCTGCTGCGCCCACTGCCTTGCAGAATTCTTTCCAGACCTGGGATGAGAACTGAGGACCCCGGGCTCCGGCTGCCCTGCCTGGGAACTTTTTGTGCTCCTTTTTTTTCCTTCCTCCTTTCCGCGAAATCCACCTGTTCCCCTGGGTGGACCGGACTGGCCAAATATTCGGAAGCTCAACCTGTTTGCCTCACTTCTGTTCAACACACATAAATCCAACATGCTGTTACTAAAAGTACAGATTAGTGCATATTTGGGTTGAAATTACGGAGAACAGGAACCCCCAACTATATGCATTGTCAGTTCACGTTCATTCCACCCTCACATCACAAGTCAGTCTCCTTTGCCAATGTTTGTCTGTCCTTTGTTTTGTTGTTGTTTCCTGCATTGCTTCCCTTGTAGATTCCCATGTTAGATCTCATTAAATTTTCTATAAAAATTCACTACCTGCATCAATTGTGTGTGTTTGGGTTCGAGGAAAACCCCTCTGGCTGTCTAGAACTCTAATTCATGTACAAACTTAAAATTACAAGACTTAGGAAAAAAGGTTTGTCGTCACTTTGTCCTGAAATTTGATACATCTAAAAGTGACGTGGTGGCCCTTTACTAGATAAAATAGTTGATTTGACCAATTAAGCTTAAAATTGCGCTGGACCGGAAAGCTTACATTTTTATTTGACTCATATACGCTACATGCGCCTATATGTTCTTTTTGTCCAGCAGTGGTTTTCGCCTTGGAACTTTGCCATGGAGGCCATGCCATTTTTGCCCAGTCCCTTCCTTATTGTTTTGTCATGAAGGTAAGGGAGGCCTGCATTTCTTTAGATGTTGTCCTGGGTTCCTTTCTGACCTCCTGGATGAGTCGTCGATGTGCTCTTGGGGTAATTTTTGTAGGCCGGCCACTTCTGGGAAGGTTCCCTACGATTCCAGGCTTTATTCCAATTTGAAGTGTCATTCAAGCATTTGTTTAAAAAATAGTCCATAATATTTTTAAATCTTATATGAAATTAGATGAATGTTGATATTATAATGTGATAACCCATTGACATGTTTACAGAGCCAGTCAGTAACAGGAACCCAGGTCTTGAGGCAAGAGTTTGAGAAGATGCACCAGTACCTGCATGATGAGGAGGCCACTCTGATGTCACAGCTGAATCAAGACGAAGAAGTGAAGGTTCAGAGGGTGGAAGACAAGATAAACAAGATCAGTAATGACATACGAATGCTGACCACCAGTATGAGAGACATGGAAAACGTTATGGAGTCAGAGGACATAATTTTTCTAGAGGTAAAGCATGCACTTAAACAGACAGGGATAGTTACAATTATTATATCTACCATGCAAGAGTGTATGTACACTTGAATGTATGTAAAGTTGGTACATCTTATTTCACACTCCAAATCAATTTTGTATCCTTCGGCAGTAAGATGAGGGAGCACTGTCAGATTGAAAGACAGCCCATTAAGCAGAATAACATCTCTTGAACAACCACTCCCAATTTTCATATTTTAACCAAGTTAAGCCTGGTTCTCCGGTCACCAAACCAAGTTCTAATGTTTGTGATATGTAAAAGCATACAACACACCAATTAATTCAATAGAGCAAGTTTGCATCATTTAAATTGGTTCATAATGTAATTTCACTGCTAAAGAGATATGTCTACACAACTTTCCAAAACATAGCAAAATTCAAGCCACGGGGGTCAGAACTTTGTGATTGACACAAGACAAGTCTCCAGTTACTATCAATTACAGTATTATTTGCACCTTCAAAGTGAAATGCTTTGACAATGTTGCCACTTCAAATTTTCTCCAAAACACAGGAAGTTTATGACAACCTAGTCTCTCGTCAGCTTGGCTGCTTCTTCAAAATGTTTTTGGTATTGATTTGTTGAAAAGTGGGCATTTATGATTTGTAATAACCTCTTTGTCTTCAGTATATTTTCATACTGTAAAATGCACAAATTTGCATATTTCCTCATTGTGGGACTAATAAAGGTTCTCTTATCAAAAGCCAGTGGCGCAAGGTGCTTTACGAGTACTTATAATTAGGACTATTTATTATTTGACGTACAAATTCTTGGTGTTTAAACCCTCTGTACTGATCAGCTGAAAATTTCTTTAGTACACATATCATGATGCACCGAAATGAAAATTGTTGACCGAAAACCGAAACACCGAAGGAAATCATCAATCAATCAAACTTTATTTATAAGCGCTTTTCATACAAAAGATGCAACACAAAGTGCTTTATAGTTATTATAATATAAAAAATAAATAAAACCAGCCAAATACTAATTGTAAAACTAAGCCAATTATAAGTACAAGTTTCATTTATGGCTATGACTGCAGAGCTGCCAACATGTAGAAATTCACCTCCAGAACAATTTGTCTGTATTTCCATATTTTTAAGATTATGTCATGAAAATTGCAGTATATTATGTAATAGGATTAAAAAAATGTGCATACTGTTCAATTTCACAAAAATATATATATACAATTTCAGCTTTTTATGCTGTACAAAAGCAGGCTTCTTTTTTTTCAATGTATTAGCTGATTGAGGGATATTTTTTAAATTTGTTTTCTTTTCTGTCTCCATTCAGAACTATAGGAGTGCCTTAAAAAGGTGAGCATGTTAGGCTAATTTATGAACTCACTAATTGTTTATTGCAACCATACAGCATTCCTAGCGTGCACGCCTTGTCATGTATTGTCTTTGTGCCTGCTTGTGCTGTCATTTTCCCTTGTCTACACAGTTCCTTCCATTGCCGCACTTGCTGGCAACTTATTCTTGCTAGTATTTAGGTGTGGCTTCAGTGGACGGAAGACGCCAGAGTATGACATTGCTTGTCACTATTGTTTCGCTTTGCTAGTTACCAGTAATGGATTTGGCTGATTACTCCATTTCATTCCGCATTCTTGCCGCTGAGAGTGGTTTTGGTGACACGGTGCCCTATGACATTTTTCAGTGGGGACTTAATCCATGAAACAATGATGAACTTGCTGTCCGGGGTGAAACTTCTGTGTTGGAGGAACTGGCAGTTCTGGCAATCCGTCTGGATAATTGCTCTCGAGAACGACAACAAGAGCGAACAGTGGTGTTCTGGAGTGTACCGCCAGTAACATATGTGGTGGTGATATCAACACTGGTGATGGACTCCGTTCTCAATTATCCTCACACTCACATTATCCGGCAAATGGTGGTAGCAGAGGAGTCCACCCAGCTTAGCGGAGGACGATTACCCCAGCAGAACACACTTTGGATGAGGTCTTGACTATGCCTTCATTCCGGTATCCAGTCACATATCATGGATATCACCTCAGGTATCCAGTTGCCCTATTAAACCGTCATCGAGAGCTGGAACCATGGGCACAAAAGAGACAAATGTCTGGCTTCCTATGCTGTCTAAGACTGCCGGCCGATCTTCATGCAAGACTCCAGCTGTCGGGAGATATTTTGTGATGAGGAGGCAGCATTGAAATTACTGCTTTGATAGACTCAGGAGCTGATGATAGTTTTGAGACACTTGAATTATATAGACTAAATTTCCCTTGAGGAGCTTGAGGTCGAAGGACAACCTAGCAGTTGTTATGAATAAAACTGACTCGCTTGCGATGAAACTGTCCAGTAATCACTACAACATGAGATGCTTTTGGTCTGCTCGCAGACTAAGCTCCCATCACACCCGTTGGGCCCTGTTCCTGACCAGATTCAACGTCACCATTATTTACCAACTCGGGTCTTGGAATGTCAAGCCAAGTGCCCTTTCCCGGATTCAGTCTTTCTTTTGATGATCCCTCTCTGGAGATGAGATGATGATTGTGGCCTGAGGGGTGGGGGTGCTCCAGTGGGAGGTGGAAATGAGGGTGGCTGATGCTATGTAAGATGTTCAATTTCCTGTGGAATGTCCGAAAGACATTTGTTCCTGGGGACTTGAGGATGGAGGTGTTATAGTGGGGACATGGATCGAAGGTGGCATGCCATCCTGGAGTTAGGCATAAACATTTCCTTATTGCTCAAAGGTTTTGGTGCCCTGCACTCTAGAAGAACATCCGTGACTTTATCTATGCCTGCTTGGTCTACGCTAGAAACAAGTCCTCTCATCCCTCTCTTGCTGGTCCACTGCACCCTTTGCCTGTCCCGTCCCTCCATGTCAATGCAATGTCTGTGGTAGTGATCTTTTTCAAACTTCTCCTTACTCTCTACAAATATCTAAACACAAAAATACACACCGACGTCAAATAAATTTATACTGTATTTACTAGACAAGTGGACTTGCTACATAAACTATTTCAGGCATCGTCATGTCATGTTTGAAAATGAAAAGATGAAATGTTCGGGAATAAGGATTCACTAGTAAATACCAAAATACACAATGGTACATGATAGGTTATCTTGATTGGTGTGCCATGAGTGTCCCTCCTGCAAGGATGTTGGAAAAAGAATGTGTGCTTGACAGAACTTCGTCATCTTAAATAACATTGTGATTGTCTTAGGACTCCTTACAGAGCAGAAGAGTCTCAAGATGAATTTGGAACTCTGCTAGATGTGCCAAAGTACCAAAGCTGCATCCAATATTATGTTTGGGAGAAGATGCCGATAATTATCCAGTACTGTGAGTAAAGCTGTAGTGTCCCATGTGCTTTTTAAATTGTTTTATTTTATTTTTTTTAAAGAAAACACAAACCAATTGTGATTAATTGTAAAACAGCAACTGGAATACATGGTTAACTAGCTAGCTAGCTATCTGTGTCCCTGTACAGAGAACTGACCAGACATACGCGAAATACTCCAAAAACAGCACGATCACTATTTTGACAGTTTTATTCATCTATTCATCCCTCCATCCATTTTCTGTGCCGCTTCTCCTCACTAGGGAGCGGGCGTGCTGGAGCCTATCCCAGCTATTATTGGGCAGGAGGCGGGGTACACCTTGAACTGGTTGCCAGCCAATCGCAGGGCACAAACAAACAAACAACCATTCGCACTCACATTCACACCTATGGGCAATTTAGATTCGTCAATTAACCTACCATGCATGTTTTTGGGATGTGGGAGGAAACCGGAGTGCCCGGAGAAAACCCACGCAGGCACGGGGAGAACATGCAAACTCCACACAGGCGGGGCCGGGGATTGAACCCCGGGCCTCAGAACTGTGAGGCAGACGCTCTAACCAGTCGCCTACCGAACCGCTCAGTTTTATTCATACACATTAATTTCACAATTGAATCCCTGCTCTATTCTAAGGCTGCCACTAACCATTATTTTAAAAATCGATTCATCAGTCGATGATTTTTTCAACTAATCAATGAAACGGATAAAAAAAATCTCTCTTTATTAAAAAACAGGATGTCAATTCAAATACAGAAAGGTGCACCCATAGCTCTTAAAGTAATAAATTATGAATAATAATAACATTAAGAATAATAATAATAACAACAATAAAACATAAGCATTTGTTGATGTCAAATAGTTTTACAATCGGCCATGGACCAATACACACATACAAAAACATACAAACAAATGTATGCTATACAATATCACTAAATATAGGCTATTAAAAGTGTACGAAAGTTATATTTTGGGTTGTTTATAAGGGATCTGAGCTGTCAGAAAAATAAATAAATTATAAATAATTCAGAAAACTGTTATACATATCGCGGCACGGTGACCGACTGGTTAGAGCGTCAGTCTCACAGTTCTGAGGACCTGGGTTCAATCCCCGGCCCCGCCTGTGTGGAGTTTGCATGTTCTCCCCGTTCCTGCGTGGGTTTTCTCCGGGCACTCCGGTTTCCTCCCACATCCCAAAAACATGCATTAATTGGAGACTCTAAATTGCCCGTAGGCATGACTGTGAGTGCCAATGGTTGTTTGTTTCTATGTGCCCTGCGATTGGCTGGCAACCAGTTCAGGGTGGATGGATGGATGTTATACATATATACTCAAAAATTTACAATTATCCCCCAAAGATGACTCAATTACACACATCCATCCATCCATTTTCTGAGCCGCTTCTCCTCACTAGGGTCGCGGGCGTGCTGGAGCCTATCCCAGCTGTCATCGGGCAGGAGGCGGGGTACACCCTAAACTGGTTGCCAGCCAATCGCAGGGCACATAGGAACAAACAACCATTCGCACTCACACTCATGCCTACGGGCAATTTAGAGTCTCCAATTCATGCATGTTTTTGGGATGTGGGAGGAAACCGGAGTACCCGGAGAAAACCCATGCAGGCACGGGGAGAGCATGCAAACTCCACACAGGCGGGGCCGGGGATTGAACCCGGGTCCTCAGAACTGTGAGGCTGACGGTCTAACCAGTTGGCCAACGTGCCGCCTCAATTATTATTAGTTATTCATCCATTTCCACAAAAATGTGAAAAATGCACAAAATGTGTTCCAACACCTAATGTTGGTTTACTGTTCAGCAGTTTTGTGCCATCTTTGAATAGTATTTTTTTATGGAAGAGGGCACTTGTTTGTTTTTGATTGCTTCAAACCCTTGTTGAGCCGGCACTGGTTAGCACATCACAGTTCTGGGGACTGGGGTACAAATCCCGGCCCCGCCTGTGTGGAGTTTGTGTTCTCCCTGTGCTTGGGTGGGTTTTCTCCGGGCACTCCGGTTTCCTCCCACATCCCAAAAACATGTGTGGTAGGTTGATTGAGGACTCTAAATTGCCCGAAGGTGTGAATGTGAGTGCGGATGGTTGTTTGTTTATACGTGCCCTGCGGTTGGCTGGCGACCGGTTCAGGGTGTACCCCGCCTCCCACCCGTAGATAGCTGGGATAGGCTCCAGCAGTCCGTGACCCTAGTGGGGATAAGCGGTAAAGAAAATTGATGGATGGATGGAAACCCTTGTTAATGAGCGGATCTTTTATACGTCGTGGAGAAATCTGTCAAACGTCTGGAAACTGTTGTGCGTATTCTGATAGTTGATGACTTCAAAATTATAGCATATAAATATAGCATTTATTTTAAAGAACACTATATTTTCCTATATATACAATGGTAGGGCTGCAACGACGTATTTTGAGGACTTCGAGGACAAAAAAATTCGTTTTTTCTGCTTTCTTAAATCATTCACTGCCAGCCCTCTCAGTTTCATACTATTTGTATATACAGTAGCTGCCTGTTAATTGCAGGAAAGAGTTAATTGTGAAGCTTAACAGAGCAAACGCACAATGACAACGTGCTTATATCATCAATGCAAGGTGCACATATTTGATTCAAAGAGCGGGTTCTTTTTTTGTAGGTTTGTATTTATTTTCATTTTTCCATTTCTAATTGAACTGGATTGTTTGATTGTTTGTATATATCATTTAATGTTATATTGACAAAGATATTTTTTAATGTATTGTCAACTTGAATAATGTGTAAATTAAAAAAAAAAAGGAGAGGGAAAATGGCAAAAATGAACTAATTTGCAAACCGCGTTAAACACAACAAAGTAGATGGCGATGACGTCAGAGAAGATAAATGTGAGGGGGGAAAAAGATGAAATGCCAAAAGTGCATTTGAGACTGAGCAGCAAGGTGAACACCGAATTGCTCATATCTATCACAGAGCAGTGACTGCAATTAACTTGTTACGCTGTCATATTTGGATTTGTACAACACTACAGTGATCGGGTGTTTCTTTGAACAATATTTAGTGACATAAGTTTGAATTGTGCTCACTTGTCGTGCTGCTGTGTTTACTGCTTTTTTTCTGTGACTATTGTTGGGTACTCGCAAATTTGATTGACAGCTGTGGCTCATTTCTTTGATGTCTGTTACATTTAGTACCTAATGACGTTCCTTAAGTGCAGCTTTGATTAATAAGGTGCTTACAGTTCTTATGTTTGGAGCCTGTGGAGAAGCATTGTTTTTGAAGTGGCGCACTTGTTTAAATGTTTGAGTACTCATTTGGCACGTCAAGTTTGCTATGAGTTTATCCAAGCGTGTTCCATGGCATTAATTTACGCCTGCAGCGGAGGTCGGCCAACCATTAAGATTGTTTCACGTCGTTCCAAGCTACGTATTACTATTAAAATACTGGTTGATGTTATGCCATTGTGTAATTTGTATATATTTGTGCTTTCTCCTTGTTTGAGTTTAGTCAGCTGTTCTATAAGATCAGAAATGCACAGCCATGAACCTATACTATACCTCTCACATGCTAAAATGCTAGCTGCTCAAGTGAAGGTGCAAATGGTTGTTTGTTTGTTTGTGCCCTGCGATTGGCTGGCAACCAGCATAGGGTGTACCCCGCCTCCTGCCCGATGATAGCTGGGATAGCCTCCGGTACGCCCGCGACCCTAGTGAGGAGAAGCGGCTCAGAAAATGGATGGATGGACTTTTATTTGTTTGAAATTGCCTCACTGAAACTGTTTAGAGACAAGAAAATATAGTTTGGTGCTCAATGTGAATTTAAGAGAAAAAAAACAGTTGATTATCTAAAAAAGAAAACCAATTGGTCGCTACTTATTAAATGAAATGGCTTAATTTTTCTTGTGTATTCATAATTGCTCTTTAACCAAGCAGAAATTAAGAAAATAAATGTAATTTAATTAAAATTACAAATAAAAAACAATCTAATTTATCCGAGTACTCGATTACTTATTACTACAAATTTTAGTAGGATACTCAAATGCTAAAATATTCGATAGCTGCAGCCCTATACAGTGGCTATAAAATGTCTACACACCCATGTTGAAATCCATGTTTGGGGGGGGGGATGATATATCCTGTATCTTCTCCTGTACTACCACAGCCATGTTAAATGCTTACAAAGGAAAGGTATCATGCATCTCAGGTTCTCACTTCATCTGTTCTTTGATGGAAAAAAAGTAGCAGTCATCAAATCACCAAGCAGATCTGGATCTCTCTTTTACACTTAAAGAAGCATGGACTCAGTGGTCTTTCCTTCGATAGGCAGTAATTTTGGATATGGTATTTGTAAGTCTGTCCAGTACTTCACTCTTTAATAAATGAAATAAAAAGCTATAACAAGGAAAGGCCAATTTGAATTAAACGGTACAAACAACCCCTCCTTGAGCCGTCACCTTGTCGTGGTGGAGGGGTTTGTGTGTCCCAGTGATCCTAGGAGCTAAGTTGTCTGGAGCTTTATGCCCCTGGCAGGGTCACCCATGACAAACAGGTCCTAGGTGAGGGACCAGACAAAGCACGGCTCAAAGACCCCTAATGATGACGACAAACAATGGACTTCGTTTTCCCTTGCCCGGACGCGGGCCACCGGGGCCCCCCACTGGAGCCAGGCCTGGTGGTGGGGCTCGAAGGCGAGCGCCTGGTGGCCGGGCCTGCACCCATGGGGCCCGGCCGGGCACAGCCCGAAAGGGTAACGTGGGTCCCCCTTCCCATGGGCTCACCACCTGTGGGAGGGGCCATAGGGGTCGGGTGCAGTGTGAGCTGGGCGGTGGCCGAAGGCGGGGACCTTGGCGATCCGATCCCCGGCTACAGAAGCTGGCTCTAGGGACGTGGAATGTCACCTCTCTGGCAGGGAAGGAGCCCGAGCTGGTGTGTGAGGTCGAGAAGTTCCGACTCGATATAGTCGGACTCGCCTCCACACACACCTGGGGCTCTGGTACCAGTCCTCTCGAGAGGGGTTGGACTCTCTTCCACTCTGGAGTTGCCCATGGTGAGAGGCGCCGAGCAGGTGTGGGTATACTTATTGCCCCCCGGCTCGGCGCCTGTACGTTGGGGTTCACCCCGGTGGACGAGAGGGTAGCCTCCCTCCGCCTTCGGGTGGGGGGACGGGTCCTGACTGTTGTTTGTGCCTATGCACCAAACAGCAGTTCAGAGTACCCACCCTTTTTGGAGTCCTTGGAGGGAGTGCTGGAGAGCGCTCCCGCTGGGGACTCCATTGTTCTGTTGGGGGACTTCAATGCTCACGTGGGCAATGACAGTGAGACCTGGAAGGGCGCGATTGGGAGGAACGGCCCCCCCGATCAGAACCCAAGCGGTGTTCTGTTATTGGACTTCTGTGCTCGTCACGGATTGTCCATAACGAACACCATGTTCAAGCATAAGGGTGTCCACATGTGCACTTGGCACCAGGACACCCTAGGTCGCAGTTCGATGATCGACTTTGTGGTCGTGTCATCGGACTTGCGGCCGCATGTCTTGGACACTCGGGTGAAGAGAGGGGCGGAGCTGTCAACTGATCACCACCTGGTGGTGAGTTGGCTCCGATGGTGGGGGAAGATGCCGGTCGGACGTGGCAGGCCCAAACGTATTGTGAGGGTCTGCTGGGAACGTCTGGCAGAATCCCCTGTCAGAAGGAGTTTCAACTCCCACCTCCGACAGAACTTTGCTCATGTTCCGGGGGAGGCGGGGGACATCGAGTCCGAGTGGACCATGTTCCGCGCCTCCATTGCTGAGGCGGCCGACCGGAGCTGTGGCCGTAAGGTGGTCGGTGCCTGTCGTGGCGGCAATCCCCGAACCCGTTGGTGGACACCAACGGTGAGGGATGCCGTCAAGCTGAAGAAGGAGTCCTATCGGGCCTTTTTGGCCTGTGGGACTCCTGAGGCAGCTGATGGGTACCGGCTGGCCAAGCGGAATGCAGCTCTGGTGGTCGCTGAAGCAAAAACCCGGGCATGGGAGGAGTTCGGTGAGGCCATGGAGAAAGACTTCGAGGCTTCGAGGAAATTCTGGTCCACCATCCGACGTCTCAGGAGAGGAAAGCAGTGCACCACCAACACTGTGTATAGTGGGGATGGGGCGCTGCTGACCTCGACTCGGGACGTTGTGAGTCGGTGGGGAGAATACTTCGAAGACCTCCTCAATTCCACCGACACGCCTTCCCATGGGGAAGCAGAGTGTGGGTTCTCTGAGGCGGGCTCTCCTATCTCTGGGTTTGACGTCACCGAGGTAGTTAAAAAGCTCCTCGGTGGCAGGGCCCCGGGGGTGGATGAGATTCGCCCGGAGTTCCTAAAGGCTCTGGATGTTGTGGGGCTGTCCTGGTTGACACGCCTCTGCAACATCGCGTGGACATCGGGGACAGTGCCTCTGGATTGGCAGACTGGGGTGGTGGTCCCCCATTTTAAGAAGGGGGACCGGATGGTGTGTTCCAACTACAGGGGGATCACACTGCTCAGCCTCCCTGGTAAGGTCTATTCAGGGGTGCTGGAGAGGAGGGTCCGTCGGGAAGCCGAATCTCAGATTCAGGAGGAGCAGTGTGGTTTTCGTCCTGGCCGTGGAACAGTGGACCAGCTCTACACCCTCGGCAGGGTCCTCGAGGGTGCATGGGAGTTCGCCCAACCAGTCTACATGTGTTTTGTGGACTTGGAGAAGGCGTTCGACCGTGTCCCTCGGGGAGTCCTGTGGAGAGTGCTTCGGGAGTATGGGGTACCGAACCCCCTGATACGGGCTGTTCGGTCCCTGTACGACCGGAGTCAGAGTTTGGTCCGCATACTCGTTCCCGGTGAGGGTTGGACTCCGCCAAGGCTGCCCTTTGTCGCCGATTCTGTTCAGAACTTTTATGGACAGAATTTCTAGGCGCAGCCGAGGCGTAGAGGGGGTCCGGTTTGGTGGCCTCAGTATTGCATCTCTGCTTTTTGCAGATGATGTGGTTCTGTTGGCTTCATCAAGCCGTGACCTCCAACTCTCATTGGAGCAGTTCGCAGCCGAGTGTGAAGCGGCTGGGATGAGAATCAGCACCTCCAAATCTGAGACCATGGTCCTCAGTCGGGAAAGGGTGGCATGCCATCTCCAGGTCGGGGATGAGATCCTGCCCCGAGTGGAGGAATTCAAGTATCTTGGGGTCTTGTTCACGAGTGAGGGAAGAATGGAACGGGAGATCGACAGGCGGATCGGTGCAGCGTCTGCAGTGATGCGGACTTTGTATCGGTCCGTTGTGGTAAAGAAAGAGCTAAGCCAAAAGGCGAAGCTCTCAATTTACCGGTCGATCTTCGTTCCTACCCTCACCTATGGTCATGAGCTGTGGGTCGTGACCGAAAGAACAAGATCCCGGATACAAGCGGCCGAAATGAGTTTCCTCCGCAGGGTGTCCGGGCTCTCCCTTAGAGATAGGGTGAGAAGCTCGGTCATCCGGGAGGATCTCAGAGTAGAGCCGCTACTCCTCCGCATTGAGAGGAGCCAGATGAGGTGGCTGGGGCATCTGATTCGGATGCCTCCCGGACGCCTCCCTGGTGAGGTGTTCCGGGCATGTCCCACCGGGAGGAGACCCCGGGGACGACCCAGGACGCGCTGGAGAGACTACATCCTTCGGCTGGCCTGGGAACGCCTCGGGATCCCCCCGGAAGAGCTGGATGAAGTGGCTGGGGAGAGGGTAGTCTGGGCGTCCCTGCTGAAGCTACTGCCCCCACGACCCGACCCGGATAAGCGGTAGAGAATGGATGGATGGATGGATGGACGGTACAAACAAAGTGCATGATTTGCATTTTGTTAGCCTAAAAACACAATTCCCCTAGTAATTTTTTTTACTTTTAGGAAAACAAGAACAAAACGACACATTAAATAAAGAAAAATAGTCCAGTTGCCTTGATTCAATTTATGCAGATCAGCATGACCTGGATGACTGGGAATCTATACAGACTAGGGGTGTAATGGTTTTTGAAAACCGTCCAAACCGTTCAGTTGGACTGTTGCAGTTTGGTTTGCATGTGTCCCATTCGATTAATTTTTCATTTACTTATGAGGCCACTCAATTTATGGATGTACAGTCCAGGGAGGCAGAGCCTCACCGATATGTGAGGAGTAAAAAGAAATATTTTTACATAAAACTCTTACATTTTAGTTCTATGGTAAGGGCTGTGATTTTATACTGATTTTCATTTTTAATCCAATAATGTCCATGATTTAATCATTAAAATTGCAGAATTTGCATATTTCTTGTTCAAATAATTACCTGGTCAGGATTTGAAGTGAGGCAGCAAGCTGCCAGCCTTACCTCAGATTGCGCAATCGCTCACAAAAAGCAGAGGTAGCACAGAGCAACAGCACCATCTATTGGTAAAATTACTGGACCAGGATGCCTCCTGAAGTCCACGATAATCTCTCCAGTCTTGAGCGTGTTCAGCTCCAGGTTGTGTCGGCTGCACCGAAGCTCCAGGCGCTCCACTTCCTGTCGATACGTAGACTCGTCCCTGTCTTTGATGAGGCAGATGACTGTGATGTCTTCTGCAAACTTCAGAAATTTCACAGCCGAATGCGTTGAGGTGCAGTCGTTTGTGTAGCGAGAGAAGAGCAGCGGAGAGAGGACACATCCTTGGGGTGCTCCGGTGTTGGTGGTGCGTGTAGATAAGGTTGTGTATCCCAGCCTCACCTGCTGTGCCCTGCCTGTCAGGAAGCTGTAAATCCACAGGCAGATGGCAGGTGAGACGCTGAGCTGGAGAAGAAGAAGAATCACCTTTTATTGTCATGAACATGCATGCATGTACACAACATTTGTTCTTTGCATTTAACCCATCACAGTGAACACATACACATGTTAGTGGAACACACTGGAACAGGGGGCAGCTGAAGCACCAGGGGAGCATTTCGGGGTATCAGTGTCTTGTGCAAGGACACCACAGCCGTGAGTCCAGGGGATGTTGGCGGATGGTCCAGTCAGGGTCTTGAACCTAGGTCCTCCACGGTGGCAGGCGATGATCTTAACCATTGGTCCACGGCTGCCCGCTTGGAGCCTGGAGGAGAGCAGTTTGCGGATGATGGTGTTGAACGCTGAGCTGAAGTCCGCGACCAGACTGGTATTACATTTGGATTGATTTGCTTATTATTGTCTGTAACAACACAGACAGAATAATTAGCAAACCATCAACACCAAAATGTTCACAATCATGAACCAATGTTTCATAAACGACTGTATTCAGTAGTTTAATTAATCAACACAAACAAACCACCTTCACATGAGGCTCATCAATAATATTAGCTAGCATACGAGCCTAAATAACAAGCTAGCAAAAACTGACATTGGTAAACAAATACAGTATGCGCACTAGCACTTCACACAAGTGATATGTCGTCAAACTCACCATTTGGCATTTACACACACAAAAATGTTTTGGTGAATACTGGCAAATTGTCACGGCAAAGCAGACTACATGGGCTATTTGTAGGTGCATATGGAGAGAAGCAAAAACAAACTTTCATTTTCACTGTAAATGCTCCCTTAAATAAGGTGCATTCTCGTATTGCCAACAAAACAGGACATCTCAAAAAGAGACGAAAAAACACCATCAATAAATTAAACCCAACAACAACATCAACTCTAAAATATCAACAGATGGTACCAAAGTAATACTTTTATTGCTTTGATCTGAGCAAAAAAACACTGTCGTGTTTAGACGAATAAACACATAAAACCTCTCCATCAGACTGTCAAAACATGTCACAGTTTGTCTATTTGTCTGTCTTACAAATGTTTGCCTCACAATAAATAAAAAAATAAACAAACAAATAAGACTGTCACAACCTGAGGAAAGTGACTACGGGTCTTCCCACCCAGTCAGGTGAATGAAGGCGTCGAAATGCAAAATGGGCACACAACATCCACTACATTTTTTTTTTTTTTCAGTTTTCTGTTCGGTTGTTAGGTCAAGCAGAAAGGAGGAACTGTATCCCTTTTATCCCAGTTTTACTGTGTCACAGTGAACTTTTTAATCTGCCGCTGTGGCTTCTTTGTATTTTGATGGATATTTATTGAGAATCAAAGTCGATCAATCAAACAGAACAAGGTTTTTAGATGGGAGTGACAAAAAAAGGACAGAGTGAAAAGATAACTAAATAATATAACTAAATATAGGAAAAGACAACAGAAGACAGCACTAGCTGTAAACAAGATGAGGAAAGTAAATCATTATATAGCTAGAACAATGACACATTAGATATGATTGGCATGAGAGGGGAGCCCCTACGCCAAGCAGCCATCCACCCCAAGGAGCACCGCCATGAAGCTAGTGAAAACCCACCTCCCCCCTGTTACTATGACTGCCAGGTCCCCAACTGGCAGTCATTGGCTCAACCATGTGTATAAGTGCCCCCTGAGTGGTGTGGTGCATTAAAATCTGGAGTGGCCCGAGACACTGGGGGTGTTAGGTAGTGCTGCCACACAGCCACCCACCCACCGCCCCCACCTTCGCCCACCCACTCAAGACCCACCGCCCCCCAGAGATGGATGGATGTGGTGCATTAATAGGAAGGGGATGAGTGTGTGTAATGCATTAAAATCTTGGGGGAAGGCAGGTTGGAGGGGCAGGCAGGGTGAAGGGGCAGGACACCTAGACCGGGAAACAGCACTGACGTACTGAAACCCGGTTCGACACCTGCACCTTCCCGACTCCACATCAGCCTCCCAAGAAACCCTGAATATGTGTATGTGCCTGGAAGTGACGAGTGAAAAAAGAACAAATATTTACAGTGAATGGTGTAAAAGTGTGCTGAGTGAGTGATTAAGAGACATGGTTCCTGCAGGTCGGGGCCCCTCAGGCGGGACAACTATAAAGAGCGAGAGGGCAGCCCCCACCAAGCCCCGCAGCATGGACCCCCGGAATTCCCCCTCCTCCCATTCCAGCCAGCACCCACTCCTTTCAACAAAGGACTTCCCTGTGACCACCCCTAATATGGGCACTCAGCTTCAGAAATTTAGAAATAAAGAGGCCTGTTGAATTAAAAGTTAAAAAGTTAAACGAAAAGCGGCACGGTGGGCGACTGGTTAGAGCGTCTGCATCACAGTTCTGAGGAACGGGGTTCAATCCCCGGAACCGCCTGTGTGGAGTTTGCATGTTCTCCCCGTGCCTGGGTAGATTTTCTCCGGGCACTCCGGTTTCCTCCAACATCACAAAAACATGCATGGTAGGTTGATTGAAGACTCTAAATTGCCCGTCGGTGTGTATGTGAGTTGGCTGGCGACCAGTTCAGGGTGTACCCCGCCTCCTCCCCGATGATAGCTGGGATAGGCTCCAGCACTCCCGCGTCCCTAGTGAGGATAAGCGGCTCAGAAAATGGATGGATGGAAAGTTAAATTAAAATCTTTCAAATCCAAGAAGTCTCTTTGCCTTCTGTTAAACTAAGTAGTCATGTGTACAGTATTTCTTTTATTCAGTGCCATGAGCTCACATATTGTAAATGTGAATACTTAATCCAAACGTGTTATTATGTTTTACCTTCAGAATCCATTCTTGCTTCAATGTTATTATACGTCACCAATGTCTCTTGATCCTCAGTTCCGGTGACCTTGGACCCCAACACAGGCTCAACATGTTTAGGTGTGTCTCCTGACCTATCCAGTGTGTTTGTGTGTGACGAAAAGCCTCTTCCAGACAACCCTGAGAGATTTGTGAACCCAAAGGGCATCTTGGGCTCAGCTGGATTCAGCTCTGGGAGCCACCACTGGGAGGTAGAGGTCGGAGATAACAGTCAATGGTCTCTTGGCGTGGCCAACGAGACTGTCAAAAGAAAGGACTCATTGAGATTGGATGAAAACCCTGAAGAATCTGGTGATGGCCTGTGGACTGTGTCTCTCTTCTCTGGGGAGTATTATGCTTCTCCTGGCCAAAGCGCACCTCTCACACTGAGGAGAAGGCCATACAGAGTCAGAATTCAACTGGACTGGGAGAGAGGGTGTCTGACTTTCTCTGATGTCAATGGCAACACTCTTATCTATAGGTTTAAAAAGCAATGGACTGGCACACTAAGACCCTACTTTTCCACCACCTGTTCCAAACACCCATTGAAAATCACTGAAGCGAGTGTGACTATTGCTACTGAATAGCATTATATACACATTTAGCTCAGAACCAAAAGAAAACAGTTTTGGAGAGTTTGCATGTTTGAAGGTTTATAACAATGGTAAAACATTGCAGACTGGACTCATAAGCACAAGAACAGAGGTGTTGTATGAATAAACATGTTTTAATGCAGGACTCATTTGCCGGAAGACAGTCCAAAGTTCAACCCCAATTCCAATGAAGTTGGGACTTTGTGTTAAGCATAAATAAAAACAGAATACAATGATTTGCAAATCATGTTCAACCTATATTTAATTGAATACACTACAAAGACAAGATATTTAATGTTCAAACTGATAAACTTTATTGTTTTTAGCAAATAATCATTTACTTAGAATTTTATGGCTGCAACACATTCCAAAAAAGCTGGGACAGGTGGTAAAAAAGACTGAAAAAGTGGAGGAATGCTCATCAAACACCTGTTTGGAACATCTCAATGGTGAACAGGCTAATTGGGAACAGGTGGGTGCCATGATTGGGTATAAAAGGAGCTTCCCTGAATTGCGCAGTCATTCACAAGCAAAGATGGGGTGAGGTTCACTTCTTTCCGAACAAGTGTGTGAGAAAATAGTCGAATAGTTTAAGGACAATGTTCCTCAACATACAATTGCAAGGAATTTAGGGATTTCATCATCCACGATCCATAATATCATCAAAAGGTTCAGAGAATCTAGAGAAATCACTGCATTTAACCGGCAAGGCCGATCCCTCAGGCAGCACTGCATCAAAAACCAAAATCAATGTGTAAAGGATATCACCACATGGGCTCAGCAACACTTCAGAAAACCAATGTCAGTAAATACAGTTTGGCGATACATCCTTAAGTGCAACTTGAAACTCTACTATTCAAAGCAAAAGCCATTTATCAACAACACCCAGAAACGCCGCCGGCTTCTCTGGGCCAAAGCTCATCTAAGATGGACTGATGCAAAATGGGAAAGTGTTCTGTGGTCCGAGGAGTCCACATTTCAAATTGTTTTCGGAAATTGTGGATGTCGTGTCCTCTGGGCCAGAGGAAAAGAACCATCTGGACTGTTATGGACGCAAAGTTCAAAAGCCAGCATCTGTGAGGGTATGGGGCTGTGTTAGTGCCAATGGCATGGGTCACTTACAGATCTTTGAAGGCACCATTAATACTGAAAGGTACATACAGGTTTTGGAGAGACATATGCTGCCATCCAAGCAATGTCTTTTTCATGGACGCCCCTGCTTATTTCAGCAAGACAATGCCAAACCACGTTCTGCACGTGTTACAACACCGTGGCTTTGTAGTAAAAGAGTGCAGGTACGAGACTGGCCTCCCTGCAGTCCAGACCTGTCTCCCATTGAAAATGTGTGGCGCATTATGAAGCCTAAAATACGACAACAGAGACCCCGGACTTGAACAGCTGAAGCTGTACATCAAGGAAGAATGGGAAATAATTCCACCTACAAAGCTTCAACAATTAGTGTCCTCAGTTCCCAAAAGTTTATTGAATGTTGTTAAAAGAAAAGGTGATGTAACACAGTGGTAAACATGACCCTGTCCCAGCTTTTTTGAAACGTGTTGCAGCCATAAAATTCTAAGTTAATGATTATTTGCTAAAAACAATAACATTTATCAGTTTAAACATTAAATATCTTGTCTTTGTAGTGTATTCAATTAAATATAGGTTGAACATTTGCAAATCATTCTATTCTGTTTTTATATATGTTTAACACAACATCCCAACAGTGGCACGGTAGCCAACTGGTTAGAGCGTCTTCCTCACAGTACTGAGGGGTTCAAATCCCGGCCCCGCCTGTGTGAAGTTTGCATGTTCTCCCCCTGCCTTTTTTCCGGGCACTCTGGTTTCCTCCCACATCCCAAAAACATGCATGGCAGGTTAATTGAAGACTCTAAATTGTGGTGTGAATGTGAATGGTTGTTTGTTTATATGTGCCCTGCGATTGGCTAACAACCAGTTCAGGGTGTACCCCGCCTCCTTCCCGATGGTAGCTGGGATAGGCTCCAGCACTCCCGCGACCCTTGTGAGGATAAGAGGCTCAGAAAATGGATGGATGGATGGACAAAGTCCAAACTTCATTGGAATTGGGGTTGTAGTAAACAAATCCAAGCAGTAGACTAAAGGCGGTGTCAACAAGTACAGGCAAAAGGTAAAAAACAATGGCAATTACAACGGCGTATGAAAGGCTGGAATGAATGAGAAAAAAGCGATAGAACTAACTGGCATAGAAAGGAAGTAAAGGAAATGTGCCACCAATGAGACACATTAGGGAGTAGTGTAAATAATTACAAAGACTTTGATTACCAGTGTTTCAATAAAATAAATAAATAAAAAGCGTTATGTGTTTATAATGGTGAGAGGGTATGGCAAGAGGATTTGCACTGCACTTCCATCTGTTGTAAATGTGCAATTCCTCAATTCAAACTCATCCAGTATGAAAAATCTCAACCTTTTAGATTTTAATTAATCAATCAGTCATCAATAATAAACACAAAAGGACATCAATGCAAAGAAATAATAATAATAATCATCATAATTTTACTCAAGGGAAAAAATTAGGGGCGGCACGTTGGACAGCTGGTTAGCAGAGCTGCCTCACAGTTCTGAGGACCCAGGTTTAAATCCGGCCTCACCTGTGTGGAGTTTGCCTGCGTGGGTTTTCTCCGGGTGTTTATAGGAATGTTTTACCATTTTTTCAGAAGCACATTTGTGAGGTCACACACTGATGTTGGACGAGAAGGCCTGGCTCACAGTCTCCGCTCTAATTCATCGCAAAAGTGTTGGTGTCACGACTCTGTATAGTCCAATCAAGTTCATCCACACCAAATGCTCTCATCCATGTCTTTACAAACCTTGTTATGTGCACAGTCATGTGAGAAATGGAAAAACTGTTCCCACATGAAATTGTCCAAAATATTGGTTCCTCATGTCCAGTGAAAGGAACTCTGAAGGATTCAGCATACCAAGAGCTTTTGGACAATTCTTTGCTCCCGACTTTGTGGGAACATTTTGAAGAAGATTTTAATTAATCAATCAGTCATCAATAATAAACACAAAAGGACATCAATGGAAAGAAATAATAATAATTGTTGGATTTATCTTACCCAACATTATAAAAAATAGACACAAAAGGAATGAAGACGCTGGTTTCTTTTTCTCATGAGGAGGGCGTATGGGAGATTGTTCAGATCACAGCCTCTCAACACGCTCTAAACAATCCCCCCCCTCGCTCCTGCATTTATTTGAAATAGGAGGGATTTACAAATCATAATGTTCTAAGCAATAAGACACAACACAAAATATTTGATAATAAGAGGGTTTTTCCCAGACATAGTATTCTAAACAATAAGACACGACACATAATATTTGATAATAAGAGGGTTTTTCCCAGACATAGTATTCTAAGCAATGAGACACAACACAAAATATTGGACCAACACTTGTCCCGACCCGACCACATCCGATCACGTCCTTGGTCCAGGCACCCTTCCATCGGATGATGCTGAGTCATCTTTTCGAAGGCGAGACATCTAAAATCGTCCATAATACTAATGCAAGCTAAGCAAATAAATGATAACTTCTAGAATATATTTAACATTTCCCTCCTGTTTATCATGTATTTGCACAAATTCTCATATCATCTTACAGTCACTTCATTTCGATTTTTAATTGTAGAATCATTTTTATGAAACAAATACATTTACACTCAGAGTAAACTTGTCATACATGAATGTTGTAGTTTAAACATCGTAATCACCTGGATCAGGAAACAAATCAGGTAAAACAACATCATCATCATCATCGTCATTATTATCAACCTCCAATAAAGGATAAATCTGCTCCATACGGTTCCATGTGGGTTATGGCTGTGGTGATTAATTTACTGATTAATGCCAGAATGCATGGGATACAACAACATCCACACAATGTCAGAATGGCTGCAAAAACAGCAATTGATATCAATATTGGTGAAATTAGGGTTTTATATTTACCAAAAACGTCCATTCAGCTGTTTCACAAGGAGTGTTGATTGAGGGTCCGTAGACCATCGATGGCTCTGGTCAAGCTGCCATCTGAAGCAGTATTGTTTGTTCTCCAAACATACCGCAAACACCTCCCTCTCTTGCGAGGAGCATGTCGACAGCTATGCGGTCTTTGGAACGTCCTTGAGCTGCTCGTGCACAGCTTCCAACCCACTCTGAGTCCAATTTCCTAATCTCTGTACATTGAAGTGGATATAGTTTATCCCATCAACATTTTTATTAATCGTACACCAACAACATATGAAGTATTCAAATCCTCCTGCAACTTGGTCAGCTAATTTGTATTGATTAGGAACCCCACGAGGAACACCATGTATGTTTTATGTTGGATAATTTTGCCTCTGCCAGGATAAATCTCTTTTTTGTCAAGTATGTCCAAAACACACAAGGAATTTGTCTCCGGTAGTTGGAGCCGCTCTAGTACAACAGACAGTCAATTTACAGAACACTTTGGAGACATAAAGACATTGACAAAAAATAATTGTGCAAAAAGATGCAGTCCTCTAGCAGCAGTTTGAATGACTAATATCGCAATAGTCCGGTGCAAAGATCATTGTGCAAAGGGCGCTGAGACTTCAAGGAGTGTATGCGGTTTAAAGTGACGAGTAGTGCGATAATCTGGGACAATGGTTGTGCAAATGTTGCAGATGCTCCTCAATCAGTGTGCAAATGGAATAATACAATCTTGTGATAATTGTGCTGGAACTATGCGCAACAAAGGCCTGGGACCCATGCAAACAACACAATCTTTTCTCGCTACATTTGCTGCTTGTTCCATCAATAGTAACCAATTGTTATTTTGTCCTGAAACTCCTGTGACAACAAGGAACCAATCATCAGTAGTTATGTTGTTAACCATTAAAATTTGTCTACCTTTCTTTGAAGTTTTCAATGGCATTTTTGGTTTAACACGGTTCCTATAACACAATACTACTTGGAAGTGGGGATCTTTTCCACCAGAATAGGCCCACAAGCTCACTATCAAACACATTGGGTGACTTGTATTTCAATATTAAACTATGGGCCGTTTTGCTTATGTTAAACTTCTTTCTTTGTTCTTTTGCTGTTCTTTTTGACCAACTGGACCAATCATAACCTGTTTCACCAATAAGGTGTTTCCATTCAAAACCTATAGTTGCATACCAGTCATATCTAAATCCCCAATTCTGCCCATTCTCTTGAGCATCATTGGTGAGAGCCGCATATGGAATTATGATTAAAGCAGCTTGATTTTGGGGGCACAAAATATTAAACCGTTTTGCCGCATTTGGAGGCCATGCCCACAATTTTGATCATCAGCTGTACTCCTTTTGATACGAGTTAATGATTCAAAAATTTTTTTTTTATTATTATTATTGGGTTTGTCATATTGGTCCAGTTGGTAGGTGATTTTCTATCTAAAAAATGGGTTTTATCATTGAGGGTGGGACGTCCCATGTACCACAAAAACAAAACCAACATCATAGTAGCCAAAGTTGCTACGTAACAACTTATCGAATCTCATAACCAACGTGGGTGTGCCTTTCTGCTGAGTTCTCACTAAAAGGGTTGGTGTCTTTTTTCTTCACTGACCAGCAAGCGTTTTCAGAATCTACACATCTGCTCCCGCTTCGTTATCAGACTTTTGCTCACCTTCCCTGTTTGAGTACTCAGCTGAAATGACTCTTACAGTGTGTTAAATGAACCCACGTGTTTCTTTCTGCTATTTTTTAGGGCTGTAAAGTGTCAATCTATCTGTGCCACCATCCCTCCGGTTGAGACGTGACACAGCATGTCTCAATATAGCAGCCCATTTGAATAGTTTTTTTTTTTTTTTTTTTTCCTGTGCTAATGTAAATTTCATTTTGTAGTTTTGCACTTTGTTTTTCCCAATAATTGCGTTCTTGTTGTGGAATACTCATATTGGCTATCAGTATAGATTGTACCATCTTTATTTATCATTAGTTTGCATGCCTCGATTAATGCTACTAATTCAGCAGCTTGTTCAGCCAATTCCTGTCAATCATGCTGCGTGCCTTCATCATTAAGGGTATTAGTGTGGCTGGATTTAAGGTTGTGCATCGCTCAACAGTCAAATGTGGTTCTGATAGCAAGATGGCAATGCAAGATAAATGTCTTGCAGGTGATTTGCAATAGGAGAGCAGACACTGTATGTGGGACCTTTAGGGTGAACTGCTCTCTAGTTGAAAAATAAGCTATTGGTCTTAGCTTATCACCGTATTGTTGTGTAAGTACGGAGGTCATGCAATAGCTTTTACAATCTACCATTTGAATGAATGTTTTATCATTAAATTTGGAAGGCCTAGCGCAGCACTGGAGACCAAATGTTGTTTAATGTCACAGAAGGCCTTTTCTGCCTCTGTACTCCATTAAACAGGTGATGTCATTTTAAGGTTGTTTTCATATATTAATTTTGACAATGGTGCAACAATTTCTGCATAGTTTGGAATCCATGCTGTACAATAATTTGTCAGACCTAAAAATGATTATTATGTTTCTTCGTCTGTGGTTTAGGATTTTTTAAGACTATAGCTCTCCTGTCTTCTAATATAGTCTTTCCTCCTATACTTAAATTATGGCCTAGATATTTAACTTGTCTTTTACATCATTGCAATTTATTTTTGTTAACTTTATGTCCCTCTTCTGTTAGATGATGCAGTAAGGTCAATGAATCTTTGCATGTGTCTTCATCTGTAGATGCCAGAAGACATGCGTGTTGTCATAACTTGTGAATAATTAGTTAGACTTTCACAGTAACCTTGCGGTAATCTAGTAAATGTATATATATATATTTTTTTTTTTTCAAATGTGAATGCAAACCAAAATTGACTGTTATTTTCTATTGGTACTGAAAAGAATGCATTAATGCATTAATGCATTAATGTCCACTACTGTAAACACAGTAGTGTCTGGTCTTAATGAATTTAACAATGTGCGTGGGTTTGGTACGCATGCTCTGTATTACTGCAGCTCATCACATTCTTTTTTATCTTCTATTTTTGTGATAAGCTCCAAGGCTGCAGACAACAGCCTTTCCCACGTTTAACGGTGGCTTGTCTTTTATTTTTTATATAATTTGATTCCTGCAACGCGGCTATTTTTTGTGTATTTAACCAACCATTAAAGCCGTGTTCGGTTATCCCTGTCTCTAAATATAAAATTTTATCAGGATCCTGTTTCTTTTTTTCTTTTAAATTTAATTTAATGAACCTCCAACCTTTACACTGCAGTGTATTCCTGTTTTTTATTTTACTACTTCCTTTCCCCATTTGAAAGAATTTGGTTCAGTGTAATACTACCTAGGGTAGTCTAGAACACTGTTTCTTTTCAGTAGGACGGTGATTCAAATTTACTTTCTGTGGTAATTCTCACTTCAACTCTTTCGAGTGGAGAATTCTTGCCTTTGCATCCACAAAAGTCCACCGTTTACTTTCCCACTGTTTTGGTATGGAATGAAAAACCTAGTGGTTTCCCATTTCCCATTTACACTCTCATTCAAACAGTTTTCATTCACACTGGGTCGTCAGAGGACTCCGCCGTCCCATACGGAATTTAACTACGTCTGTCAACAGCTCATTAGAGGACTCCGCCATCCTATACGGAATTTAACTACGACGCCACGAAACTTTCCTAGTTTCTTTATTCTACCCGCCATTGACTAGTATCCACAGGGTTTATTAAACACGGAATTTAAGTACGTACAGGACTCCGCCGTCCTCGCGGAATTTCTGGACTCCGGCGTCCTTTTTCCTAAAAAAAATTTAAATTTAACTCACCAGTCGTCTTCAATCCTGTGGATTGTCGTCAACCTTCAGATCCCAGTTGAGGAGAACGAAGACCAGTCCCGTAAAGGGTCTTACTTGCCGTGGCCACGGTCTCTTAACTGGAAGTCGGCTTCCACAACTGGAATCCTCGGGTGTGTTGACATCCGGCTCGAAGGACCAATTTAATGTTGGATTTATCTTACCCAACATTATAAAAAATAGACACAAAAGGAATGAAGACGCTGGTTTCTTTTTCTCATGAGGAGGGCGTATGGGAGATTGTTCAGATCACAGCCTCTCAACACGCTCTAAACAATCCCCCCCCTCGCTCCTGCATTTATTTGAAATAGGAGGGATTTACAAATCATAATGTTCTAAGCAATAAGACACAACACAAAATATTTGATAATAAGAGGGTTTTTCCCAGACATAGTATTCTAAACAATAAGACACGACACATAATATTTGATAATAAGAGGGTTTTTCCCAGACATAGTATTCTAAGCAATAAGACACAACACAAAATATTGGACCAACACTTGTCCCGACCCGACCACATCCGATCACGTCCTTGGTCCAGGCACCCTTCCATCGGATGATGCTGAGTCATCTTTTCGAAGGCGAGACATCTAAAATCGTCCATAATACTAATGCAAGCTAAGCAAATAAATGATAACTTCTAGAATATATTTAACAATAATAATCATCATCATTTTACTCAAGGGAAAATGTCTTTACAAACCTTGTTATGTGCACAGTCATGTGAGAAATGGAAAAACTGTTCCCACATGAATTTGTCCAAAATATTGGTTCCTTATGTCCAGTGAAAGGAACTCTGAAGGATTCAGCATACCAAGAGCTTTTGGACAATTATTTGCTCCCGACTTTGTGGGAACATTTTGGGGATGGCCCCTTCGTCTTCCAACATGACTGCACAACAGTCCACAAATCAAGCTCCATAAAGACATGGATCAGAGAGTTTGGTGTGGATGAACTTGACTGGCCTCCACAGAGTCCTGACCTCAACCCGATAGCAAAACAAAGCAATTTTATTTATATAGCGCATTTCATACATAAGGTAACTCAATGTGCTTTACATGATTAAAAGCATCCATCCATCCATTTTCAACACCACTTATCCTGGTTAGGGTCGCGGGACGCTGGAGCCTATCCCAGCTGACTTCGGGCGAAAGGCGGACTACACCCTGAACTGGTCGCCAGTCAGTCGCAGGGCACATATAGACACGGACAACCATTCACACTCACATTCACACCGTCACTGAGTGGGAACTGAACCTACGCTGCCTGCACCAAAGTCAGGCGAGTGTACCACTACACCATCAGTGACTCGATTAAAAGCATTTAAAAACTAATTTAAAAAACAGTTTATAAACATTTAAAAGCAAAAAATAAAAGTACAATTAAAACAGTGTACAGTGCAAGAAATATAATTTAAAAGTGGAAAGGCTCTAAAAAGCATGAGAAAAAAGAAGATTTTTTTACCTGGACTTAAAAACATTCACACTTAGGGCTGATGTCACTTCTGTTGGCAACTTTCTTTTCCATTTGTGTGCAGCATAATAACTAAATGCTGCTTCAACATGTTTGCTTTGGACTCTGTGCGCCACTATTTGATCTGAGTCTGTTGATATCAGATCCCTGCTGGGTTTATATTCCATTAGCATTTATTTCATGTATTCAGGACCTAAACCATTTAGTGATATATAGACCACTAGCAGAACTTTAAATTCTATTCTAAGCTGACTGGAAGCCAGTGTAAAGACTTTAGAATTGGAGTAATATGCTCTGACCTTTTTGTTCCGGTCAGAACCCGAGCTGCAGCATTCTGAATGAGCTGCAGCTGTTTAATGCTCTTTTTGGGGAGTCCAGTCAGAAGACCATTACTAATAGTCAAGCCTACTTGAGATAAAAGCATGGATGAGCTTCTCCTGGTCTGCTTGACACATGCAAGCCTTCACTTTGGATATGTTCTTCAGATGGTAGAAGGCAGTTTTAGTAATAGAACACCTTTGGGATGAATTAGAGTGCAAAATAAGAGCCAGGCCGTCCAACATCACTGTGTGACTTCACAAATCCCCTTCTGGAAGAGTGGTCAACAATTATCTCCACACACTCCTGAACCTTGTGGAAACCCTTTTCAGAAGAGGTGGGCCAATGTCATATTAAACACTATTGATTAAGGGGATGTCACTTCAGATCATGTACGTCAAGGCAGGTGAGCAAATACTTTTGGCAATACAGTGTATGACTTTATGTACAAATCAAGAGGTACAGTGTACGTTTGAAGGATTGTTATCATTTGTTCATTTACAGGTACATCTCAATAAATTTTAATAATCTCAAAATCTTAATTTAGTTATGTAGTTCAATTCAAAAAGTGAAACTCATAAAGATGCACTACCTACAAGCAGATAATTAATGATTTAAAAAAATATATATGTATTATTTTGATGATTGTAGCTTAGAGCAAATGAATACCCCAAATTCACCATCTCTAGGAACCAGAATATTACGTAACAAACAAGAATTTATTTGAGATGTATCTGTATACCAAGTGTTGGGAAGATTACTTTGGGAATGTAGTTGGTTACAATTATAAGTTACCCTTTTGAAAATGTAATAGCGGTGTAACTATTTCTATTACCTTCTCAAAGTAATACAACTAATTACATTTTGATTATTTTTCTTAATTTTGATTGAACACAGGACACTTGGATGTTCCCTCTAAGAAGTGGTTTAAAATCATAGCTCATTATTTTGGAATTGACCACATATTTGTTCTTCACGCAAATAATAAACTGATAAAAAAAATGAGTTTGTTGTTTGTGCAGTATGTGGAAACCATGATACCACAGTTGATCTAATGACAAATGAGCACAATTTAGACTATCGCGTCATATGACAACCCAGATAATTACATTTTGAATAAAAAGTCCAAAAATATAAAGATGAAACTGTTCAAAATTCAATGTTCTTTTATGTATTAGTGTAACTATGAAAAGAAAAGAAGTACCCTTAACCTTTTCAAAATCTCAAACAAACCACTATATTGCAACACAAGGTGGCGCTTCGAGTTCAGCAGAATGACACATGACCAGAGAGAGCCAATCACAAGCGTCGGCTTTCGAAGGAGGAAGTGATATGAAAAAGAAAATCGGAATTTTTGCGGTTATTTTTCAAATTTAACGAAAATTGTTCAGCACAACCAGAAGCCTAGACTTCTCTCTACCCAGCCACTTCCTCTAGCTCATCCGAGGCGATCCCGAGGCGTTCCCAGGCAAGCCGAGAGACATAGTCTCTCTAGCGTGTTTCTTTAAATGTGGTGAATTGATATCATATGCTTTGCCGTTGACAAAATAGTAATCCTAATTAAAATCGGTTAAGATTTGAGCAAGTTACGACTTATTTTGCGTGTCCACACATAGCCTTAAATTGAACGACGACCTCCCCAACATGGCCGCCACGTACGCACGTTAGGAACGAAGATGCAGAAGAAGAAGAAGAAGAAGCAGAAGAAGAAAAAGCAGAAGAAAAAAAAGAAGAAGAAGCAGAAGAAGAAACAGAAGAAGAAGAACTACTTTAACCAGAGTTCTTTGCGCACATATAGGAAGCTGGTGAAGAGGTCCAAAAACAAAACCGGCCGGCAAGTGAAAGAGATTCAATGCACGGAGACATCGTGAAGGTAAAAGTTGATTCAAAATTGACAGTTTTGTGGGGTTTAATAGCTCTTACAGAATCTCGGTTTTTGGTCTCCTAGTCTATTTTTTACCGGTCGTTGCATAACCTGAGCACGTTTTTTTGTGTTGTGCAGTAATAACCAATGAATTACGTACGTGTCATATAAAACAACTGTGCCCACTGATAAATAAGTACTTTAATTTCGGTTGCACATAACTGAACTCTGGTATACTGACTTAATTTTTCGCTCATCTCCTAAAAATAATAATTTAAGAAAATAATAAATAAATAAATAAATAATAATAATATAAGTTTAACACATTTTAAACATGTGCAACAGATGTCCATCCATCCATCCATTTTTTTTCTACACCGCTTATCACTAGGGTCGCGGGCGTGGTGGATCCTATCCCAGCTATCTTTGGGCAAGAGGTAGGGTACAGCCTGAACTGGTTACCAGCCAATCGCAGGGGGCATATCAACAAAACAATCATTCACACTCACAGTCACACCTACGGGCAATTTAGAGTCTCCAATTAATGCATGTTTTTGGGATGTGGGAGGAAACCGGAGTACCCGGAGAAAACCCTACGCAGGCACGGGGAAAACATGCAAACTCCACACAGGCAAGACCGGATTTGAACCTTGGTCTAATTCTGCCCTGGCCAACTCGCGGCTCGCGAGCATCATGCGGCTCTTTAACTAGTTTCATGCGGCTCTTCAGGAGCTGTCACATGAGCTGTCAAAAATGCTTGGCTGGCGCTGTCATTCACTCCCCCTACAGCTAGATGGCAAACTGACCATGTACGCCTGTTTGAGTGACGTCAAACGAGCGACGAGAGAATCTTTGGTGTGACATCATTTGTGTTGTAAACAATTTCCGTCAAGTTACCTCTTGAAATGGCAGGGAAAAAAAGCACAGCCAAACGAAAATATGAAGAAGAACACAGGACGTTTTTGCCAGAGTGGGAGAGTTTATATTTTTTTGTTAAACGTAATGGCATGCCGATCTGCTTTATATGTCACGCAGGATTAGCGCATTTCAAAGCTTCAAATCTTCAGCGTCACGTCAGCTCACTCCACCCTAACATCGAACAGGAATTTCCAAAAGGGACTGAACTTCGCAAGAACAAGTTGGTCGCTTTGAAAAGCAAGGCAGAAAAGCAGGTGCAGTTTTTCAAAAAATTTACAAAACACTCGGAGACCGTAACGCTTGCATCATATCATCTGGCTTGGAACATAGCACGGGCTAAAAAGCCATACAACGAAGGGGACTTCATTAAAAAAATGCCTCATTGACGCCTTTGAAATCTTGGCTCCTGGAGACGACAAACTAAAACGGAGCGTATCAGACGTTCAACTGTCCCGCCACAGTGTTAAACGCAGAATATCGGATATTAATACAGCTGTTGAATCACAGTTGCACTCTGACCTTCAAGCATGTGAGTATTTTAGTGTGGCATTGGATGAGAGTTGTGACATACAAGGCAAGCCTCAGTTGGCAATATTTGCACGGTCTGTGTCAAATGAATGTATGATCAAAGAAGAACTCCTTGATATTGTGCCATTAAAAGACAGAACCCGTGGCATAGATGTGAAAGAAGCAATGATGATTAAAAGATGATGTTCATGTGTACCCATGTGTATGATGTGGCTCTTTGCAGTAACACAGAAAAAAAAGTGGCTCTTAGTCTCTGACTAGTTGGCCACCCCTGGTCTAATTGTTGTCCACTGCGCCGTCTTGAAACAAATGTACATGTACAAATTAAGTAAATTCAAAGGACTTTTTCAGTAGATTTAAAAAAACAAAACAAAAAAAAACTTTAACTTGATAACACTTGAGAAACTAAATTATCTCTTCTTTGCATGTCAGTGCCCATAAACGGATGAATGGACATATGAGATTGTAATTAACTTGATTAACTTTTAACATTTAAACTTAATGCAGAATTAAAGGGTTGCTTTTGGAGATAATGAAAATATACACTCTGTCGCTGTAATTTAAAAATATGTGTTTTTGGAGGAAATCACACATTGGCAGATCTAAGAATAATCGATTTGAAAGTATCGCCTAAAGCAGGGGTGTTAAAGTTATTTTAGGTCAGGGGCCACATTAACCCCAATTTGATCGCAAATGGGCCTGATTTTGTGGTTAAGCTATAAATAATGACCATTCCAGATTGTTCCTATTTTTGGGGTGCAAAGAATACAATACATTAGGAAAATATTGCGATTGGCTGGCAACCAGTTCAGGGTGTACCCCGCCTCCTGCCCGATGACAGCTGGGATAGGCTCCAGCACGCCCGCGACCCTAGTGAGGCGAAGCGGCTCAGAAAATGGATGGATGGATAGGAAAATATTCACATTTACCATTATCTTGTTGCAAATCTTGTTCATAATCATGAACAATCTGAAATTTCTTCACAAAAATTAGTGCAATGTCAACAATACTATTAATCAGCGTTTTCATTTACACGAGCAATTTACAGCACACAGTGGATATATATACTGTATGCACCTTTTATAAAACATAAAATTTACATACATTTTCCATTCTGTGATTGGTTGATTGTTGCTGCTGCTGTTGTATGAAAAAAAACATTCTATATTTGGTTAGCTTGCTTTCATATGTTCATGTAAGTGAAAAATTGTGTATGCCAAATAAAATAGTGATATCTGTAAGGAACATTTAATGACTATCCATTTGCAGAAACCACATACGTATAGTATACCCTGTGCTTCTTGTTGATATTTTCTTCGATGTAATGTTTTGCCTTTACCAGAAAATTCATCTATATAATATCATCTGTTCCAAACCCAATTTCTACTAGTTTGGACAGCCCAACCTGATGGCAGAATTGAGTTCTTCATCAATTTTAGCATTTGAAAATAAATGTATTCTTTTGCTAATAGAAGAAATTATTATTGGCAGGCGCCACATGACTAATTTCGTACAACATGGCTAATAATGAGATATCCCTGTCTGTCTAAACAAATCCAAAGAGATGTATATTGATTTGTCTCATCTTATTAGCGGATCTGCTGTTTCCCCAATGTTAGCTAATCATGCGCAGTAAATGTTTGTGATGCTCAGTGGGACTGTGACAAACTGGCATCTCTACTTTTCGCATGTAACAGTTACACATTCACACCACTATCGAGTTACGTCAGCTGTCTGTCGGAGGTAGGGCCCGGCAACCAGCACCGCACACAATATAAAACCATATTGATGGACTAACAAAAATTAGCATTAAAAGTCACGAGTGATTTATCTTCAAATAATAAATATTCACACACAAACGCCGTTGGACCACATACAGACGGGTAATATAACAATACTCATAAGCATATATTCTTCCTAATCTGTGAAAAATTAGTTATATTAATAAAGTTCAATCACAACTTTCTTCTTCTACTCTTTATATTTTAATGTGTGTTTCTCCATACATACACCACACTGCTCCTAAGAGGCCAAGGCGTGCACAGCAGGAACAGGAGGTGTTTATTTTCATTTATTGTTTTTTAATTGCTATTTTAATATATTGTTATTTTACTTGTCATTTTTACTTGTATTTTATTTTATTTTGTTTTTTTAAAGTTATATTTCAAGTTGAGTTTTGGTAGTTGAATAAATACCAAATTTGGAAGCTGGCACACCATCATTGCTTTGAGGGCTAACGCTTATGGAGAGTTAAGTGGTTTTGTTAATTTGTCGAGAAATCCATTTCAATTGGTAACTGTGTTTTACAAAACAAGACTGACTGTAAATTGTGAAAAAAAAGTCAGCTGGTAGCAGAGTATTCCTCAAGCACGGAAAAAAGCCGAAAAGGTTCAAGATTCGTAATTTCATTTAAATCCGGCGCTGACGATCGTTAGTTACACAATGTCCTGCTTAACTTCGCTGCCAGCTGTTTTCAAAGCAGAGTTCCCCATATTGTTTTAGAGCATTTTGAGACCCACAGAATATTGTGTTCTGTGACAATATAAGCACCTACCAAAAGAAGGAGTAGACTTTTTCACTAGTAAATAACAGTCTGTTTCTAGCTTTTTCCATTCTTTAGTAATCAGCAGTAGAATACGGGTTGGGCTCACCAAAAACACTGGTCTCTGACCAAAAGGCAGCAAAAACAAGCTTTTTGTGAAAATAAACATGTAAAGTGACTTTGATGCTAATATGTTTTGCTTTTGTGACACCTCAAACTATAAAACAAAAAAGTAAAAGACAGAAAGGGCTGTTGATGGCAAATTAATAATTTATTTACAGATATAAAATTATGAAATGCACCATGTGTGACGCCACCTCGTATGGCTTGAGTTGAACGCCAGTGGCTTTTTTGGGCTTTTCTCAATGAACTGCGCCACCTGTTCTCACGATCATGACACACACTTTCTACTACCTACTTCTACACATAATCTGTTTATACCATTGATATACGTTCATACTCTGTTCGAGTGTGAGGTGCCTAATGTTGTCCGACTTCCAAGGTGTTGGCATTTCTCTTGCTCATAATCGATGTCACAAGCCAACATTCACTCCCTAATATTTATCTTCTACTCAAAAGCAGTGCTGATCTCAAATCCAAACCGATGTCATTTCGGCCATCAATGGGGCTCTATTAGTCATTACAGTGGTTTACCAATCTGAATTTCATGGACAAGGTAATAGAAAAAGAAAATGGCTATCTATGATTCTTTAACAAAGTAACATCTTTAAGTGTTCAAGAATTTACATTTGTTACACAAATGAACTGTAAACTATACTACATGGCTCGGCTTTTCCATGCCTTTTTTTTAAAGACCATAAGAAACCCTCCAGCTCCCTTTTCTCACGTAGAGTTTTACAGGTGAGCCAAGGCAAGAACGGGTCCAAAGTTTCCAACATATCGATAAATCACTGTTTTTGCAACGTATAAATTTGCACCATGCGTTTGACAATGTTCACCGCGATTCACTCCATTATTGCCTTCCACCGACTCCCTTTCTTGTATGGAAAACAATGTGAAAATGATTCCGCTCATTAATCTATGAAACTCATTTTTGAAAAACAGTCCCGAGAACGATCAGAAAAGTCACTAAATATAGTTACCAAAGTGTAGAGTTGGTAACACTGACTGTGCTTTTGTAAACTATCTCCTCTGTTCGTAGCCATGTTGTTTCATGTCAGCAGTGTATGTTCACTTTGAACTACGAAAGCCGCTACAAAGCGATTAAAAAATAAAATAAAATCCATCCATCCATCCATCCATCCATTTTCTGAGCCGCTTCTCCTCACTAGGGTCGCGGGCGTGCTGGAGCCTATCCCAGCTGTCATCGGGCAGGAGGCGGGGTACACCCTGAACTGGTTGCCAGCCAATCGCAATATTTTCCTAATGTATTGTATTCTTTGCACCCCAAAAATAGCCATGTTGTTTCATGTCAGCAGTGTATGTTCACTTTGAACTACGAAAGCCGCTACAAAGCGATTAAAAAAATAAAATAAAATCATCCTGACAAATTAATTAATTAATAGGGGAATTTTTAAAAAAATGTAATTAAAATGAAATTAAAAAGTGATCAATTGCCCAGCCCTAGTTGAAGGTGTCATTCTACTCATCCATCCATTGATTTTCTGTACTCCTTGTCCTATTCAAGCTCATAGGGAGCTGCAGTTCAGTTCAGTTTATTTTTGAAAGGGGACAATGCAATTTCATAAAACACATGAAGTACACATGGTTAAAAAAGCCAGAATTAGCCAGAAGGCTAGTTTTCATCTGTAGTCCCCTGGCCATGATGTAAAAAAGCAGTAAAATACATCTACAAGACAATATAATACAGGATACATAATCAAACTATACTATTAAGAGAGAATAAAACCATAATTTTTTTGATCATAACAAAAAGACAACATAACATACTTGTCTTTTAGTGTTGGCAGCTATAGGTGTTAACTAGCCACATTTTCAGTTTTTTTGTGAAGGTCATGTATGTTGTAAGCAGTTTAACCTCCTTAGGTACTGAGTTCCACTCACCAGCGCTCCTCACTGACCAGGCTGACTTACTGAAAGTGCTCCTGCGCAGAGGAATGAGACAGTCACCTCTGACAGAGCCTCGAGTGACACGCTCAGAGCTGTTTCTTTGGCTGATGAACTCAGCCAGAGGAGCTGGGGCCAAATCATGCAGTACTTTATAAATCAAATTAAAATCTGCAAATATGTGAAGACGGTCTATCACATGTGACAACTATTCACATTCACACCATGACTGAGTGGGAGCAGAACCCATTCTGCCTGCATGGAAGTAAGGTGAATGAACCCCTACACCGGCTTTGAAATAATAATAATAATACATTCATTCATTCATCTACCATACCGCTTATCCTCACTAGGGCCACGGGCGTGCTGGAGCCTATCCCAGCTATTTTTGGGCGAGAGGCGGGGTACACCCTTGAACTGGTCGCTAGCCAATCGCAGGGCAGATACAAACAAACAACCATTCGCACTCACCTTCACACCGACGGGCAATTGACAGTTTTCAATTAACCTACCCTGCATGTTTTTGGGATGCGGGAGGAAACCGGAGTACCCGGAGAAAACCCACACAGGCAGGGGGAGAACATGGAAACTCCACACAGGCAAGGGCGGACTTGAACCCGGGTCCTCAGAACTGTGAGGCAGACATGCTACCCAGTTAATCACCGTGCGTCCAAATAATCCATCCATCCATTTTCTGAGCCGCTTCTCCTCACTAGGGTCGCGGGCATGCTGGAGCCTATCCCAGCTATCATCGCGCAGGAGGCGGGGTACACCCTGAACTGGTTGCCAGCCAATCGCAGGGCACATACAAACAAACAACCATTCGCACTCACCTTCACACCGACGGGCAATTTAGAGTTGTCAATTAACCTACCATGCATGTTTTTGGGATGTGGGAGGAAACCGGAGTGCCCGGAGAAAGGCACGGAGGCATGGGGAGAACATGCAAACTCCACACAGGCGGGGCCGGGCATTGAACCCAGTTCATCACCTACCCAGTTAATCACCGTGCTTCCGAATAATACATTTAATTTATAATGCACTTTTCATTCCATAAAATCTCAGTGCTATGCCAGTCAAACATTCATTTAACTCATACTTAAAAAGCCCAAAATGTGTTTGTGTCCATGCCTTCTGGAGGAAGAGCATCAGAACTCAGGCTAGTTGACTGAGGACAGGTCCTTCTCCCGAAATCTATAATTTAGCCAGCATTCAGACACCAATCCTCAAGGACTGTTGGTATATTCACTCCAGAACAGGTGTGTAAAACTGATTTTAGTTCAGGGGCCATGTTCACCCCAATTTGATCTCAACTGGGCTGGCCCAGTATATTCATGGCTTAGAGATGTGCGATATAATGATGTACAGTATATTGTAGATACGTACAATCTATTGTACGATATAATCTGTTATTGTATATATTGTTAGATTTACCTTGCCGCTACTGAGAGAATCCTTTAAAATCTAAAAAAATGGAAATGGAAAATGTATTCTTTTTTTTCATTCTCACAGTGCCTCCAATGGCTCTCCGACTGCTCAAAGTCCCCTCTCTGGCCACAGCAGTGCTTGCCTCTTCTGGATTTTACCTCTACAATAGACGACTTGATTTCAATGACCTGAGTTTGATCCGCTTTGGACGAGCTGCTGCCACTGTAAGATACTGCATTGATTCAATCTAGATTAGATTAATTGCAACTGCTCACTGAATAAATTGTGATTGTATGCAGATTGTCATCAATAACTAGCAGAACTAAGAACCCAAACTGGCTACAATATTGTCGAATAAAGTGCTGTCACGATACCAAAATTCTGACTTAGATACTATACCTGCATAAAGTACCTCCATACCTGTACTCAAACAATACCATGGCAGAAATATAAAACACCAGTAAAATCAGTGGAATGAAAACTGATAAAAAACAACTTTAAATACTTTTATATTTTTATTAATTCATAAAATTATGATAAACTTGAAAAAATATGTAATAATGGAAGTAGCCCATTCTTAACATTAGTAATTTTCTAAAATAATTAGTTCAGTGCCTGCATGATCATATATATATATATATTATATCATATGACGAATATGTGTGTGTTTGTATGTATATAAAATTGTACAACTATATACAGTATATGTATGATATATACAGTCATGAAAGAAAACTATGACACAACCCTTATCTCTTCAATTTTAATGTCTGTTCATTTAACCACTAAATGCATTTTACCTGAAAAATACATAAGCTTCATTGTATTATTAAATATGATTTTGGTTATAGTAAAAAAAAAAACATTGAAAATTGCTAGACCTAGGTACCAGCTCTTATACTGCATTAAACTCTTATGAGCTATTTCCGTTGTCATTATTATATTTGACCAAACAAAGGTACCTTTAGTTGCACCTGGCAATAAAAATGAACAGGAAACTGAAGTAACAAGGGGTCTAATATTTATTCCATGACTATATGAATTAAAACTTATTTATACGTAATTTACGTCACTCATACATAATACTGTATAAGCTTTTAGTATGCAATATTGTTGTATTTGAGTGCGTTGTACGGAGCCCCCCTGGTGCCAAGGTATGAGAAAAATAAAATTCATTGATAATCCGTTCCCTCAGTTTAGTAATCCGTTCCCTCAGTTTAGTAAACTGTACCCTCAGTTTAGTAAACCGTACCCTCAGTTTAAACCGTACCCTCAGTTTAGTAAACCGTACCCTCAGTTTAGTAAACCGTACCCTCAGTTTAGTAAACCGTACCCTCAGTTTAGTAAACCGTACCCTCAGTTTAGTAAACCGTACCCTCAGTTTAGTAATCCGTACCCTCAGTTTAGTAAACCGTACCCTCAGTTTAGTAATCCGTACCCTCAGTTTAGTAATCCGTACCCTCAGTTTAGTAAACCGTACCCTCAATTTAGTAATCCGTACCCTCAGTTTAGTAGTGTTTAGGAAACACGCAGGCTAATTGTAGCCAGTCCTGCTAGTACTGCTATATAATGATCAACCCCCTCGAACTACAGCAATATTGCCTTTCAGTTGAAAAAATGGGATGTAGGATATATCACGACATGACAATTTATACACAGAATTCACACGAGTAAGAATATAACATACAAATAGAATTTACTTCGTGTTGGATTTATCTTACCCAACATTATAAAAAATAGACACAAAAGGAATGAAGACGCTGGTTTCTTTTTCTCATGAGGAGGGCGTATGGGAGATTGTTCAGATCACAGCCTCTCAACACGCTCTAACCAATCTCTCCCGTCGCTCCTGCATTTATTTGAAAATAGGAGGGTTTTTCCCAGACATAATGTTCTAAACAATAAGACACAACACAAAACATTGGACCAACACCTGTCACGTCCCCGACCACATGCGATCACGTCCTTGGTCCAGGCGCCCTTCCATCGGATGATGCTGAGTCATCTTTTCGAAGGCGAGACATCTAAAATCGTCCATAATACTAATGCAAGCTAAGCAAATAAATGATAACTTCTAGAATATATTTAACATTTCCCTCCTGTTTATCATGTATTTGCACAAATTCTCATATCATCTTACAGTCACTTCATTTCGATTTTTAATTGTAGAATCATTTTTATGAAACAAATACATTTACACTCAGAGTAAACTTGTCATACATGAATGTTGTAGTATAAACATCGTAATCACCTGGATCAGGAAACAAATCAGGTAAAACAACATCATCATCATCATCGTCATTATTATCAACCTCCAATAAAGGATAAATCTGCTCCATACGGTTCCATGTGGGTTATGGCTGTGGTGATTAATTTACTGATTAATGCCCGAATGCATGGGATACAACAACATCCACACAATGTCAGAATGGCTGCAAAAACAGCAATTGATATCAATATTGGTGAAATTAGGGTTTTATATTTACCAAAAACGTCCATTCAGCTGTTTCACAAGGAGTGTTGATTGAGGGTCCGTAGACCATCGATGGCTCTGGTCAAGCTGCCATCTGAAGCAGTATTGTTTGTTCTCCAAACATACCGCAAACACCTCCCTCTCTTGCGAGGAGCATGTCGACAGCTATGCGGTCTTTGGAACGTCCTTGAGCTGCTCGTGCACAGCTTCCAACCCACTCTGAGTCCAATTTCCTAATCTCTGTACATTGAAGTGGATATAGTTTATCCCATCAACATTTTTATTAATCGTACACCAACAGCATATGAAGTATTCAAATCCTCCTGCAACTTGGTCAGCTAATTTGTATTGATTAGGAACCCCACAAGGAACACCATGTATGGTTTATGTTGGATAATTTTGCCTCTGCCAGTATAAATCTCTTTTTTGTCAAGTATGTCCAAAACACACAAGGAATTTGTCTCCGGTAGTTGGAGCCGCTCTAGTACAACAGACAGTCAATTTACAGAACACTTTGGAGACATAAAGACATTGACAAAAAATAATTGTGCAAAAAGATGCAGTCCTCTAGCAGCAGTTTGAATGACTAATATCGCAATAGTCCGGTGCAAAGATCATTGTGCAAAGGGCGCTGAGACTTCAAGGAGTGTATGCGGTTTAAAGTGACGAGTAGTGCGATAATCTGGGACAATGGTTGTGCAAATGTTGCAGATGCTCCTCAATCAGTGTGCAAATGGAATAATACAATCTTGTGATAATTATGCCGGAACTATGCGCAACAAAGGCCTGGGACCCATGCAAACAACACAATCTTTTCTCGTTACATTTGCTGCTTGTTCCACCAATAATAACCAATTATTATTTTGTCCTGAAACTCCTGTGACAACAAGAAACCAATCATCAGTAGTTATTTCGTTAATCGTTAAAATGTATCCACCTTTATTTGAAGTTTCTGATGGCATTTCTGGTTCGACATGGTTCCCATAACACAATGATACTTGGAAGTGGGGATCTTTTCCGCCAGTATATGCCCACAAGCTCACCGTCAAACACATTGGTTGATTTGATTCGTATTTCAATATTAAACTATGGACCGTTTTGCTTAAGTTAAATTTCTTTCTATGTTCTTTTGCTGTTCTTTTTGACCAACTGGACCAATCATAACCTGTTTCACCAATAAGGTCTTCCCATTTAAAGCCTATAGTTGCATACCAGTCATATTTATATCCCCAATTTTGCCCATTCTCTTGAGCGTCATTTGTGAGAGCCGCATATGGAATTATGATTAAAGCAGCTTGATTTTGGGGGGCACAAAATATTAAACCCTTTTGCTGTGTTTGGAGGCCATGCCCACAAACTTGATCATCAGTTGTACCCCTTTTGACACGAGTTAATGATTCAATTTTTTTTATTATTGGGTTTGTCATATTGGTCCAGTTGGTAGGTGATTTTCCATCAAAAAAATGGGTTCTATCATTTAGGGTGGGACGTCCCATGTACCACAAAAACAAAACCAACACCATAGTAGCCGAAATTACTACGTATCCACTTATCAAATGTCGTAACCAATGTGGGTGTGCCATTCTGCTGAGTTCTCACTAAACGGGTTGGTGTCTTTTTTCTTCACTGACCAGCAAGCGTTTTCAGAATCTACACATCTGCTCCCGCTCCGTTATCAGACTTTAGATCACCTTCCTTATTTGAGTACTCAGCTGAAATGACTCTTTTAGTGTGTTAAATGAACCCACGTGTTTCTTTCTGCTATTTTTTAGGGCTGTAAAGTGTCAATCTATCTGTGCCACCATCCCTCCGGTTGAGACGTGACACAGCATGTCTCAATATAGCAGCCCATTTGAATAGTTTTTTTTTTTTTTTTTTTTTTTTCCTGTGCTAATGTAAATTTCATTTTGTAGTTTTGCACTTTGTTTTTCCCAATAATTGCATTCTTGTTGTGGAATACTCATATTGGCTATCAGTATAGATTGTACCATCTTTATTTATCATTAGTTTGCATGCCTCGATTAATGCTACTAATTCAGCAGCTTGTTCAGCCAATTCCTGTCAATCATGCTGCGTGCATTCATCATTAAGGGTGTTAGTGTGGCTGGATTTAAGGTTGTGCATCGCTCAACAGTCAAATGTGGTTGTGATAGCAAGATGGCAATGCAAGATAAATGTCTTGCAGGTGATTTGCAATAGGAGAGCAGACACTGTATGTGGGACCTTTAGGGTGAACTGCTCTCTAGTTGAAAAATAAGCTATTGGTCTTAGCTTATCACCGTATTGTTGTGTAAGTACGGAGGTCATGCAATAGCTTTTACAATCTACCATTTGAATGAATGTTTTATCATTAAATTTGGAAGGCCTAGCGCAGCACTGGAGACCAAATGTTGTTTAATGTCACAGAAGGCCTTTTCTGCCTCTGTACTCCATTAAACAGGTGATGTCATTTTAAGGTTGTTTTCATATATTAATTTTGACAATGGTGCAACAATTTCTGCATAGTTTGGAATCCATGCTCTACAATAATTTGTCAGACCTAAAAATGATTATTATGTTTCTTCGTCTGTGGTTTAGGATTTTTTAAGACTATAGCTCTCCTGTCTTCTAATATAGTCTTTCCTCCTATACTTAAATTATGGCCTAGATATTTAACTTGTCTTTTACATCATTGCAATTTATTTTTGTTAACTTTATGTCCCTCTTCTGTTAGATGATGCAGTAAGGTCAATGAATCTTTGCATGTGTCTTCATCTGTAGATGCCAGAAGACATGCGTGTTGTCATAACTTGTGAATAATTAGTTAGACTTTCACAGTAACCTTGCGGTAATCTAGTAAATGTATATATATATTTTTTTTTTTCTCAAATGTGAATGCAAACCAAAATTGACTGTTATTTTCTATTGGTACTGAAAAGAATGCATTAATGCATTAATGCATTAATGTCCACTACTGTAAACACAGTAGCGTCTGGTCTTAATGAATTTAACAATGTGCGTGGGTTTGGTACGCATGCTCTGTATTACTGCAGCTCATCACATTCTTTTTTATCTTCTATTTTTGTGATAAGCTCCAAGGCTGCAGACAACAGCCTTTCCCACGTTTAACGGTGGCTTGTCTTTTATTTTTTATATAATTTGATTCCTGCAACGCGGCTATTTTTTGTGTATTTAACCAACCATTAAAGCCGTGTTCGGTTATCCCTGTCTCTAAATATAAAATTTTATCAGGATCCTGTTTCTTTTTTTCTTTTAAATTTAATTTAATGAACCTCCAACCTTTACACTGCAGTGTATTCCTGTTTTTTATTTTACTACTTCCTTTCCCCATTTGAAAGAATTTGGTTCAGTGTAATACTACCTAGGGTAGTCTAGAACACTGTCTTTTTTTTTTTTTTCAGTAGGACGGTGATTCAAATTTACTTTCTGTGGTAATTCTCACTTCAACTCTTTCGAGTGGAGAATTCTTGCCTTTGCATCCACAAAAGTCCACCGTTTACTTTCCCACTGTTTTGGTATGGAATGAAAAACCTAGTGGTTTCCCATTTCCCATTTACACTCTCATTCAAACAGTTTTCATTCACACTGGCTCGTCAGAGGACTCCGCCGTCCCATACGGAATTTAACTACGTCTGTCAACAGCTCATTAGAGGACTCCGCCATCCTATACGGAATTTAACTACGACGCCACGAAACTTTCCTAGTTTCTTTATTCTACCCGCCATTGACTAGTATCCACAGGGTTTATTAAACACGGAATTTAAGTACGTACAGGACTCCGCCGTCCTCGCGGAATTTCTGGACTCCGGCGTCCTTTTTCCTAAAAAAAAATTTTAAATTTAACTCACCAGTCGTCTTCAATCCTGTGGATTGTCGTCAACCTTCAGATCCCAGTTGAGGAGAACGAAGACCAGTCCCGTAAAGGGTCTTACTTGCCGTGGCCACGGTCTCTTAACTGGAAGTCGGCTCCACAACTGGAATCCTCGGGTGTGTTGACATCCGGCTCGAAGGACCAATTTAATGTTGGATTTATCTTACCCAACATTATAAAAAATAGACACAAAAGGAATGAAGACGCTGGTTTCTTTTTCTCATGAGGAGGGCGTATGGGAGATTGTTCAGATCACAGCCTCTCAACACGCTCTAACCAATCTCTCCCGTCGCTCCTGCATTTATTTGAAAATAGGAGGGTTTTTCCCAGACATAATGTTCTAAACAATAAGACACAACACAAAACATTGGACCAACACCTGTCACGTCCCCGACCACATGCGATCACGTCCTTGGTCCAGGCGCCCTTCCATCGGATGATGCTGAGTCATCTTTTCGAAGGCGAGACATCTAAAATCGTCCATAATACTAATGCAAGCTAAGCAAATAAATGATAACTTCTAGAATATATTTAACACTTCGCTTGACAGAGTGAAGGTACCTTTAGTTGCACCTGGCAATAAAAATGAACAGGTATACGGAGCCCCAGACATTTGCTAAACTGAGGGAACGGATTACTAAACTGAGGGTACTGTTTACTAAACTGAGGGTACAGATTACTAAACTGAGGGTACAGTTTACTAAACTCAGGGTACAGATTACTAAACTAAGGGTACAGTTTACTAAACTGAGGGAACGGATTACTAAACTGAGGGAACGGATTACTAAACTGAGGGAACAGATTATCAATGAATTTTATTTTTCTCATACCTTGGCACCAGGGGGGCTCCGTACGTTTGATTTTCTCCCACTGTAAAAAAAAAAACAGTACATGTGGACCCACTCAGTGGCTGACCAGTACTGTTTTTTCATTGCGTACGGAGCCACGACACTCAAAAAGTGGACCTTTTGATTCCACTTGGAAAATAAGTGGTTTTCTTTTGGCATCCGGGTGGATTTTTATTCTTCTCTAACTCCCCGATTTCTGGAGTGGTCTTGGAGCGATCCAAGCTCTGCTTTCGTGCAGCACGCACCCGTGCTACGTCCTCTCATGCTATCGATGCCATCGATCTCCTGCTGGTAACACTGACTCTCGTGTACATCGAATGCAGAGTTTCCCTAACAGCACAGGAGAATCCACTGCATATACTGTAACCCTGACTTCGCTCACATTGCCTCATGAGCTGCTGACTCTGAGGTTACATCCCGGTGGCGAACGCTAATGTGTCCACAGGAGGCAAGAGCTAGTCGGCAGTTTGAAGTCATTTCATTCTCCCGGCTCCCACACAGTTGCGCGAACACACAGAACCCTCGTCCCCTCACTAGTGATGTGCGTATTGATCCGTGAATATCTATGCTTCCGATCTGGGGGAGTGTTTTTCAGAATCAATCTTTATATCAAAGTATCGATTCAAAGTCCACTTTTAGAGGAAATATTAATACTTTTATGACACTGAGTCTGTTTTATTAGAAATTGGTCCAAATAGCAAACTTGTTTTACTCGACCAACCTGTCCAATGTCTTTCATCTTCCAAGTTTTTTTTTGGACATTAAACAGTATGTTGAGGATCTTTCTCTTAACCTGGTCTTGGCTTTGGCACTGCTGGAGCAGAATAAGATAATTGAAAACGTACTCTTACATTTCTGATGAAAATAGCCCTGTGCACATTTTAGCAGATGATAAATTTACCACTTGCTCAATGTTGGCACTTCCCCCAATGATTCCACAAAGCACTGATTTGCCCCAATTAAAATTATGTGTGTATGTGTGTGCTGCTCTGTCCTTTACGTGTTTTTTGGTGTGTTTTTTGTAGACTGCTGTCATCAGCTATGACTATCTGACTGCTTTCAAACATGTGGAATATGGCACAGAGGAATATCGGGCCCTTAAGTCCAAGGTAGATACACTAAAACTGTTTGAAATGTAAAAATGAAAGGCATCAAACTGAGCAATAAGCAAAAAAAGGTGAAAGTTGATGATTTTGTTTTTCAAGTGAGAACTACATGAACAAACTTATCGAGGATGTAAATGCAATGTTTTCATTCTTTGTTTTTCATTAAATAGATTATATCTCTTCCCCATACATACCTGTAAATGTGTAAAATCAAATACAATTCAGTTTATGTAAATCATACAATTAAATGTCAAGAAACAAAAGTACTTGAAGACGGAAATAGGCTGAAATACAGTACACTGTACTTAGGTAGTATTTTGAGACCTGTGCAGTACACAAATATTTGTAAAAGCCAGAAGCCATCAAGAATCCAATCCAATCTAATCCACTTTATTTATATAGCATAATTTAAACAAACACAAGGTTCCCAAAGTGCTGTAGAATACAATAAAACACAGCAAAAAATACAAAATGATAAAAAAAAACAATAAAATAAAATGAGATAACAACTACATAAAATGAAGTAAGTAAAATCAACATAAAATAAAATGCACTGCTCACAAAAGACATATACAGCACATCAGACACACTAACTGTTGTTAAAAGCCAGGGTAAAAAGATGGGTTTTAAGTAGGCTTTTTGGGACCGATCACCAATCACTGATCAACGAGTTAAAAAAAAAACGATCACCGAGCCGATCGCAAGATGAAGCAATGTGTCTTTTTAAATGACCTGTTCATTTACTGTATATACTTGTGTACTTAATTGGTCATTAAAATTTTTAAAGTTAGGATACATCCAGGTCTCTGGCAATGGTTTAGCACAGTAGGAATCAGACTTTTTAAGGGGGGCATAGATCTGACTGTCATCTGCATAACATCCATCCATCCATCCATTTTCTGAGCCGCTTCTCCTCACTAGGGTCGCGGGCGTGCTGGAGCCTCTCCCAGCTGTCATCGGGCAGGAGGCGGGGTACACCCTGTACTGGTTGCCAGCCAATCGCAGGGCACATACAAACAAACAACCATTCGCACTCACATTCACACCTACAGGCAATTTAGAGTCTCCAATTAATGCATGTTTTTGGGATGTGGGAGGAAACCGGAGTGCCCGGAGAAAACCCACGCAGGCACGGGGAGAACATGCAAACTCCACACAGGTGGAGGCGGGGATTGAACCCGGGTCCTCAGAACTGTGAGGCTGACGCTCTAACCAGTCGGCCACCGTGCCGCCATCTGCATAACAATGAAAAGAAATACCATGTTTCCTGAGAATTGAGCTGAGTGGGAGTAAATAGAGGGAAAATAAGAGAGGGCCAAGCACGGAATCCTGTGGCACCCCATGTGAAAGGGGAGCAGTGGAGGACACATAGTCAGCAAGGCTAACACAAAAGATTCGCTGAGACAGGTAGAAGATAGAAGATAAAACTAGTGTTCAATCAGTGTAATTAAATACATCTACTGAGAACCCAGGATGCATCATAATTTATGTTCTTGGAAATTAAGTTTTTTTTTGGGTCTTTCAACATCATACAACCTTCTCCAGGTGACCCAGGTGAAGCTGATCAGAAACTAGCTTGTTTCCAGATGGCTTACCTTCCATGACTCCATGTCTCTCTTTTGAGCCACAGCCAGCTTGAGGCCCTCTCTGCTGCCTCGGTAGTATTGTGGATGGTTCCCCTCTTTATCTCAGCCTTGATTCCTAAATTGCTGAAAAATCTGGCTAAGCAATAGGCCATTGAAGGCTCTACATCCCACCTCTCTGAATTCCTTCAGCTGAAGCTCTGACATGTCGAACTGCACCAGTGCAGAGGATCAATCATGATGTTGCACTCTTCCAACTACTACTCTTTTTGGGGGTTACTGTCCATCTGTGTAAGATGTTGATCCATTTTTTCCTGCAAGGAGGCAGGTTTTCCAATGCACTTTTGTCCCAATAGGTCTTAAGTGAACTGGAAGGGGTTAGCAATATTGGCAGTTTGTTTACGTGCCCTCTTACATCGCTGCCTCTGATGCCACTCTGCCTGGCAGAAAGCTCGTCTTTTTCCGTGATGCACATTAACTGGTCGAGCTTATGCTGGGAATTCAGTGTTTTTATATCCTTCCTGATGTTGTAGATCTTCACAGCTCTCCGCTTCTTTGAGTACGATGTTCCAGAACGTTTCTTCAGTGTCTGTTTCTATTAGCTCTCATGTAGGCCAGTGTTCAAACTGCAAATTTTTTTTGTCATTACTTTCGACAAATGCCATTGAGGCAGTAAAATCGAGTTAAAGAATGCCTTACCTTATACTGTTGAAATGGAAAGCTTGAAGTAGGGGTTCTCAGCAGACACAGCAAAATGACAAAAACAAAAACTAAGGACATTTTCAGTGAACGTTTTGGAGAGGCTGCATAGAAAAAAGTAACAAAGGTTTGTTCGCTAGCACCATACCACAACTATAGCAGAGGATGTTGAGGGACCGTTATTAGAGATGATCAACCCTCACTGATGCTTGTGAAATAGTATTAGAGTGTATTGTATAGTGCTTCATTGCCTCGGCCCCTAAACACGCCCATACCCAGTACGTGCATGGGACTTGTCCCTGCTACGAAAAAGGTTGGAGGTCACTGCCCTACGCCATCAACCTGAATTGTTGGTGCAAGGTAAGATGTATCCATGCTTTTAATGGTTTTTACATCAGATGATGACCCTATTTCCATTTTTTTGTAAAAAAAAAAATTAAAAAAAAAAAAGACTCATCAGACCAAGCAATTGTTTTCATATGTTATCGAGCTGGGGTGGGCAATTCTTTTTCACAAAGGGCCATCTGACCTCTACTTTCAATATTGGTTGCACAACTTTAGATTTTTTCAAGTCGACACTAATGTGATGAAAGTCGAGAAGACGTTGACTAGTCACTGATGACCTAATTTATTTATTTTCAGTACAGTTTAATAATCTTCTTCTTCAGTTTAATAATAATAATAATAAAACGGAATAATCTGTATTCTCCAACAATGGACAGCTCAAACACTGAATTTACAGTATGCAGAACATGCACATTACAACACAACAGCATGGAAATTGGTTGGGTGAAGCCCACTGTGGTGTGATGGTATTTTAAGCCAAAGAATAAAGGTTCTCGCTCGGTGTGCTTGCCACTGGGACAACCAGGTAACGTTTGCACACTTGACACTGTCTTCGTTCTGGCCCCACCACAGCAGCGGGTTCTGCATGGTGGAAATATGCGGAGTTTGACAATAGTCAGGGACCTCTTCTTGAAGTGGAACAATCCTCGCTCTCCTTCTACTTTGATAATGTGGTGCTGAAAAAACTTTTAAAATCCTGCTGGAGCCACTGCTTTTTTTCTTTTTTTTTTTTTCTTTTTTTTTTTTTATAAACTGGTTCTCCCTCACTTACCAAGGCTGCACATTTACTAATAAAAGACAATTTAAATCAGTTAAGTTGAGAAACTCATTGGACTCAGCGCACATATCTGTTTCTGCAAGGAGCCTGGCCTTCTCCTCAAGAAGGGCAAAAGCACGTAAGCGACTTGTCGACGTCAAGCTCCAAACTTCATTGTTGAGTAGTAAAGTCGATAAGTTGACTTTTCTGTACAACCCCTAACTATGAAAATATTTTTGGCCAGAGATCTGCTGTTCACTCGACCTTTCCTCTTGGCAGTGTGGCCTGAATGATTGTTGTTTGTGAAAATCCCAGTAGATCTGAACCATCCGTCTGGCTAATGACCTTTCTTCCCCACTGTAATGCTCAGTTTTTACCAAAGTACAGCTTTTGCAACTCAAATCACAATTTCCAGGAAATACATATACTGTAAATAAAGTCTGAACGACGAAAAACTGGTGTGCCCAGCATGGGTCCAGAATTGTAAAATGTATGAACATTGAATTTTCTAGCACGTTAACAAAATTTGTTTTAAATTTTTGATTGACATCTAAATTGCCTGCAGGTGTGAATGTGAGTGCAAATGGTTGTTTGTTTATATGTGCCCTGCGATTGGCTGGCAACCAGTTCAGGGTGTACCACGCCTCCTGCCCGATGATAGCTGGGATAGGCTCCAGCACGCCCGCGACCCTAGTGAGGAGAAGTGGCTCTGAAAATGGATGGATGGATGGACCAAAACACTTTCTCTGAATGTAAAGTGGATAAGACATGCGTCTTCCATACAAAATCAAGTTGTGTCCCAGAACAATCACATGGTGAATGCGAGTCCTCAGTAGAGGAACAGAAGGGATGTAATAATATGTATGTGTACATATAGAATTTGTCATTATTCTCATTATTTTGTGATTTTTTTATTATTATTATTATTTTAAATTTTTTTTAAATTAATTTTAAATCCAAACACCATGTTGCTGCTGCAGCTTGCCCTGCACTGGTGAGTCTCATTCATCCTTCTGTCTCCTTGCCTCTCATTACTTTATGTGTAGTCTGTTAAAATAATAGGGACTGGGTGTGTATGTTTGTTTCATGTGTCCTGACTCAGCATTCGTTGTTAGCTTGGAGAAACTGATGCCAATGAAAGCTTATCCCAGAGAGGAGGAAATAGCTCGAATCACTCAGTGCAAAATCGTTTACTGAGTGATTTGTGCCGTTCATTCGTTGTGAAGGAATCACTCAGGGCACAATCAGAGAGCGCTGTCATTCACGGAGTGATTCGCAGCAGTTCCACACCTGGCAGACACACTCGGGGCTGAGCTCAACTGAACTGAAAAAGAAACAAATCAGTTCATGAAGTAATTCCATTCAGTATGTTTACTCAAAATATTTGTTCATTTGGTCCACGACCCAAGTGAGGAGAAGCGGCTCAGAACATGGATGGATGGATTTGTTCATTTGCAGCAATCGTTTGTGAGTGGCACAACACTGTTCCACATTGTCTCCCAATGTTCTTTTTGTGTTGACTGAATTGATTAGCTAGATTCACAGCCAAATAAAAATGAAAAAGAATAAGCAAACAAAAAAAAACAGTAAAATACACAACAATAGAAATTGATGACAAGAACAAAAAAACAAAACGAAACTGACTTCTGGGTGAGGGAGATTCTTTTTGCTGAACTAATTATGCAATTCTAAACGCCCTTCTATTTCTTTGAGCCCCCTTGTCATCCTCTCTCACGGAGATCAAGCTCCTCACCTGTTAGGATCTTGTTACAAGCCTTGCCAACAGCTGATTGGGTAATTAAATGTAGCTTACTTAACATACATAAATGATGCATTAAAGATTTGGCCGTGGTCTATGGTGAGTGGCTGAGGTTGGTAGCCTGACATGCCAAGAAACACATACAGTATACTACATATACAGTATAGCACTTTAGCAAATGACTGAATGTGTGTCTCTCTCTCTCTGTGTGTGTGTGTGTGTATATATATATATATATATATATATATATATATATATATATAAAAGATAGATAGATAGACAGACACACAAACAAACAATATTGCCGAATGTAATCACCTGCCTTGACACATGATTTTAAGTGATATCCCATTCTAAATCCATGTGGTTTAATATGATGTTTGTCTAGCCTTTGCAGCTATAACAGCTTCAACTCTTGTGGGGAGGCTTTCAGCAAGGTTTAGGAGTGAGTTTATGGGAATTTACCCATTATTCCTGGAGCATATTTGTGAGGTCACACACTGATGTTGGACGGGTATGCCTGGCTAACTGTCCACTTGAAATCAACCCAAAGGTGTTCTCTCGGATTGAGGGCAGGACTCTGTGCATGCCAGTCAAGTTCATCCATACCAAATTCTCTCATCCATGTCTTTATGGATCTTGCTTTGTGCACTGGTGCACAGAAATGGTGCAACAGGAAAGGGTAATCCCCAAACTGTTTGACTGTCCAAAATCTCTTGGTATGCTGAAGCCTTCAGAGTTCCTTTCACTGGAGCTCAGGGGCTAATATTTTGGACATGTCCAACTTTGTGGGAACAGTGTGGAGATGGCCCCTTCCTTTTTCCAACATCACTGTGCATCAGTGCACAAATCCAAGGTTCATAAAGACATGGATGAGAGAGTTTGACGTGGAGGAACTTGACTGGCCTGCAGAATCCTGACCTCAACCCTTTAGAACACTTTTGGATAAATTAGAGCAGAGACTGAGAGCCAGGCCTTCTCATCCAACATCAGTGTGTAATCTCACTAGGGTTGGGCACCAAGAATCGAGAACCGATTGGAACGGGGACTAACATTCCGGTTTTCTCGGAATCGGAATTTAAATTTAAAAATTTCGCTCCCCAGTTTTGATGCCTGCGGTCCACCAACTCCGAAGACGCGCTTGTGCCCAATGGCTGCGGCGAACAAAAGTGTGTCTTAACTTTAAAATAAATGACCAGTCGCCTCAGTGCAACACTTGGAATAAGATTATATTGTGCAAAGGAGGTTTTCACGATGTGTAGAAGTCTGATGCGCTCCGTCTCGCTCCAAGCCTCAGCCTACACCGCACAGAACTTCAGTCAAGTCAAATTGGGTGAGTGAGACAATAAAATATGTCTATGCCAACATTGAGGTAGCTAACAAGTTAAACGGTGGGTTGCACATTTGCACTGATGGTTTTTAGTTTATTTTAGTCTTCAAACGAACGTAAGAACCCCTGACAGAAAAAAAAGCTTAACATTGAGCTAAAACTTCACCAGAGGTCAAACTAGTACCTTAACATCACAATGAATTGGGACAAAATTCACAAACATTGTCACAGTATCACAAACACTATAACCTTGTGTTGGTGGGTAGGTAAAGAAATCAACGTCTTCAACCGGTGTCTTGTGAAGTTACTTTTCGTGCCAAAATGCTGATTCCCGGTAGGTACCCTTCAAAATAAAAGGCTACAATCTTAAAACAGGAAGTCAAGTTCAAATTTGCACATATAAACCATTTGACGTGATAAAACAGTTGAAAATAACAATTTTAACATCCATCCATCCATTTTAATTACCGCTTATCCTCACGAGAGTCGCGGGCTGCTGGAGCCTATCCCAGCTGTCTTCGGGCGAGAGGCGGGGGACACCCTGAACCGGTCGGCAGCCAATCGCAGGGCACATAGAAACAAACAACCAGTTGCACTCACATTCACACTTATGGGCAATTTAGAGTCTTCAATCAACCTACCACACATTTTTTTGGGATGTGGGAGGAAACCGGAGTGCTTTTTGGAACCGGAATCGAAATGAGGAATCGGAACCGCGACCCGAAGCGCTCAAATTCAAACGATGCCCAACCCTAAACCACACAATGCGCTTCTGGAAAAAAATGGTCATAAATTCCCATAAACACACTCCTAAACCTTGTGGAAAACCTTCCAAGATGAGTTTAAGGTGTTATAACTTCAGAGGGTGGACCAATGTCATATTAAACCCGATGGATTAAGAATGGGATGTCACTTAAATCCATATCTGAGTCAAGGCAGGTGAGCTAATCACAAACGAGTCACATACTTCTTTTCCCATCTGGAAGCAGTATGCGTGTTCTACCGGGATACAACAGCCAATTATAGCGGAGTGCCACGTGTCTCGGAGCCAGTAACATTGGAGCAGGGCGTGTCCTGCCGGGAACGCAGGTGGGATTCCTAGTAACGCTCCAGCGATGGAGCAGCCAATCATCTTGCAACAGGGTGCATGGTGCCTAGTACTGTACTCGAGTGGGATTCATAATCACGCTGAAGCAGCATATGGCGCACCTCTTCAGTGCACTTTTCGTACTATTTCTTTGGTTTGGTTCTGCGAACAAACATTGACTACGCCTACCAGGACCTTAAAGAGACTTATTTCAAGTGCCTTTCATTACGCATATAAAACCCCAGACGAACGCGAGACTGGTGTAGCGTGTCTGTATCTCGCACAAATCTGGTGCATAAAACGGGCTTCCAAGTCAAAATTGCTATGTTCGTAAAAACGTCATTCTATATGCATCATCCATCATATAAGAATTACAGTATGTGCATGTACTGTATAGTTTATGTGTGTGCAGTGCTGTGAAAAAGTATTTGCCCCCTTCTGAAATTCTTATTTTTTTTTTGCAGTTTCCACACTTTCATGTTTAAGATTTTCAAACAATGAAAATATCAGACAAAAATAACCCAAGTAAACCTAAAATTTTGAAATGATTTGTCTTGGTATTTTATATCACAAAAACCTGGCACACACACACACATACAGTCATATCTTGATTTTCATGAAGAGAGACAAGATCCACTTTTTCTTCAAAGCATATGCTAATTTCACCGGGTGGGTGAGTGGGTGAGTTGGTGGCAGTGAGGACAAATACTGTCGATGCTGATGTCTAATGAGCCCTTTGCATCCTCAGCTGCATGAGAAAACCGTAAGTGGGAGTGTGCAGGCAGTTTGGGGGAAGCAGCCATTTTGAAAAAAGTGTCTTTTGGTTGCTGAGATAAAAGGGAGAACAAAATGCAGATTCACTCGGTGCATCTGCACAGTATCATGCAAATTTTCTTGCAACGCCCTACTGAGATTGAATACAGATCAGTCGTTTTCATCAGGAATGTTAACGTGTTGAACTTGCACAGTGATCTAAAGGCATGGCGGGAAAAGATTTCCAAGCCAGTGCAGATGGTAATTAGTTTTACTTCTATGTTGTTACAATCTTCACAGCCTCAACTAATACATAAATATCTGCTATATTAAATTTGCATTGTTTCGTAGATGTATGAATTAAGTTTTAATTTGAAAATGGTTAGTACTACTAGTACTTAGATCTAGCCTGTAACCTCATATTATTCTCTTCCATTAATGAGATTGTTTGAGCTTATGTAAGTTATTGAATTTTTGATTGTGCATTCTTTATAGGTTTTGTGTATGTATTTGTTTTCCTTCTGTCAAGAAAAAAACATTTTCAATAAATTACTGCACATCACAGTGATTTGCTTGTATGATCTTAGGAGGTGTTGTGTGAAAATGTATATTGTATCCCGTATATTAATAATACAAAGTCCATAGCCCTGCTTTGGTATGATTGAGAGGCACAATGATTGATGTACATTAAATGAAATAATCAAGTGTGAATAACTCAAACGTGCAAGCCTGAAACCAGTATCAACCGCTGTATTACATTTAAACCAGTCTGTTGTGATCATACTAAGTTTAACATTTATTGCTGGTTTACCATAGAAGATGTCCAAGCTGTCACCCTATAAATGTTCAGCATTTGCCAGGAAAAGATAAGAGGTTATGTTGTAAGAGTTGTATAATGGTAAGAAAAGACATGAATTGAACCTCTGGTAGCAACCAATGACATGAACTAAAATGAGCAGTAGCATAAAGAATACTGTGTTGTGTAGTACTTGATTGCGCTCAGTCATTGTGAACGTTGTACTCTGACCAGCAGATGTCAGCATTTACCAATTCCTGACACTCAGCAGTGCAGTTTTCCCACCGGACACATGAGGATGCATAGCCGAAATAAATGGACCAGCTTCACTTTTTTTTGCCCCTTTGAGGGAAAATGTACATACTGTAGACGGGTGGCGCATGATAAATGTTGACAGTCATGTGCTGCAGTTTAACAGCCAAACTAGTTGGAGGCGGGGAAATCTTTGAGGGATATGAGGTGGATGGGGCATTTAACTTTGGCTTTAAAGCTGCCTTTTAAGGTTACACCATTGTTGAAAAGCTGATTTCTGATTTCTGGCAGCACCAATAACAGTAGTGTTCATTTTCTCTCTCTCATGGCTGTGTAACTAGTGGTGTTTGAGGAACGGATGCACACCAGGATTTCTTTGGAATTGGAACTGTTTAATTTCAACACCAATGAAGTTGTTAAAAAAAAAAATAAATCTGCTGGTCAAATGTTGTCATATAAAAAGCACTTCTCCCATGAAAAAACAACAGTAAAAGGCCGCACGATGCATCATACAGAATATTACAGCAAACACGTTAAGCGGCAAACACATATCATACCTGATGAAGTCAACACACTGGAGTTAATGTCCCACATGTTGACTGGGGAGGCTGCATTAGGAAAACATGTCAGGTTATTACATGGAAATACAGGTTATACTTTTGGAAATTTAGTTTAAGTGGTGTGCAGGTGATTAAATGCGCACCCGATTCGATTGTATCAGTGCGCTTTTGCGCACCACCTGGCATTTTCTTTTGGCGGGTAAGGTAGCAGAGGATAGCGTTGTCGTTCATGAACAACTCGTTCAGACAAACCAATCTTTTGAGTGAATGTACTGAATCGAATCACTTCATGAACTGATTCGTTCCTTTCTCAATTTATTTGAGCTCAGCTGTGAGCCTGTGGCACATAAGAAAGTCCCCCATAAATGGCGCCATTCACGGAAGCTGACGGCCGTGTCTGAGTGTGTGAATGAGGCAGCACTGCATGGGGCATGGGGGCGTTTCTGTCTTGCTGGACAGAAGCTACGACGGTCCATGAAAATATGTCTTTCCATGAAACCGGACCGTGGTGCAAAAAAGATTAGGGACCGCTGCCCTCGAGAAGTGCACCAAATCAGCTGATCATGCAGTCCCATACTGCAAAGTCAGGGGTGGTGCTTGCTTGGATGGCACCCTGTGCGAGACCCCTCAGTGACGCTATCCCCACCCCCTCGCCCTATCATCTTCCTCCTCATCTTCATTGCAAATGGCAATGTGGGCTGGCACAAGCACAGTCCTCCCCCTTAGATCAATTAGAACAAGATAACATAAAAATGTCCTCATGGGATTATAAAACAAGTATTTATCTCTAATTACATACATATACAAAATGCAAGGTATGAAATAATATACAATGTATCTAAATTAATGTCTATTGATACAGGTATGTATGTACAGGCTATTTAGCAGCAGTTTCACGTGTTGCAGGCATCAATTTCAAAATGAGTGAATATTTGAAAACAAAACAAAAATCAGTTTGAACATTATATCTTGTCTTTTTAGTGTATTCAATTGAATATTGCTTAAAAAGGATTCGCAAATCATTGTAAAAAAAAAAAAAAAAAAAAAACAGCAAAAAAAAAAAAGTAAAAAAAAGTAAATTTGACACATCACAGAAAAGACAAAGTATGTGAAATTAGGCTTCAAAATGGAATGGAATTCAGCTTCCAGACGCTGTGGGCGTGTCATTGAGAGCTCTGAAAATCCCACCTCCACAGACCTTTCAGCTATCAATCAACTACATGGAGGCTACTTCATTCTCCCACTGCTCGTAAGCAGAATTTCCAGCGACGGAGATAGCAAACGCTTTCACAGGATGCAGAGAAGCAGCCTCTGAGCCGGCGTAATGACCATAAGCCGCACAGCCAGGACAATTTTCCCTTCATTGAAATTCAACTTCTGTGGCCGCCTAAGGGTGTGCCATATACTGCCATAGCATGCGAGGCACAGCGGTCCCCGTGGATAAATTTTCACCCTCCTCCTCCCTCCTCGCTCCCGCAACGTGCAGTTGGCCCACCTTTGAGGCTGATGGCCGTAACGCTGTTGTAATGGACCTCTGGCAGCTTTTCTGACCACATTCGGGCTGGCAATGGCCCGCGGGGCATCGGATCTCGTCCGGCCGCTGCCTCGCAACTCAAGTCATGGTGGCAGACGGCAAGACACATAGCCCAAATAACACAAAACACATTAGGCTTCAGGGAAGATGTATTTTTAATAATAATAATGCATTACACTCACAGTATATATCGCTTTTCTAGGTATTCAAAGATGTTTTACAATTTCATGCATTATTTACATTCACTTCTTAGCTGTTAGTGGTAAGCTACTTGTGTAGCCACAGCTGCAGTCTGAGGCATTCTTTGCCTACAGCCTGTCTGACCACCACCAAACCTCCAACCACATTTGTTCGTAGGCAATGTCCCCAGGGACACAACAATAACGTGCTCAGGCGGGGATATGAACCGGCGACCATCCGTTTGAAGGGCGTACTCTTACCTTCTGCGCCATGTCCATCAGTCAGGTTGTAATGAATGAGCAAGTGGCCGTTGCGCTGGCGATGGGCCCGGTCCGCCGCTGCCTCGCAATACTATGTGTTGTCTTGCAGAGAACAAGACATCCAAATAACACAAAACACATTACATTTCAGGAAGATTTTTTTCAAGTTGTGGGCTTAGTTTCATGGCCAATTGCATGCTATATTGGTAGAAATGGGTGAAGTTATTTATGAACAAGGAAGTGCAATTCGCCCGAATGGCCACTGCATGGTATAAGGGCGCTTGGTATTTATATAGTGGGGGATCTGTACTTTTTAGCCCCGTCCACAAAATCAGGAACATTTTGAAGGTGAAAAAGAGTTTTCAACCATGTGTCAACAATTCAGTACTACAGTATATTGTTCTTAGTCTTTTCACATGTTTTCAGCACTTACATTCAAACATATTTAATGTCTTTAGAAACAAACCAAGGATTTTTGTTTTGGAGGTCTTTAAGGGCAAGGAAACACTCTAAATAAAGCAGCACAGCCATCACAGGCTAAAATTTCAAGTATCACTGAACAGGCAAATTAAGCCTAGCTTTCAAGTTAATCGGAACGGGTGGATGCACATTTCAAGTACAAAAGTAATTTTGTTTACCTTTGAGTAACATCTCTCAGTGGCAGTGAAACTGGAACAATGTCTCACAGTGAGTGTGTTTCCTGACTTTGGGAATAACTGAATGGTCAGAGCCGGAGGACTTCAGGGCCTGCCAGAGTTCATAGTGTAAAAGCAACTCCGAGAGATAAGACGGTCCAAGATCATTGAGACACATAAAAACCAACAAAATAACCTTAAAATAAATCATGAAAAACATGGGGAGCCGATGCTGTGATTTTAAAAATTGGTGTAATGTGCTCCCACCTCATGGTCTTCATCAGGACACGTGCTTGTGAGTACTGTAATAATTCTAAGCCTGAAATTTTTTGGGAAGACCCCAGATAAGGGCATTATAATAGTCAAGCCGACTGGAGATAAAAGCATGCATTAACGTCTCCATGTTGGTCGAGAGAGAATTGTGCGGACTCTGGCTGTGCTCTTTAAGTTAAAAAAAAATATTTTTTGTTATATTTTAACGTATGGAATAAAAGTGAGCTCAGAGTATAAGATTACACCCAGGTTTTTCACCTCTGAGGAAGGTTTTTAAGGACAGGACTTGAGTCATAAGTTTCTCTTTTTGGGCCTCAGGGCTGATGACTAAAACTTCAGTTTTGTCCTAGTTAAGCTGGAACAGGTTCTCTGCCATCCAGGTGTTGATGTCTAAAATACAGATAAAAAGAGCATCCATTGCACTGGTGTCATCAGGAGACACGGATATGTACAGTTGTGTAGCGGACATGCACGCTGCAACTTTGAAGTGTCACAGAGACTCGCGACCACCTAAGAACCCCCACTCCTCCACAGTGCCCTGCTGTGAGACGGAGACTAGGACAGGGCCTGGTGTACGTCAAGTGGACCTTAACCTAATTAGCAGTTTCCCCACCAATCTTGGTTCCTGTCTTCAAAAGACCCCTTCCCGGACCGAATGGTTGGGGAAGACTATGTGGTTAATATCCACCGATGCTCGTGAGGCTCCACCCACTGGCGTTGAGAGGAACTGCAAGCATAACTTGTGGATCTGCCTTTGATGTTTGTTAACGGAAGATAAAATGTCCATTTTTATATCATGCAAACTGTAGAAATATTCCAAATGTATGCCTTGGTGTCTGTGTCCCCATTCTCACTTTGACAGGTCCTCTGCAAGATTTTGAAAGCTGTTCATGATTCGAAATCAAACAGTACGAAATGTTGTATTGAACAATAAGCAACCGATCTGCCACAGCCAAAGTTTAAACAATGATCTATGCGTGAGAGTACAAAGTTGGGAGTGTTTGAGATTAATAGTATTTTAAAAACCCATTTACTCAAATTTGCAGGCAAGATTCAGGCTGTTGGGCGTGGTCTTCGCCAAGTCGGCACTCCCTCTTCCTACGCCCCGCCCCTGGGGTATTTAACTCTAAACTCACACCTTTCTCAGTGGAGTAGAGTTGAGATGAGTTGAGTTGAGGGTTCTTTTTCCTTCTTTGCTGGTAGCTCGGCAGCTGGGCGGCCTCCGGCCACCCCTCCCCCTAATTTTTTGTTCCCCTTTTGTCCTTGGGCGCCTCCGGGTGCGTTTTCGATCAAAGAAGTCGACCATGCGGGTCCGATCGCTTTCCCTAGCCACGATCGGTCGGCGGATTGCCCGGAGAAAACCCACGCAGGCACAGGGAGAACATTCAAACTGAACCCCGGTCCTCAGAACTGTGACGCAGATGCTCTAACCAGTCTACCACCGTGCCACACTCTGTAACCTAGGACTCAAAATGTCGTAGAGTGTAGTAACCTCCTGATTCTGAGACTGATTAAAAAGGTTTGTCGTCATTTCGCCTAAAGTTAAACTTTAAACATTTTACGTGGTGTCCTTTTCGAGACATTAGTTTGATTTTTAACAATTTAATCAAAATTATGATAAACCGGAAGTAACACAAACGTCGCTCCCGGCTTATTACTTTATCCTAAATTAATTACAATTCTTATTTCATACATTATCGCTACAGTTGCGTACCATCAGCGTAGCTGTGGAAGTTCACTCCATGCTTCCTGATGACACCGCCAAGAGGGGACATATACAAATTAAATAGGACAGGACCTAAAATAGATCCCTTGCAGCCCTGCGGCACACCACGTTATTTCATGGATTTTTTTGAGGGGAATGTATTGAAGCTGACCATAAAGGTTCTGTCAGTGAGGTAGGATAAAAAACATTTGTGTGTAGCACCAGAGAGGTCAGGTATAACTACTGTTCTGGGATCTCAGTTCGGTTATGTTGCAAGTTCTGGCTTCCAAGTTCCCAAAACCAAAAAACCTCAAAACCATCACTTTTGAGGAAACCAAAAAACCCGGCATGTTTGTTGAGATATTAAAATTAATGCAATTCATACAGAGCAAGCCATTTTCAACACTTTATATTTGTCAACAATTTGTCAAAAATAACATACCCACGTGGGGATTGACCAATAGTATCGATTTATGAAGAAATATGAAATTGACCAAAATTGAACACAGATGGTTTCGGCCCGACACCAGGACACAGACACAACAGAGCAGGTTTCCAGAAGAATAGAAATGTACAGATTCGTCCATTCATTCTTAAAAACTATGTTTTCTCGGTCAACATGCTGAACTTTGAAACAAGCCATGCTGTGTCTTCAGTCCTCCAAATCTCTTCCGGTAAACAAATGGATTGGTTGGCTTATTATGGTCATTATTTAACAGCAATTGACAGTGGGTGTGCATGAGACCTTGATTTACTCCGCACCCGCACCGCCGTCCACCATTTGAAGATACCCGCTTTTGCTTTTTGAATGAAGAAACCAATAAAGTCACACAATTATTATTTTTTTAATTGAGGGATCATATCTACACTTTTTTCATCATAGATGAAGCCCACTTTTAGGTTTACTTAGTCTAATCTTTTTGCATTGCTCCTAAGCTTTATTGCTGTAGGACTTACTTAAACATACACACAAACACTAACCGTGCATGCTACCCCCACCTCCCTTTTTTGGTGCTTGGCAGCTCAATGAGCCTCAGTGAGCCGAATAACGAGCTAATCATGGGCATCCTAATAATAAATGGGCCTGGTTCATAGTCCGCTAATCCCAGTTGTTAAATCCTGGTGTTGCAAAAGAAATCATTTACTGCAGCTGTGCTCTCAGTATAGGACCAGCTGCCCAAACAGCACACAATGAGCTCACCTTTGACTCTTCCTATACAAGAAGTCAGAATTGAATATCTATTGTTGTCTGCATAGTTTATCGTGGCACAATTTCAACACCCCTCAGTCACCCTCCTTCTTGCAAAATTATTTGTTTTTTTACATGATGTAATTATTTTTGCCCTTCCTGTTAATTTGTCTGTTCTACTTTGAATTGTGATGCAGTCACACTTGGTTTCCCACAGTTCCTATGGGGATGGTACCAAGGACTACAGTATAAGTATAGGTTAGTTTTGAAACCAACACATTCTGGAGGGTCTATTAGTGATTAATTACATGTAACTGTATGACCTATGACATTGAAATCCTTTTTAACCATTGTCTCACAACTTAAGGTTCACGGCTTAATTCCATGTTACCTGTGAGTCCCTTACAAATACCTTTAAAGTGGCACTAAACAGGGCCAAAAAATGTCATGTAAATTCAACACACCACAGAGAAGAGTAATGATAACAAGCCTGCCAAATTTGAATAAAAAAAAAAAAAATCGCCGAGTTTATATACTTAGCTTCCAAACTTGAATAAGAGCCAACTCTTAGCTCTCAGACCCTGTGGGCGCGTCGAATTGATGCGGCAAAAGGAATCAAACAGCTTATACGTGATAGTTTAAATCAGGGGTGCCCAAACTTTTTTGCCCCGAGATCTACTTTTCAAGCAGCCAACCTCCCGCGATCTACCTTTTTTTTGGGGTGTGAGAGACGCGACCATGTCTCCGGTTTGAGAGCGCAGAGCGCTACCAGTGAGCTAACATTCTGGGCCGCCGACACAGCTCAGCACCAATGTATGTTGATGTACCTTGCATCACCGCATGAGCCAATCTTGCACAACACAACATAATTAACAATGTAAATGTTTTTGTCATTACCTGACTCCGATAACTGAAGTGAATCAGCCAGGGATGTGTAGTCAGTCATGCACAGTCCTAAAATGCCGCTCCACATTTCCGTTCTTTGTTAACGTGATGGCAGACTGGCAGATGAGGCATTTCGTAAATGTCATCGTGAAAAAATACTCCTCGTCCCATTCCGCGTGGATGTGGTAAGTTTTTGTCTTGGTCCAGCTCCCCCACTCATTTTTATACCCTTTCTTAAGTTTAAGAGAAAACACCGAGAGATAAAAATTGGCGGTAACTCACTGACTAACTTGTTAGTTTTGACACACTTGGCGCCGTTGTTTGCGCATCTGCAGTTACCTTTTAGCAGCGTTGTTTGCGGATCTGCGTGACCTAAGTGTCAGAAAAATTCAGATATCATCGATTATATATGTATATCAGTCAAGCAACGGGATGGATGATAGGCTGATGTCTTTTTTTTTTTTATGTCATGCGATCTACCAATACAACCTTCGCGGTCGACTGGTCAATCGCGATCGACGCATTGAGCACCCCTGGTTTAAATTATGTAAAATCACGTTAGGAGGCTGAACTTCAAAATTTGTTTATTGTGGACTATAATCATAAAATAAGCACACAAGTCAACTTACCCTCGTTGTTGGTGACATAATGTTACAGCCGAACACGGCACCTGACGACGGCGGGACAGAAAGAGGAAGCCCCAGGTACTTAGACAGTCGGCACTGCCACATTCATTAGTATCAAGTTACCCAGGAAGCCATGTGGTCTCTGGTAAAAGTTTACAAAACTATCCGTCTTAAAATGCACAGTGCAGAGTCGGGTGGCGGTGTTGATGTTCCGCTCACCATCTGTGTGTGTCTTCAAAAAGTCATTCGAACGCTCTTTTATTTCTTAAATTGTTTGGGAGTTTAAATAACATCACCAAACTGTTCTGCAAATTGAGGCATTCAGCGAAGACGCATTTTCGGGGTTTAGCCATCGTTAGTTTGCTAACTGCACGCTGGAGTGGTAAATGGACCTTGTTATGGAAGCTAAGCACAGCTAACTCACAGCTGAGCAGCATCGCCAAACAAAACGACATCCCTTTGTCCTCATATAGTGGGGGAGGGAACTCGCGCTAGAAAGTATACACACCAGCCCAGTGACGTCACAGGGCTGCATTTTAGCCCCGCCCACAAAATCAGGAAAATTCAAGCAGTGATGCTTAAGCTATAGCGCAACAATTCAGCACTAGATTGTTATGTATTTACATATGTTTTCAGCACTTATCTTAAAAAATATTTAATGTATTTAGAAAGAAAACAGGTTTCTGCTTAGCGCCACTTTAAATAAGATATTGCAATAGGTTGTATTGACTGTTAATGAGCTTTTTTCCCTTTATTCTGTGGAATCTATATATCATCATCACTGTGTGAATGTGACAGGAAACCCTGCAGCTGTGATTTGCGTACATTGGAGGTAGAAAAGTGTTCAAATGCAGCCTCTTTACTATATACTGTACCATTATTTGAGAAGTTCTACAGTAATTGACCTCTTGAAGTCTTTATGTACAAGTTCGAATCATATTTGTGAATGTTGCAGTGTAAATTGCATGCTAAAAATGCTTTGCTTTGTTAACACATCTATTCCCGTCCTTGGGATCTAGGTTGACTTAGAGTAACTGACACGTACAGCTACTGTACTTTTTAAGTACCTGCACTGTACACAGTATGAGTGCTCTGTCTTGATCGTATACTGTTAGGTCCACAAGTATTTGGATAATGAGTTACAGTATATTACACCACTTCAATTGCTTTGAAATAAAACTACCTAGTACTATATAGGAATTACAGTACCTTTTTTTCCCCCTGCGGACTCATCTGAATGCTGGTAATCCATTTTACAGAAAATTTTATAGCCATCCATCAATTTTCTGTACCGCTTATCCTCACTAGGGTCGCGGGAATGCTGCAGCCTATCCCAGTTATCTTTGGGCAAGAGGCGGGGTACACCCTGAATTGGTCGTCAGCCAATCGCAGGGCACATATAAACAAACAACGCACTCACATTCACACCTACGGACAATTTAGTCTTTCAATCAACCTACCACGCATATTTTTAGGATGTGGGAGGAAACCGGAGTACCCGGAGAAAACCCACGCAGGCATAGGGAGAACATGCAAACTCCACACAGGCGGGGCCGGGATTTGAACCCCGGTCCTCAGAACTGTGAGGCAGATCTGCTAACCAGTCGCACATCGTTCCACCAACATTTTATATATGACAAATAAAGTTTTTTACAATTAGCCCACCTTATACAAAGCCCTGCATGTGCAGAGAATTTATCATTGCCTTCAAAATGCCACTCCAGTATGTTAATTTGTGGTACCATAACATAAGTAGGGATGGGCACAATAACTGATTAATTGATTCAGAATTCTGTCAATTATGTTGAATTGATTGTTCATTACTTGTTTCTCGAAGTAATTGAGGCATAATTGAGTGTACCTACTTGGATCTACAGTACCAGAAGAAGCACTTTTGATTCTGTCTCAATTAGTTTGTGGTCAAAAGACGAATACATCCGCTATGGCTCTCCTCCAGGTAACATTATTCTGCTTAGTATGACACTCGTAGAGTCGCTGCATTAAATATTCATAAATTGACCTGCTGATAAATAATTTCTTCCAAAGTCGATCAAGAAAATTGCCTGCCTTAAAATAACAGAAGTATGCTTGTCATGAACCATCCTGCAGTACTACGGTTGGAGCCTGGGTGGCGCTTTGTGCCATCTCGCCCTCTCTCTCTCTCCCCTCTCTCTCTTTCCAGCACCTTCCTCAGCCGCGCACCTGTCACCAATCAGCCCTCGTTACCACCTGCTTTTAAGCCCGCCTGAACCTGGAAAACCTTGCCAGAGTATTGAAGCTTCCAAGCGGTACAATGGCTCCCCAGTCTCCAAGTAAGCCCACTCAATTCCTTGTCATCGTTCTGACCTTTGTGTTCTTCCTTGTGCTCAGTATATTCTCGTCTAGTGGATCTCTGCAACCTCGCCGTGAAGCCAGCCGCCCGTCCTCGTCACTGCCTGCCACGTATTCTCTGCCTCAAAAATCCGCCAGCGCATCCCAAGGACCATCCTCATTTCCCTTTCAATAAACTGTTCATCACAACCTCTCAGCCTCCGCCTGCTCTTGGGTCCAGTCGCCATCCATTTTGTGACAGAATACTCTGGCCACAAATGGACCCAGCAACCCCGTAGGCGCTAAAACATGCACTCATCCAGCAAGGCGCAACAGGAAAAAACTCTTCAAGAAATCATGGCATCTCCACAGTCCCTCACGCAACAAGTCTCCCTCCTTTCTTCGAAGATGCACTCCGACCACTCCCCAGTAACTACTCCTTCCGAACCCAGTGCCTCCGAGCGACCCCGCCTCCCGTACAAAGAACATTGTGTCCCTCCTCCCGAGCCCTACTCCGGGGACCCAGGTGCATGTAGCCAATTTCTGCTCAATTGCTCCCTAGTTTTCAACCTTCAACTGTACAGTTATCCCACAGAACAATCCAAGGTCACGTTTGTCACTAACCTCCGCAGCAAAGCAGCCAAATGGTCCACCGCGTTATGGCACAACTCCTCCCCGGTACTCCAGTCATTCGATTCCTTTTCCGTCGAATTCAAAAAGGTCTTTGTTCACCCCATACAGGGCAGAGAAGCCACCCGTCGCCTCCTTACAGTTGCTCAGGGTGCTAGTTCCGTAGCTGCCTATTCAGTTGAATTTAGGATACTTGCAGGTGAATGCGGGTAGGATGATGATGCGCTTAGGGGGATTTTTCATTAACGGCTTTTTGGAACGGCTTAAAGACTAGCTCGCTGCCCGGGACGAGCCCTCCTCTCTCTCGAGGCTCTCATAGCACTCGCCATTCGTCTGGATAACAGACTACGAGAGAGAGCACGAGAAAGGGGTGTCCAAGCACCTAAAATTACCGTGAGCACCGCGCCGTTAGCATCTCACCCGTCTTCTGCACCACCTACTGCCCCTTCGTCACCCGCCACTGCCCCTGATGAGCCCATGCAAATTGGTAACACACGTCTAGATCCCCAGGAACGTCAGCGTCGCGTCATCCAGCGGCTGTGCATTTATTGTGGTCAATCAGGTCATTTCATTGTCACATGCCCCTTGCGGGCCAAAATGACCAGCCTCGCCATGAGCAGAGAGCGCTGTGGTGAGCCAGACCACCATTTCCTCTAGCTCACCCTCAATGACATCACCGTTAAAAATAAATCACCACTACCCCTCATCGACTCCTCTTTTGAACCCCTCTGTGACGCTCAGATATTCACTAAATTGGACCTACGAAATGCCTACCACCTCATCCGTATCCCCGCAGTCTTCCAATTCTTCATCAATGACGTTCTCCGTGACATATTAAATCGGTTTGTTTTTGTGTACTTGGACGACATCCTCATTTTCTTTCGCTCCCCCGAAGAACACCGCAGTCATGTACGCCAAGTCCTCCAGCGCCTCCTTGAAAACTGCCTGTACGTCAAACCCGAAAAATGTGAATTACACCTCTCCTCCGTACATTTTTTAGGCTACATCATTGCCAAAGGACAGTTGCAACCAGACCCCGCCAAGATCCAAGCAGTCATTGACTGGCCCACTCCCACCACTACAATGCTTCCTCAGATTCACCAACTTCTACCGCCGCTTCATACGCAACTACAGCAACGTCGCACTTCCCCTCACCAGCCTTTCATCTACCAGCTCCCCCTTTCATTGGACCCTAGCAGCATCCCAAACTTTCAGCCAACTCAAAACCCTTTTCACCGGTGCTCCCATCCTACGCCACCACGACCCCTCCCTCCAGTTCGTGGTGGAGGTTGACGCCTCGGACACTGGGGCAGGGGCCGTCCCCTCGCAGCGGGACCCCACCTCCCAGAAACTTCATCCCTGTGCCTTTTTCTCCCGTCACCTGTACCCTGCCGAGAGGACTTACGACTTTGGCAACCGAGAGCTGCTTACCATAATATGGGCATTGGAAGAGTGGAGGCATCGGCTGGAGGGGACTGAAGTACCATTTATCATCTGGACTGATCACAAGAGCCTCCCTAACCTGCGTTCTGCCAAACGCCTTAACCCCCGACAAGCTCACTGGGCCCTCCTCCGTTTTTTTTTTCGGGAGAGAGAAACAAAGACAAAGCACTAATTGTAAACAGGATGAGAGAAGTAAGTCATTACATTATCTACAACAATGAAACATTAAATATGAGTGTTGCATGGGGCTGTAGTGCTACACCCTGTGAAGAAAGGACAGGACAAGCTAGAACAGGACAAGGACAGGAGAAGAAGCATGCAGGCCGTGAACAACTGAAGTGTGGTGAGATTAACTATTTAAATTATAAAAGTCTACAGGACGAGAGTATAAGTGAGGGGATACACAAGTGATATTCATGAGTTATTTGTCGCATTAAGTGCGTGGCCCCACCCCCATTGAAAGAATCCCAGGGGTGTGTGCCTACGGACACATGCAAGTGAATGGACACCGTTTTACATGCAGAAAGACTGACAGAAGTGTCCTATAATTGCTGTGCCCGCACCGTGGAGGCTGAGGACCCCACCCAATCAATCGAGGGGCGGGATCGGGCCCAGGGGTCCACCCGAGAGCATGTCCCACACCGAGGGATCCAGGGCGGTCCGCCGGCCCCACTGAGGCGCCCTGACAACTGGCCACCCAATGCCACCCCCCCAGTCACTCCTCCACCAGACCAGAGAGCCAGATTTATAAACCTTTGAGAGATTTCTTTTACTTTACGGGACAAGCTTCACTATTTAATTGACAAACACCAGCAGTTCGAGGGCGCTCTGGAGTGTTGGTATTCTTTTATTTATTGCTGCTTTTAATTTATTGTATTGAAGAAAGTTTACGCCTGTTATTTGGAATTCTTGTAACAGTTCGTCGCGTGTCCTACAAACATTGTTAAATAGTGGTTAATTGTTAAATAATGGTTAATTAATAATAGTGGTTAATTGTTAAATAATGGTTAATTCCATGTTGTTCCCATGTACTAAAATGAAGGGGTATATTATTAATTTCAAATCTGGATTAGGCCAGATTGGGGAGAGCATACTGGGAGCTAATTGAGATCCTATAGAGTCTAAACTTTGACACCAAGCCGTAAAGGTGGATGCGATTATTGGATTCTTGAAGCATTTATGGCGTTTAAGACTAGTAGAAATAAATGGGAGTTTTGGGAGTTTGATTTTGTTGCAATCTATTTGTTCCAATTATGAATCACACTCCTCATTGTGGTGCAACCATTTGACGAGGTATTGTAATTGGTGCTGGGCCCTCTTCCTAAACCGATTCAATTTGAGCCTCTCCTTCCAACCTGGATCCCACAACAGTAAACTGACACCCTATCCCGCATGTTCTCACCCCCCTCCAACCCTGCTGAACACGAGACTATCCTCCCTTCCTCCTGCTTCGTTGGTGCTGTCTCATGGAAAATAGAACAAATTGTCAAACGCGCTCAACAGAAACACCCTGACCCCAACACCGGACTGCTACGGGTTCCAACCTCCGTTGTTTTAGGAACAGGAGCATGCGGTGGTGGTTCCCCCGGTGAGGGATCACCTGAGAAGGCCCAAGTCTGTGTGGAAGTACGTCAGGGCGGCCTTAGTCCGATCAGCGGAGAGGAATAAACGGCTCGCGGACTGTTGTCGTTCCCCTGCACCTGAGTACAAGGAAGGTCACTCTGTTTGGCTTTCTCCCGTGACCTCCCACTCCAAACAGAATCCCACAAACTCACGTCACCCTTCCGTTTCCCATCACTAAAATAATCAATCCCACGTCCGTTCAACTCCAACTCCCGCAGTCTCTTAAAATTCAGCTAACCTTCCACGTGTCATTGCTTAAGCCTGTCTCTACCTGCGCCCTGGCCTTCGTTTTCTTCCTTGTGCTCAGTGTATCCTCAGTGTCCCTCGTCAAGTGGATCTCTGCCACCTCGCCGTGAAGCCAACCACCCGTCTTTGTCACTGCCTGCCAAGTATTCTTTGCCTCAAAAACCCGCCAGCGCATCCCAATGACCATCCTCATTTCCATTTCAATAAACTGTTCATCACAACCTCTCAGCCTCCGACTGCTCTTGGGTCCAGCCTCCATCCATTTCATGAAAATGCGGGTGTTTTGAATAAGCTGCTCTGTCATTAGCCTGAGCTGGTGTGTGAGGTCAAGAAGTTCTGACTAGATATAGTCGGGCTCGCCTCCACACAGGCTTGGGCTCTGGTACCAGTCCTCTTGAGAGGGGTTGGACTCTCTTCCACTCTGGAGTTGCCCACGGTGAGAGGCGCCGAGCAGGTGTAGGTATACTTATTGCCCCCCGGCTCGGCCCCTGTACATTGGGGTTCACCCCGGTAGACGAGAGGGTAGCCTCCCTCTGCCTTCAGGTGGGGGGGACGGGTCCTGACTGTTGTTTGTGCCTATGCACCAAACAGCAGTTCAGAGTACCCAACATTTTTGGAGTCCTTGGAGGGGGTGCTGGAGAGCACTCCCGCTGGGGACTCCATTGTTCTGCTGGGGGACTTCAATGCTCATGTGGGCAATGCCTGTGAGACCTGGAAGGGCGTGATTGGGAGGAACGGCCCCACCGATCAGAACCCGAGTGGTGTTCTGTAATTGGACTTCTGTGCTCACCACGGATTGTCCATAACGAACACCATATTCAAGGGTGTCCACACGTGCACTTGGCACCAGGACACCCTTGGTCACAGTTCGATGATCGACTTTCTGGTCATGTCATGGGACTTGTGGCCACATGTCTTGGAGACTCGAGCTGTCAACCGATCACCACCTGGTGGTGAGTTGGCTCCGATGGTGGGGAAAGATGCCGGTCCGACCTGGCAGGCCCAAACGTATTGTGAGGGTCTGCTGGGAACGTCTGGCAGAATCCCATTTCAGAAGGAGTTTCAACTCCCACCTCCGGCAGAACTTCACCCAGGGGAGGCAGGGGACATTGAGTCCGAATAGACCATGTTCCGCGCCTCCATTGCCGAGGCGGCCAACTGGAGCTGTGGCCGTACAGTAGTTGGCGCCTGCTGTGGCGGCAATCCCCGAACCCGTTGGTGGCCACCAGCGGTGAGGAATGCCGTCAAGCTGAAGAAGGAGTCTTATCGGGCCTTTTTGGCCTGTGGGACTCCTGAGGCAGCTGATGGGTACCGGCTGGCCAAGCGGAATGCAGCTTGGGTGGTCGCTGAGGCAAAAAAATTTCCGGACGGCTTCGAGGAAATTCTGGTCCACCATCAGGCGTCTCAGGAGGTGGAAGCAGTTCACCATCAACACTGTGTATAGTGAGAATGGGGCACTGCTGACCTCGAATCGGGACGTTGTGGGCCGGTTGAGAGAATACTTCGAAGACCTCTTCGATTCCACCGACACGCCTTCCCATGACGAAGCATAGTCTGGGGTCTCTGAGGCGGGCTCTCCTATCTCCCGACGGTCCATTTTATCCATTGCAGCCATTTGCTAAAATCATTTAAGTTCATTTTTTTCCTGATTAATGTACACACACCACCCCATATTGACAGAAAAAAAAACAGAATTGTTGAAATTTTTGCAGCTTTATTAAAAAAGAAAAACTGAAATATCACACAGCCATAAGTATTCAAACCCTTTGCTCAGCATTTAGTAGAAGCACCCTTTTGAGCTAATACTTTGAGTCTTTTTTGGAATGATGACAGGTTTTTCACACCTGGATTTGGGGAACCTCTGCCATTCCTCCTTGCAGATCGTCTCCAGTTCTGTCAGGTTGTATGGTGAACATTGCTGGACAGCCATTTTCAGGTCTCTCCAGTAATGCTCAATTGGGTTTAAGTCAGGGCTCTGGCTAAGCCATTCAAGAACAGTCACGGAGTTATTCTGAAGCCGCTCCTTCGTTATTTTACCTGTTTGCTTAGGGTCATTGTCTTGTTGGAAGGTGTACCTTCGGCCTAGTCTGATGTCCTGAGAACTCTGGAGAAGATTTTTGTCCAGGATATCCCTGTACTTGTCCGCATTCATCTTTCCTTCAAATGCAACCAGTCATCCTGTCCCTGTAGCTGAAAAACACCCCCACAGCATGATGCTGCCACCACCATGCTTCACTGTTGGGACTGTATTGGACAGGTGATGAGCAGTGCCTGGTTTTCTCCACACATGCCATTTAGAATTAAGGCCAACAATTTCTATCTTGGTCTCATCGGACCATAGAATCTTATATCTCACCATCTTGGAGTCCTTCAGGTGTTTTTTAGCAAACTCTATGCGGGCTGTCTTGCACTGAGACATACATACATTATATAGACAGGTCTGTGGCTTTCCTAATCAAGTCCAATCATTATAATCAAACACAGCTGGACTCCATTGAAGGTGCAGATGAAATGGACAGCACCCGAGTTAAATTTGAGTGTCACACCAAAGGGCCTGAATACTTATGGCTGTGTGATATCAGTTTTTGTCTGCAAACATTTCCCCCAAAAATTATGTCAATATGGGGTGCTGTGTGTACATTCATGAGGGGTAAAAAATAACTTAAATGATTTTAGCAAATGGCTGCAATATAGCAAAGAGTGAAAAAGTTAAGGGGGTCTGAATACTTTACGTACCCACTGTATATGTATCGGGATCTCGTTTATGTGCGTCCTGCATCCTCCCCGCACAAGAATTAGCAGGGACGGATAAAGCCGATTAAGCTGCGTCTTCGGACGCCTGGTTTAGTACTCTGGCGTGGTGCTGGAAATCCGGGGTATGATTTTTTTTTAGACGAGATGGAACTCTAGAGTATGACTAATTTAATTTCTAAATGGTGCGGCAAAAAAAGACAAAACAGAGGATGTGGTGTCCAGTCATTTGAGGAAGAAAAAAACATTTCCGCGACTTGAAAGCAGACACACGATGGGTTTCATCGTGGTCTTTAAACCAATCAGAGATCGTGACGAGCGTGAACCCTTGTCTGATTGGTCGGGTGCGTGATGGTGTGCGTGTGCGTACTCGTGCGTGTGCGTTTGAAATGCGGCCGCTAGCGTACACGAAGCTTAGTTTTCTGACGGTGAACGGGCAACTACAGTTACAGAAAATTGAGCACCATAAATGGAATTAGTTCCAAAGCCTAATGTCACTGCGACAAGGTGGGAACATTTTGGATTCAAGCCAGATAAATGCGGCCATCCAGCTAGCTACCAAGGGTTTTTAGTTTGTCATTCCACAGATTACTATGCCTCATTTGTTTACCTGCATTTGGATCGTATGACACATGGATTGATGGTAGCTGGTAGCGAGCCTCACTCAACCTATGCCAGAACAGAGTATTTTCAGGCTTTCAGAAAGCACCATTTCCATTATGAAGCTGTGAGGTAGCCTCTGTGGGACAAAACATCCTGATTACTTGAGAGAGGAGTGATAATGAATCAGATGTTTAGGCTCCAACCCGGAGGAAAAGTGATGTCAGGATTTAATTTGCGTCAACCTTGCTTCGAGATTGCTTTCAAAAAGTATTTTGCCAGAAATGGAGACCTGACTGGACCAGTCCAACTGGAACTGTTTGATTGCACTAATGCAATTGTATGTAAAATATATGTATTTATTTTCAGTTCTCCTTTGTAATGTGCGGAAGCTCAGAATCAAGCACAAAGATTTTCAATGGGGAAAATCTGTAGTTGTGTAGTGTTAAAATAATGACGAATCTTTAATTTTCTGTTATGGTGTTGAATGAAGAACATGCAGAATGTAGATGTGGAGGGTTGCATCAGTCAAGGGCAGCTAATTTCACCGCTTTTTATTTTCTCTGGTCCCAGGAGAGAAGCTCTCCATAACCATTATCAGCTGGTAGACAGGAGGGCACCATATATCGGTCTCTCTATATACACGAACCAGCAACAACATTATGACAAAACGCACACACACACACACACACACACACAAATAATGATATCCAATACACAAGGCGTATCAAATAGTCTGCCTTTACAAATTCATTAATGTTAAATGTTGAGAGACACTGTGAGGTCCCCCTTCCCATGAGCTCACCACCTGTCGGAGGGGCCATAGGGTTCGGGTGCAGTGTGAGCTGGGTGGTGGCCGAAGGCGGGGACCTTGGCGATCCGATCCCCGGCTACAGAAACCGGCTCAAGGGATGTGGAATGTCACCTCTCTGGCAGGGAAGGACCCTGAGCTGTTGTGTGAGGTTGAGAAGTTCAGAGTAGATATAGTCAGGCTCGCCTCCACACACAGCTAGGGCTCTGGTACCAGTCCTCTTGAGAGGGCTTGGATTCTTTTCCACTCTGGAGTTGCCCACGGTGAGAGGCGCCGAGCAGGTGTGGGTATACTTATTGCCCCCTGGCTCGGCGCCTGTACATTGGGGTTCACCCCGGTGGAAGAGAGGTTAGCCTCTCTCCGCCTTCGGGTGGGGGGATGGGTCCTGACTGTTATTTGTGCCTATGCACCAAACAGCAGTTCAGAGTACCCACCCTTTTTGGAGTCCTTAGAGGAGCTGCAGGAGAGCGCTCCCGCTGGGCACTCCATCGTTCTGCTGGGGGACTTCAATGCTCACCTGGGCAATGACAGTGAGACTTGGAAAGGAGTGTTTGGGAGGAACGCCCCCCCCCAATCAGAACTCGAGTGGTGTTCTGTTATTAGACTTCTGTGCTCACCACGGATTGTCCATGACGAACACCATGTTCACGCATACGGGTGTCCACACGTGCACTTGGCACCAGGACACCCTAGGTCCCCGTTCGATGATCGACTTTGTGGTCGTGTCATCGGACTTGCGGCCACATGTCTTGGACGCTCGGGTGAAGAGAGCGGCGGAGCTGTCAACTGATCACCACCTGGTGGTGAGTTGGCGCCGATGGTGAGGGAAGATGCCGGTCCGACCTGGCAGGCCCAAACATATTGTGACGGTCTGCTGGGAACGTATGGCAGAATCCCCTGTCAGAAGGAGTTTCAACTCCCACCTCCGGCAGAACTTCACCCACGTCATTGAGTCTGAGTGGAACATGTTCCGCGCATCTATTGCCGAGGCGGCCGACAGGAGCTGTGGCCATAAGAGAGTTGGTGCCTGTTGTGGTGGCAATCCCCGAACCCATTGGTGGACACCAGCGGTCAGGGATGCTGTCAAGCTGAAGAAGGAGTCCGCTTGGGCCTTTTTGGCCTGTGGAACTCCTGAGGCAGCTGATGGGTACCGGCTGGCCAAGCGGAATGCAGCTTTGGTGGTCGCAGAGGCAGGAATTCGGTGAGGCCATGGAGAACGACTTCCGGACGGCTTCGAGGAAATTCTGGTCCACTATCAACACTGTGTATAGTGGGGATGGGGCACAGGCTGACCTCGGACGTTGTGAGTCGGTGGGGAGAATACTTCGAAGAACTCCTCAATTCCACTGACACGCCTTCCCATGAGGAAGCAGAGTCTGGGGTCTCTGAGGTGGGCTCTCCTATCTCTGGGGTTGAGGTCACCGAGGTGGTTAAAAAGCTTCTCGGTGGCAAGGCCCCGGGGGTGGATGAGATTCACCTGGAGTTCCTAAAGGCTCGGGATGTTGTAAGGCTGTCCTGGTTGACACGCCTCTGCAACATCGCGTGGATATCTGGGACTGTGCCTCTGGATTGGCAGACTCGGGTGGTGGTCTCCCTTTTTAAGAAGGGGGACAGGCGGGTATGTTCCAACTCCAGGACGATCAGACTCCTCAGCCTCCCTCTTCAGGTCTATTCAGGAGTGCTGGAAAGGAGGGTCCGTCGGGAAGTCGAATTTCAGATTCAGTAGGAGCAGTGTGGTTTTTGTCCTGGCAGTAGAACAGTGGACCAGCTCTACACCCTCGGCAGGGTACTCGAGGGTGCATGGGTGTTCACCCAACCAGTCTACATGTGTTTTCTGGACTTGGAGAAGGCGTTCGACTGTGTCCCTCGTGGAGTCCTGTGGGGGGTGCTTCTTGAGTATGCGGTACCGAACCCCCTGATACAGGTTGTTCGGTCCCTGTACGACCGGTGTCAGAGTTTGGTACGGACTCTTTTCCAGTGTGGGTTGGACTCTGCCAAGGCTGCCCTTTGTCACCGATTCTGTTCATAACTTTTATGGACAGAATTTCAAGGCGCAGCCGAGGCGTAGAGGGGGCCTCAGTATTGCATCTCTGCTTTTTGCAGATGATGTGGTTCTGTTGGCTTTATCAACCCGTGCTCTCCAACTCTCACTGGAGCGGTTCACAGCAGAGTGTGAAGCGGCTGGGATGAGAATCGGCACCTCCAGATCTGAGACCATGGTCCTCAGTCGGGAAAGGGTGGCGTGCCCTCTTCCAGGTCGGAGATGAGATCCTGCCCCAAGTTGAGGAGTTCAAGTTTCTTGGGGTCTTGTTCACGAGTGAGGGAAGAATGGAACGGGAGATTGACAGGCGGATCGGTGCAGCGTCTGCAGTGATGCGGACTTTGTATCGGTCCGTTGTGGTAAAGAAGGAGCTAAGCCAAAAGGCGAAGCTCTCGATTTACCGGTTGATCTACATTCTTACCCTCACCTATGGTCACGAGCTGTGGGTCGTGACCAAAAGAACAAGATCCCGGATACAACCTCCGCAGGGTGTCCAGGTTCTCCCTTAGAGATAGGGTGCGAAGCTCGGTCATCCGGGAGGATCTCAGAGTCAAGCCGCTGCTCCTCCACATCGAGAGGGTCCAGATGAGGTGGCTGGGGCATCTGTTTAGGTTGCCTCCTGGACGCCTCCCTGGTGAGGTGTTCCGGGCACGTCTCCAGGGACGACCCAGGACACGCTGGAGAGACTACGTCTTTCGGCTGGCCTGGGAAAGCCTCGGGATCCCCCCGGAAGAGCTGGATAAAGTAGCTGGGGAGAGGGAAGCCTGGGCGTCCCTGCTAAAGCTACTGCCCCTGCGACCCGACCTCGGATAAACGGTAGAAAATGAAGAAGGAGCTAAGCCGAAAGGCGAAGCTCTCTATTGACCGGTCGATCTACGTTCCTACCCTCACCTATGGTCACAAGCTGTGGGTCGTGACCGAAAGAACAAGATCTCGGATACAAGCGCCCGAAATGAGTTTCCTCCGCAAGGTGTCCGGGGCTCTCCCTTAGAGATAGGGTGAGAAGCTATGTCATCCGGGAGGGGCTCGGAGTAGAGCCGCTGCTCCTCCGCATAAAGAGGAGCCAGATGAGGTGGCTCGGGCATCTGTTTAGGATGTTCCGGGCACCTCCCACCGGGATGAGACCCCGGGGACGACCCAGGATAAGCTGGAGAGACTTTATCTCTCGGCTTGCCTGGGAACGCATCGGGATCCCCTCGAAAGAGCTGGAGGAAGTGGGTGTGGAGAGGGAAGTCTGGGCTTCCCTGCTGAAGCTACTGCCCCCGCGACCCGACCTTGCATAAGCGAAGGACAATGGATGCATGTGAGAGAGAGAGGAATTTTACGTTTCTTTATTCTTGTGCTTTGATGAATTGCAATGATGTAAAACTGAAATGAGGTAACCAAAATTAATTGATGCATCTTAATTTTAGTTTTACCTTTTCAACCTGTATTTAATTGAATACACTACAAAGACAAGATATTTAATGTTCAAACTGATAAACCTTATTGTATTTAGCAAATAATCATTAACTTAGAATTTTATGTCTGCAACACGTTCCAAAAAAGCTGGGAAGGTGGCAAAAAAGACTGAGAAAGTTGAGGAATGCTCATCAAACACCTGTTTGGAACATCCCACAGGCTCAGTCATTCACAAGCAAAGATGGGGCGAGGTTCCCCTCTTTGTGAACAAGTGCGTGAGAAAATAGTCGAACAGTTTAAGGACAATGTTCCGCAACGTACAATTTCAAGGAATTTAGGGATTTCATCATCTACGGTGCATAATATCATCAAAAGGTTCAGATAATCTGGAGAAATCACTGCATGTAAGCGACAAGGCCGAAAACCAACATTGAATGCGCGTGACCTTCGATCCCTCAGCCGGCACTGCATCAAAAACCGACATCAACGTGTAAAGGATATCACCACATGGGCTCAGGAACACTTCAGAAAACCAATGTCAGTAAATACAGTCATGAAAGGTACATACAGGTTTTGGAGAAACCAAACCACATTATGCACGTGTTACAACAGCGTGGCTTCGTAGTAAAAGAGTGCGAGTACCAGACTGGCCTGCCTGCAGTCCAGACCTGTCTCCCATTGAAAATGTGTGGCGCATTATGAAGCGTAAAATGCGACAACGGAGACACTGGAATGTTGAACATCTGAAGCTGTACATCAAGCAAGAATGGGAAAGAATTCCACCTACAAAGCTTCAACAATTTGTGTCCTCAGTTCCCAAACGTTTATTGAATGAACGCCCCTGCTTATTTCAGCAAGACACTCCCAAACCACATTATGCACGTGTTATAACAGTGTGGCTTCGTAGTAAAAGAGTGCGGCAGTGATGTGCGGTCAGGGTAGGCAAGTGAGGCTGAGCCTCAATGCCCCCTAGTGGTCTTTCCACTGCATGTGAATAGTAAATACAACCTTAAGATGACATTAAATTGTTCCATTTTAGTTCAATGGTACGTGCTTTACATCGATTTTCTTTTGCCATCCAATAATCTCAATGATTTTATCATTAAAATAGCTGAATTTTCATATTTCCTGTTCAAATGCATACGAAGCGCAGCTCCGAGACCCGTTGAGTCACCGCTCCCATGATGCTTCAAGAGACCACGCACACATCCATTCAGGCAGTCTGTGATTGGTCCGTGGCTTCACACATGAGACATTGGTTTCCTCATTACATCGCCAAAAATATACGTTTTGTCACACATGTTCTGCACTTACTGACGTTTAACAGACTCTCTAATACAACCCCAATTCCAATGAAGTTGGGATGTGTTTAACATAAATAAAAGCAGAATACAATGATTTGCAAATCATGTTCAACCTATATTTAATTGAATACACTACAAAGACAAGATATTTAATGTTCTAACTGATAAACTGATTGTTTTTAGCAAATAATCATGAACTTAGAATTTTATGGCTGCAACACGTTCCAAAAAAGCTGGCACAGGTGGCAAAAAAGACTGAGAAAGTTGAGGAATGCTCATCAAACACCTGTTTGGAACATCCCACAGGTGAACAGGCTCATTGGGAACAGGTGGCTGCCATGATTGGGTATAAAAGGAGCTTCCCTGAATTGCTCAGTCATTCACAAGCAAAGATGGGGCGAGGTTCACCTCTTTGTGAACAAATGCGTGAGAAACAGTCGAACAGTTTTAGGAAAATGTGTGCCGTATTATGAAGCGTAAAATACGACAACGGAGACTGTGATGTAACACAGTGGTCAACATGACCCTGTCCCAGCTTTTTTGGAACGTGTTGCAGCCATAAAATTCTAAGTTAATGATTATTTGCTAAAAACAATAAAGTTTATCACTTTGAACATTAAATACCTTGTCTTTGTAGTGTATACAATTAAATAAAGGTTGAACACGATTTGCAAATCAAAAAACGTCCCACCTTCATTGGAATTGGGGTTGTAGTTGCAGTAGCACAAGAAAGGAAAAAAAAACAGCCCAAAATAATATGACAGGCTAAAATGAGGGCCTTCCCCCCCAAAAAAGTTACGAAGGACTTTTAGTGTCCCATTGTTGTTTTATGTTCCAGCAACAGCCAGGGGACCCAGAATATTTATGCAAGTCAGTCTAATGACATAGCAGAAGTAACTGCACTACACCTACAATGTAGATGGCAGGAGAAATAAAGACCCTCCATCCATCCATCTTCAATACTGGTTGTCCTCATTCGGGTTGCAAGGGAGTGAAGCCTATCCCAGGTGCGAGAGCCCGAGTACATGCTGGATGGTCCATAGTCAATCACAGGTCACATATTCACACCTGTCAACAAAGCAATCTCTTCAATCAACCTAACATGCATGTATTTGTTTGGAGGAAGCCAGAGTATGCCGAGAAAACCGACTCAAACACGGAGAATATGCAAACGTACTACAGAAGGTTGGGGAATCGCAGAGCAGAAAAATTCAGCTTGTTTCAATTGACTGTGTGCCTTTAGTCAAGGTCAAAGGACTTGGAACAGTTTCCAAATACCAGCGAATGGTGACCCACAGATGTCTGCTCGAAACCAGAAGCCGAGGGTACATAAAAAAACAAAAAGTTTCTTTGCATTTGTTTGAAGTTCTACTTACAAGTTAAAATCCTTGAGCTTACTTTCTCCTGTGGACTTTGTAATTTCCACTGGCTATTTGGTAGCCAACCGCAGGGCACATATAAACAAACAACCATTCAAGCACATCTTCACACCTAAGGGCAGTTTAGAGTCTTCAATCAACCTACCACGCATGTTTTTGGGATGTGGGAGGAAACCGGAGCGCCTGGGGAAAACCCACGCAGGCACGGGGAGAACATGGAAACTCCACACAGGCAGATGTGACGCAGATGTGCTAACCAGTCGTCCACCGTGCCGCAGAATTACAAATCATTGTTTTTATTTACCTTTTACACAGTGTCCCAACTTCATTGGAATTGGGTTATGTATATACAGTGGAACCTTGATAGAACAGACTAATATGGGCGGTGCTCGTACGATATAGCCGATTGTCCTTTACATTGAGGCACTTTATTTGTTAGGCCATATGCGCCCATATTAGTGTACAGTACAAAATTATTATCTAGTTTTTTTTCGTGGCCTAAAACACTCAGTAATACAAAATTATTGTAAATAGAGCTTAAACTCTAAAATCATAAAATCAGCTTCCGCTGTGCACTCTGCTAATATCTATCTATCTACTGTGTATATATAAATATATAGTACTGTATTATAAATATAAGGATATTGTATTGTTTTCCCTACCATTTGTAGGTACATCGACGTTCAGCGGAGCGTCTTCGAGATCTCTGCTGTGCGAATCGGGGTACCTTTATCAAGGTTGGCCAACACCTTGGCGCTCTAGATTATCTCCTTCCAGAAGAGTACACATCCACGCTGAAGGTACTTCATAGTCGAGCTCCTCAGAGCAGCATGGAAGAGATCGTGCAGGTCATCAGAGAAGACTTTGGCAAGGAGGTAAATAAAAAAAAATAGAATTTGGTGTGGTTTGCACTCAAATTAGTTGGGGGTACAGATTTTCATCAAAGCAAAAATGTATTATTCCTGTGTGTTATAGTAATGTCCCGGATCTTTATAATGGTTGCTTCCTTGGCCCACGTCGCAACAGCCCTCCAGTCTTTTGTCATACAGTATATGTTACAGTAATGTCCATGTCTATGGATCTGCATTTCCAATCATTAATGGGTAAAAAAAATGCACTAGAGTCCCACTACCGGTCCTTCGGGTGGCTCGACACCGTGAGAGGTTCAGGGTTTAGTCACGAGCTATCAAGCCGCAGCCCGTACTGTAGCTGGCTGGTGCTGCATAAACTAGCATTCCCACAGTCATTTCTGAGGAGCTGGTGAAGCAGGAAGTAATGTACATGGACGCACTGGTCTTTTAAACAGCTCGGGGCTAGTAAAAAACAAAAAATCGGTGCTGGCAGCCCTGTGCCCAGACGTGTATGAGCCATTTTTCATCTTGAGACAGATACGATAACTTCATCAATAAGAGCTACCGCGGTTGATCAGTTCAGTCCAAATCTGCACCTTTGGCCAAAATTATACCTTCTACTCATTATACCGTTTATATCATGCACCCCTAGCAGCAGCTCTGCTGCAGACAAAAAGTCCCCGCAAAGAATCATTCAAACCGGACAGAACATCATCAACCAGCAAGTGTGTGTGTGTGTATGTGTGTGTGTATATATATATATATATATATATATATCCATCCATCCATTTTCTGAGCCGCTTCTCCTCACTAGGGTCGCGGGCGTGCTGGAGCCATGATTCTTCATGGGTGGAGGAGGGGCCCTTCGCATCTTAGTGGACGGTGGTTTCAGGGGAGGGGGGATGGAAGGAAGTGGTGTGCGTTGGATTCCAATATTGCCAATCGTCTTCATCCTGTCCGTCACACCTAACAGAGAATTTAGACTAGTAGAGAGCGAGTTTTGCGTTGGGCTTTGCTCCAATGGGGTAGGGAGGGGTATGGGAGATTCAGCATGCTGGCTCATCTCATTTGTCATTCCCTACTCCGATTGTTTGGAAGACACTGATGTATCTGTCTGCGCCTTGTCACCTTATCGCTTGTTCCTCCGATTGTTTGGGAACAACTGCATCTTTTTGTCCTTCAGCCGCGCCAACAAAGCCAATGTTTTCTTTTCGATCCGCTGAATGACGTTCACAGTAACAAATGTTGGAAGCCAATAACTTACCCCCTTGTCTATTTAGACCTGGCCTGGCCAACTCGCGGCTCGCGAGCCTCATGCGGCTCTTTAACTAGTTTCATGCGGCTCTTCAGGAGCTGTCACATGACATGCGTCAAAAATGCTTGGCTGGCGCTGTCATTCACTCCCCGTACAGCTAGATGGCACACTGACCATGTAAGCCTGTTTGAGTGACGTCAAACGAGCGACGAGAGAATCTTTGGTGTGACATCATTTGTGTTGTAAACAATTTCCGTCAAGTTACCTCTTGAAATGGCAGGGAAAAAAAGCACAGCCAAACGAAAATATGAAGAAGAACACAGGACGTTTTTGCCAGAGTGGGAGAGTTTATATTTTTTTGTTAAACGTAATGGCAAGCCGATATGCCTTATATGTCACGCAGCATTAGCGCATTTCAAAGCTTCAAATCTTCAGTGTCACTTCAGCTCACTCCACCCTAACATCGAACAGGAATTTCCAAAAGGGACTGAACTTCGCAAGAACAAGTTGGTCGCTTTGAAAAGCAAGGCAGAAAAGCAGGTGCAGTTTTTCAAAAAATTTACAAAACACTCTGAGACCGTAACGCTTGCATCATATCAGCTGGCTTGGAACATAGCACGGGCTAAAAAGCCATACAACGAAGGGGACTTCATTAAAAAATGCCTCATTGACGCCTTTGATATCTTGGCTCCTGGAGACGACAAACTAAAACGGAGCGTATCAGACGTTCAACTGTCCCGCCACAGTGTTAAACGCAGAATATCGGATATTAATACAGCTGTTGAATCACAGTTGCACTCTGACCTTCAAGCATGTGAGTATTTTAGTGTGGCATTGGATGAGAGTTGTGACATACAAGAGAACCCTCAGTTGGCAATATTTGCACGGTCTGTGTCAAATGAATGTATGATCAAAGAAGAACTCCTTGATATTGTGCCATTAAAAGACAGAACCCGTGGCATAGATGTGAAAGAAACAATGATGATTAAAAGATGATGTTCATGTGTACCCATGTGTATGATGTGGCTCTTTGCAGTAACACAGAAAAAAAAGTGGCTCTTAGTCTCTGACTAGTTGGCCACCCCAGATTTAGACAGTAACCGTCTGCCTTGTAAAGATGTCTGCACTCCCAAAAAGTCACGGATTGTGCAGTACACACTTCTTTGAGCCCACTTATTTAATTGACCGAGCCTAGAGAAACATTTAACTACAAATTAACAGGTGGGAGAGGTCCACTTATGAAAACCTCACCATCCAAACATTGCAATTTGGTTAGGAGATCAAAGGAGGTTTAACCCTCACTTCAGTACCTCTGATGGCTGCTTGACAACATCCTGGGCCCCTGTGTGTATAATGACAGATTACACAGTTTGGTGCTGATTAGTGATCTCCAGGATTTTTTTAGGATTTATTTTAGAGATATCAGACACCATGTCATTGGTAAAACACAGTACTTTGTTGTTATTCTCGCTGCAAAAACGTTTCACAGCCTTGACAGCTCTATCACCAACTATTAACGTTTGGGGTGCCATTTTTTTTCTTGTATGATTTAGTTTCATACCTTTCAGTGGTGGTGGGGGATGAGCATTCTTCACCAGGGTCTTGTAAAAGTGGCTCAAATCTATTTGTAAGTCTGATGTCAATTATTTGCATTGACTCGCTTCCTTTTTTCGTGCCCTTCGCTGTAGCAACCGTCCACAGCCCTTCACTCGGGGTTGAAGCAGCACGCAACGGAGGCCAGCCGGATTCCTTGGTAATCTGCTAGTGTTATATCCTCCCTTTTAGATTTTGTCCCATATCTTTGGGCTTTGCTCCCAGTAAATTCCAGGGAGAACTGGTGGATCAACCATTACCGTTTCCACAGTCCACATCTGTCTGCTCACCATTTTGAGACATCGGTAGAGTGGTTTCATTCCCCGACTGTAAATTTACATCCACATACACTTCAAGACGGTGGATATTCGTTTCCAGAATGGACATCCTCTGCAGCAGTACGTGATAGTCCTCAGTGGAAAAGGGAGGCATCTTGATGGCTGGTCTTGTTGCTAATAGCAGGCTTCTGCTAATTAGCAGGCCACGCTCATGAAATGGTGCGACGGTATCAGAAAATACTGGAATATGGCAACAACTGACTGTATCTACAAAAAAAGTACAGTCCCACAGGTTTAAAAATATCCAGGAGTCGCTGCTTTTTTTTTTTTAGAAGAAGAAAACAACCTCATCAGCAAGAAAAAATGTAAACAGAGGCAAAGCAAGCAGAGCGGGCAAGAAAGCGTCTCCACTGTACGAGAGCGAGAGAGAAAGGTAGGCACACAGGTGGATTACATCTTGTGCAGACGATGTAATCTGAAGGTGGTTACTGACTGTAAGGTAGTGGTAGTGGAGCTAGACAGCAAAAGATGGTGGTGTGTAAGATGACTCTGATGGTGCGGAGGAGGCTTAAGAAGACAAAGGCAGAGTATAGAACCATGTGGTGGAAGCTGAGAAAGAAAGAGTGCTGTGCTGCTTTTCAAGAAGAGGTGAGACAGGCTCTTGGTGGACAGGAGGAGCTTCCAGAAGACTGGACCACTACAGCCAAGGTGATCAGTGAGACAGGCAGGAAAGTACTTGATGTATCTTCTGGTCGGAAATGGAAGTCGGAGACTTGGTGGTGGAACCTCAAAGTGCAGGAAATCATACAAGGAAAGAAGTTAGCTACGAAGAAGTGGGACACTGAGAGGACCAAGGAGAGGAGACGAGAATACATGGAGATGTGACGTAGGGCGAAAGTAGAGGTGGCAAAAGCCAAACAAGAGGCATATGATGACATGTATGGCAGTTTGGACACAAAAGAAGGAGAGAAAGATCTATACAGGTCTGTCAGACAGAGGGATAGAGATGGGAAGGATGTGCATCAGGTTAGGGTGATTAAGGATAGAGATGGAAATGTATTGACTTTGTGCCAGTAGTGTGCTGGATAGATGGAAAGAATATTTTGAGGAGTTGTTTAATGAGGAAAATGAGAGAGAAGGAAGAGTAGAAGAGACAAGTGTGAAGAATGGAGGAAAAGTGTGCTGGTGCCCATTTTTAAGAACAAGGGTAATGTGCAGCCTGGAGGTGGGGCTCGAAGGCGAGTGCCTGGTGGCCGTGCCTGCACCCATAAGGCCCGGTCGGGCACAGCTCGAAAGGGTAACGTGGGTCCCCCTTCCCATGGGCTCACCACCTGTGGGAGGGGCCATAGGGGTCGGGTGCCGTGCGAGATGGGCGGTGGCCGAAGGCAGGGACCTTGGCGATCCGATCCCCGGCTACAGAAGCTGGCTCTAGAGACGTGGAATGTCACCTCTCTGGCAGGGAAGGAGCCCGAGCTGGTGTGTAAGCTCAAGAAGATCCGACTAGATATAGTCGGACTCGCCTCCACACACAGCTTGGGCTCTGGTACCAGTCCTTTCGAGAGGGGTTGGACTCTCTTCCGCTCTGGAGTTGCCCACAGTGAAAGGCACCGAGCAGGTGTGGGTATACTTATTGTCCCCCGGCTCGGTGCCTGTACGTTGGGGTTCACCCCGGTGGACGAAAGGGTAGCCTCCCTCCGCCTTCGGGTGGGGGAACAGGTCCTGACTGTTGTTTGTGCCTATGCACCAAACAGCTGTGCAGAGTACCCACCCTTTTTGGAGTCGAGAGGGTGCTGGAGAGCGCTCCCGCTGGGGACTCCATCGTTCTCCTGGGGGACTTCAATTCTCACGTGGGCAATGACAGAGAGACCTGGAAGAGCATGATTGGGAGGAACGGCCCCCCGATCAGAACTTGAGCGGTGTTCTGTTATTGGACTTCTGTGCTATCATGGATTGTCCATGATGAACACAATGTGCAAGCATAAGGGTGTCCACACGTGAACTTGGCACCAGGACACCCTAGGTCGCAGTTCGATGATTGACGGTCCAACGTGGCAGGCTCAAACGTATTGTGAGGGTCTGCTTGGAACGTCTGGCAGAATCCCCTGTCAGAAGGAGTTTCAACTTCCACCTCCGACAGAACTTTGCTCATGTTCCAGGAGAGGCGGGCGACATCGAGTCCGAGTGGACCATCTTCCGCCCCTCCATTGCTGTGACGGCTGACCGGAGCTGTGGCCGTAAGGTGGTCGGTGCCTGTCATGGCAGCAATTCCTGAACCTGTTGGTGGACACCAACGGTGAGGGATGCTGTCAAGCTGAAGAAGGAGTCTTATCGGGCCTTTTTGGCCTGTGGGACTCCTGAGGCAGCTGATGGGTACCGGCTGGCCAAGCGGAATGCAGCTTTGGTGGTCGCTGAAGCAAAAACTCGGGTATGAGAGGAGTTCGGTGAGGCCATGGAGAAAGACTTCAGGAGGTGGTTAAAATGCTCCTCGGTGTCAAGGCCCCAGGGGTGGATGGGATTCGCCCAGAGTTCCTAAAGGCTCTGGATGTTGTGGGGCTGTCCTGGTTGACACGCCTCTGCAACATCGCATGGACATCGGGGACAGTGCCTCTGGATTGGCAGACTGGGGTGGTGGTATCCCTTTTTAAGAAAGGGGACCAGAGGGTGTGTTCCAACTACAGGGGTCACACTCCTCAACCTCCCTGGTAAGGTCTATTCAGGGGTCCATTGGGAAGTCGAATCTCAGTATCACGAGGTGCGGTGTGGTTTTCGTCCTCGCCAGCTCTACACCCTCGGCAGGGTCCTCGGGGCTGCATGGGAGTTCACCCAAGCAGTCTACATGTGTTTTGTGGACTTGGAGTAGGCGTTCGACCGTGTCCCTCGGGGGGTCCTTTAGGGGGTGCTTCGGGATAATGGGATACCGAACCCCCTGATACGGGATGTTCGATCCCTGTACGACCGGAGTCAGAGTTTGGTCCGCATATCCGGCAGTAAGTCGGACTCGTTTCCGGTGAGGGTTGGACTCCGGCAAGGCTGCCCTTTGTCACCGATTCTGTTCATAACTTTTATGGACAGAATTTCAAGGCGCAGCCGAGGCGTAGAGGGGGTCCGGTTTGGTGGCCTCAGTATTGCATCTCTGCTTTTTGCAGATGATGTGGTTCTGTTGGCTTCATCAAGCCGTGCTCTCCAACTCTCACTGGAGCGGTTCACAGCAGACAGTGAGGCTTCAGAGAGAAAAGACAGCAAGGGTGGAGGCCTAAATACTTGGGGTCAACAGTCCAGAGCAATGGAGAGTGCGGTCAGGAAGTGAAGAAATGGGTCCAAGCACGTTGAAATGGGTGGTGGAAAGTGTCATGTGTGTTATGTGACAAAAGAGTCTCTGCCTGGATGAAGGGCAACATTTATAAGACAGTGGTGAGGCCATTCATAATGTATGGATTTGAGACCATGGCACTGAAGAGACAACAGGAAGCAGAGCTGGAGGTGTTGGAAATTAAGATGTTGAGGTTCTCTCTTGGAGTGACCAGGTTGGATAGGATTAGAAAGGAGCTCATCAGAGGGACAGCCAATGTTAGATGAGAGAGAGCAGATGGTTTCGGCACGTCCAGAGGAGAGATAGTGAGTGAATTGGTAGTTGGGTGATGAGGATGGAGGTGCCAGGCAAGAGAGCTAGAGGAAGACCAAAGAGAAGTTTGATAGGTGAAGTGAGGGAAAAGACATGAGGGCAGTTGATGTTCAAGAGGAGCATGCAGGTGATAGGCTTACATGTAAAAGGATGATGCACTGTGGTGACTCCTAACGGGACAAGCCGAAAGGAAAAGAGGTTTTATGTTCTCAACTACAATAATAATTTGTAACAAATGCGTTTGTTGTCTTTTGGCAGCTCAAACCCTTGTGTTTCTGGCATCTAAAAATTATCCATCTAATCTTAAAAAAAAAGTTTAAAAGTGTATTTTTTTTTCAATTATTAGCAAATGAAGCATTTATGTTATTCATTTCACAATGCCAACAAATGTATGGGAACACACTTTGATAGCATAAATGTCGAGCCAACTTTAGCTAGCTCTTGAACAACAAATTGCGACATGTAATCTGTTTCTTATCGGAAGGAGTGCTATGTTAGTTAATAAAAGAGGGAACCTATTATGTGTTCACATATTTTTATTTTTGTATTTTGCCAAATCATCAAAACTGGTATTGTATACAATTGACAATGAATGTTCATTATACATTTTTGCGTTTGTACTTTTCAGAGTCTGTACTTTGTTACTTTATGGAAAGGAGTCAAAACAGTACTAATACTTTTACCAGGGTATTTTTTACACAAGTATCTGTGTGTCTACTTAGATACAGAGTGTGAGTACTTTTGCCACCTCTGATCATTTTGTGTGTTATCTGTGCATGCATTCATGCAAGTGGACTGCAAATACAGGACAGTGATATTTCACTTCAGAAGCAACAGTCACACCATCACAAATAATTGAAAATGTTTAACAATTCAGCCCGCTCCATGCATCCATCCATCCATTATCTGAGCCGCTTATCCTCACTAGGGTCGCGGGAGTGCTGGAGCCTATCCCAGCTATCATCGGGCAGGAGGCAGGGTACACCCTGAACTGGTTGCCAGCCAATCGCAGGGTACATATAAACAAACAACCATTCACACTCACATTCACACCTACGGGTAATTTCGAATCTTTAATTTACCTACCATGCATGTTTTCGGGATGTGGGAGGAAACCCGAGTGCCCGGAGAAAACCCACGCAGGCACGGGGTGAACATGCAAACTCTACACAGGCGGCGCCGGGCATTGAACCCTGATCCTCAGAACTGTGAGGCAGATTCTCTAACCAGTCGTCCACCGTGCAGCTCCATGCAATTTATGGTTTTCCAGGTACATACTGGGATGGAATAGAGTAAATAAGGACCCCATTCCATGGTGTGGCAGAAAAATGTGCCCTGGTTAATTTCTCGTGTTCATTCACATTTAACAACTTGAAAAGAATGTTCTATTCTGGTTTGGTCTAAACACAGCAAACATATGACCACATCGCTGAAAAAATAACATAAGAGCACCACAATAATAGCCCCATAGTCATGCATTCAAATGCCTCCTGGCCACATTCTGCTCCCATTTTCATTATATACACCCTCCTCCAAAAGTACTGGGTGGTTTGAACAAAATTATAGCAAGTTTGGGTTCAAACCATCATGTCATCAAGGCATAGTTATGCTAGTTATCACTACATATGGGGGAGTCTGCTACCTGTTTTCCGGGTTCAGGCAAGAGCAGGTATGATGTTAATTTTGGTCTATTTAATTATTATTTCACAAACACAATATTAATACTGTGTTTAGACTAGTGGTAACACATACAAGGTATTCTTGCGTATTCTTGGGTTTGATTCCCCTTTAAAATATGATCAAATCCTATGTCAACCGGTGTAACAGAACAGATTGTGATCGAGCGTCGAAGTACTACTGAATAATACACTGAATAATAAGTTTAACTTAAAATATTATCTAAAATAAAATGTGTTCATACTAATTCTACTTATGTCTCTGTTAATCTGATTGCAGAAAAGCAAGAATTAGTTCCCCTTTGAAATAGAATTTGTGGTTAAAAAAACTTGTTTTCACCCCTCACTGTTGTGAGGTAATGATTTATGTGACTTCTTCCAGCTGGGGTTGTGGCTGGCAGCCAAATTGGCAACCTTACCATGCTGACACACACACCCATGTGTTATCATCCAACTGTGAAGCCTCAGGGGCCATTTTATTTGTGCCATAACTCATTTCAGTGAGCCTATTCAGTGAGCCTATGTTGTTGCAGTTATGCCTTTTGGCAATAGAGCCCAGGTGACTACATTATCATGTTTAGTAACAGCTGGGATCTTCATTAGCAGTAACTATCTATTAGTAGACTGTTTAAACTGGAGGTAAGAGAAGCATCCCCTTATGACACAGGCATAGAGAAGAAGTTATTACTATCATAATACATTTACCGTATTTATCTATCTATCGATCTATCTATTTATGTCTATCTATCTATTGGTTTATTTATTGATTTACTGTATGTATTTTGTCTTGTTCAACTGCATGGTAATGCAGAATTGTTGATCTGTATGCCTTTTTACGCTGGAGGTTTTTTGTGCAACAGGGGAGTTTGAAATACTCCCTCTGTTTTTGTTTATATTGTGATATTTGTTGGAAATGCAGCCAGACATAGCAAATTTTGTGAGGGGAAAGACAGAGAGCAAATAGAAAGAATGGAAAAAACAACTGCTACTACAATGTTACAAAGAAGTGGCGTTCATATCTGTGAGGGAAAGGTACACCCTGTGAGTAAGGGACACAGCAACTAATTAATTGGGCAGGATAGGAGTGGACAGTGCAGAACAGTGGCAGTGAGCCAGGCAGTGCTCCTAAAGTGTGGTGGGGGTAGCAGTGCCTAATCTCCAGTAGGGTCTTTAAAATGCAAAAGAGAGGACAGTCCAGGGAGTTAACATTATACATTTTTTCTCAGTCACTTTGTTACAACAGATTTGAATTTCTCATAACTACTTGTTCAATCTTCACATCATTGTGTCAATTATGCACATCAAAAAAGCAGTTTCTCATATCTTTGTAAAAGTTACAAATACTGTGGTATATCCATACAAATGATTATGAACATTTCTCTGCCAATTGTCTGCTGACCGAACGTTTTGCCGGCAAAACCAATTGGCGACTAAGGAGTTAATGGTGGGCAGGGTGGGGGGTGGGGGGTGAGGGGTTAATTTACTGGCGAATGTGGTGGCCAGGGGTGATGACCCCCTGATGGAACCCCTGTCTCAATTATGGGCTTAGGTGTTTTTTTTTCCCATATTTGTTTTCTACTCTTTTGCTTTATTTTTTTCTTTGTGCTGTCTTTTCCTTTCTGCATTACAATGAGCTGAGGTCTGTTAATAAATAACAGTACAAATAGTAAAAGTGTAATTGTGAGTCTTGTCCAGTCTGTTGCAATTAATCCCCCACATACTGTATGTACACTTAGGTGTAACTTAATGGTCATCAAAACTGTAGCCAGTTTTTATCCAAACATCCCTCCAGAGTATATTGTTACATTGACAATATCACTAAGCAATTTGACTGTCTTATCCATACACAGTGACACACAGACTTGTCATTCTAATGGCACTGACGTTAATTGAAGCAGATATTTAGTTTTGAGAGGTGAACAAAGGATTTTGAGCAAGACACTGACTTTTGTAGGTAATCCATGGTGTTTTGTATGAATTGTTTTGAGAAATGCACTTATTGTTTTGCAAATTTCAAGTCTGATTTGAGAAATGTACCAAAGCGAGTTTCATTGGGAGTGGGCCCACATCGAAATTCTGTGGCCTTGAGACTTTTCCACCAAGCAGATAAGATGGATGCAATTATCAAGCTTTTGAAACAGCATTTGAGGATTGCGCTGATACACGGGAGGTCTGAAGGTTTGGTGCTATCAGAGTCTATCTGTAGTAATTCTAGCCACGATTAATACTCTTCATTAAGGTGTATCCATTTGTTGAGGTATTGTGTTTGGTCTAAAGTTGGGTGCACCAGGCAGTGTTGTTGACAACAAATTCAATAATCAGATAAATTAGATTTAGTCATAACCTTTTCATCTAAATTCTAGTTTAAGTTGACAAAATACTATAAGATTATAGTTGATGAAAAATGCAATAGATATAGTTGACTAAAATAAAGTGTGTCAAGGGTAATATGTAAACTTTCCCTTGATTTTCTAAAAGTCCTTACGTTCACCGAGATCAGTGGTTCTCAAATTGTGGTACAAGTAATGGTATGTGAAAGAATCACCGAATAAAATTTTCAAAATGCACAGTTTGTGGGTTGTACCTAGATGCAGAGAAAAGAGGACGGGCAGTTCGTGAACGAATGTTTATTGTGTGACCGCTTGGTCAGAACCAGACAATTTTGTTGGTGGACAAAGGGATTCCAAGGGCTATGTCCAGGGTTGGTGGGGTTCCAGAGATGAACTGTCTGGCAGGGTAGGAGTCCGAGTTGTCAGTGAGCAGCAGGAGGTGAGCGCAGGTTTGCAAGAAGCAAAGGTAGCAAATTACAAAGTCCTCAGGAAATAAAAAGTGTATAAGGCAATGAATATTCGAAAAAGAGCATTGATAGTCTGGCGACGAGTTGGTGTCCCAGAGCCTATTAAGAGGAGTCAGCAATAATCAAGATGAGGAGACGCAGCTGCTCGACTCCAATACGCCAAACCTACCCACGCCAAGTACTCCCCGCCGCCCCCCACAGGGCCAAACGACCTGCGGATCTCAGGGTGACAGGTAAGTTGTGAGGAAAGAGCCCGCTGCAGCAACTGACAGCAGACCAAATCGGGAACAAAGAAAGAGTGGAAAATGCGAGCGTTTAACGTGTCCAGTCCGGACGGGAGAGAGAGAAAAAGGACAAAGTTCAAATTTGGTGTGAAGCTAGTAATTTTCCCATAATTATTAGGCACTAATATTGTACAGTCTGGCAAACACCGGTGTGTTACTCACGAACGTAGATCAGCTGGTAGATGGGGTGGTGGGGGTCTGTCTCAGTCGTCTCGGGAAGCACGAAGACAGGTTTGGTCGAATGAAAAAAAGGATGCAGAAAAATGAAACAAAAACAAAAGAGGCGGAAGAAGAAAAATCATTGGTCGTCACGCCTCGTTGGGAGAATATGACCATCTTTCTCCCCGCCTGCTTTCCGGGATCCGGTGGCAAGTTTAGAGAACTCACGTTTGGCTGGGAGCGTATCTGGTTGTCATGGTCTGTGTTTTGGTTTGGGTTGTGTTTAGTTTTGTTCAATGTTTTCCTGTGTTCCATGTTTGTCGTGTGCTCATTAGGTTGTTGTGTCCACCTGTTCTCGTCTACTTTGTCGACCAATCAGCTCTCTCTAGCCACTCGTCTTGTCCAGGTGTTCCTCGTTGTCTCGTCAATTTGTTTGTATTTAGTTCCCTGGTTTCTTTCAGTTCTCGTCGGTTCATTGTCGTTGTCACATGTCTTGCCATGTCATTGTCGCTCAGGTATTTCACCAGTCATGTCTTGTTTCTTGTTTTGGGTTCACTCAAGTGTTTCTTTGTTACTTTGTGTTTAGATTTTGGACTTTGTTAATTTAGCATTTAGACTTTTTCATGATCTTTGTTTTCCTTTGTTTTTGGAATTAAATATTATTATTTTGAGATTCCCGCACTCCTGCCTTGCCTCCCTGCTTCCCTGCAATTGGGTCCACCATGTTCTTGCCTTGCATTCCTCGGCGTCGCCCTAACCATGTTCATGACAGAATGAACCGACCAGAACAGGACCCAGCGGGAAGAACATGGCGTCACCCTGGACGCCACCAAACTGCCTCCCACCGTCCTCAGCCTGCCATCCATACCTACCCTCCTCCAGTAAGCCCTATCATTCAGTCTTTTCTGTCCTTTTCCTCGGGTCCCCCCACTTGTCCTAGTTATTCACCATGCCCTACTATTGTACATCCACATGTTTCTTTAGATTCAGATTTTTCTGATTGTGAAGATGGCCCTGATTTAGTTAACCTCCTGTCGGATTCTGACTCTGACACAGATTTAGATTTTTTTGGTTCCTTCCCTAGTTTATCCCGTCCTCGTCAGTTTTTGTCACGTCTCCACGTTTCCAACCCCAGTGAGTCCAAATCCTTTCCCTCGGACCTTTTCTTGGGCACCCGTTTGGCCATCTACCCGGGACCGCCGCGTGGTGGCCAACGGAGGCGCCCAAGTAAAGGTCAAATTTTGCCCCCTCGTTTTTTCCCCCCTGTTCACAAATCACTTGATTTTTCACCTGTTCCCACACGTTGTTCCACGGCTCCAATTAAGTCACATCTAGTCAAACCTGCCCCCAAGCCATGTTCAGTACCAGCCATTTTTCCTAGTTCACCTTCCCGAGACCTTGTGCACTCTTCCACTCCCGTACCCTCTACTCCCACACCTCAATGGCGGCAGGCTGAGGAAGCGACTGCAGCTCCCGTTCCGGCTCCTCGGCAGCTGCGCCAGGCTCCCGCACCGGCGGCGCTCGTCCAGCGGCCGCCACCCATCCTTGCTCCGGCGGCGCTCGTCCAGCGGCCGCCACCCGTCCTTGCTCCGGCGGCGCTCGTCCAGCGGCCGCCACCCGTCCTTGCTCCGGCGGCGCTCGTCCAGCGGCCGCCACCCGTCCTTGCTCCGGCGGCGCTCGTCCAGCGGCCGCCACCCGTCCTTGCTCCGGCGGCGCTCGTCCAGCGGCCGCCACCCGTCCTTGCTCCGGCGGCGCTCGTCCAGCGGCCGCCACCCGTCCATGTTCCGGCGGCGCTCGTCCAGCGGCCGCCACCCGTCCTTGCTCCGGCGGCGCTCGTCCAGCGGCCGCCACCCGACCATGTTCCGGCGGCGCTCGTCCAGCGGCCGCCACCCGTCCTTGCTCCGGCGGCGCTCGTCCAGCGGCCGCCACCCGACCATGTTCCGGCGGCACTCGTCCAGCGGCCGCCACCCGTCCTTGCTCCGGCGGCGCTCGTCCAGCGGCCGCCACCCGTCCTTGCTCCGGCGGCGCTCGTCCAGCGGCCGCCACCTGACCCTGCTCCGGCGGCGCTCGTCCAGCGGCTGCCACCCGACCCTGCTCCGGCGCCGCTCGTCCAGCAGCCGCCACCCGTCCTTGTTCCGGCGGCGCTCGTCCAGCGGCCGCCACCCGACCCTGCTCCGGCGGCGCTCGTCCAGCGGCCGCCACCTGACCCTGCTCCGGCGGCGCTCGTCCAGCGGCCGCCACCTGACCCTGCTCCGGCGGCGCTCGTCCAGCGGCCGCCACCCGTCCTTGCTCCGGCGCCGCTCGTCCAGCGGCCGCCGCCCGTCCTTGTTCCGGCGGCGCTCGTCCAGCGGCCGCCACCCGACCCTGCTCCGGCGGCGCTCGTCCAGCGGTCGCCATCCGGCCATGTTCCGGCGGCGCTCGTCCAGCGGCCGCCATCCGGCCACGTTCCGGCGGCGCTCGTCCAGCGGCCGCCACCCGACCACGCGCCCGCGGCGCTCGTCCAGCGGCCGCCACCCGACCACGCGCCGGCGGCGCTCGGCCAGCGGCCGCCGCCCGACCACGCTCCGGCGGCGCTCGTCCAGCGGCCGCCACCCAACCCTATTGCCTGGCCCCTGCATTACCATTGGGTTCGGCACCGTGGCCGTCCGCCTGAATGGCCCTGTAAAGACCCTGGTGCTTGGCGTCCTGGACGACCTCCTGAACCGCTCAGTCAAGCACCTCACCTCGGGTGGCCTGGATGGCCACCAGACTGACCTGAGGGGTGGACTCTGTACCCTCCTCCAGGCCCCCTTCCGCCCACCCTGGGTTGATGTCTTTTTGGTTGTTGTTTGGGGAACGTCTGGGATCCGTTCCTTTAGAGGGGGGGTACTGTCATGGTCTGTGTTTTGGTTTGGGTTTTGTTTAGTTTTGTTCAATGTTTTCCTGTGTTCCATGTTTGTCGTGTGCTCATTAGGTTGTTGTGTCCACCTGTTCTCGTCTACTTTGTCGACCAATCAGCTCTCTCTAGCCACTCGTCTTGTCCAGGTGTTCCTCGTTGTCTCGTCAATTTGTTTGTATTTAGTTCCCTGGTTTCTTTCAGTTCTCGTCGGTTCATTGTCGTTGTCACATGTCTTGCCATGTCATTGTCGCTCAGGTATTTCACCAGTCATGTCTTGTTTCTTGTTTTGGGTTCACTCAAGTGTTTCTTTGTTACTTTGTGTTTAGATTTTGGACTTTGTTAATTTAGCATTTAGACTTTTTCATGATCTTTGTTTTCCTTTGTTTTTGGAATTAAATATTATTATTTTGAGATTCCCGCACTCCTGCCTTGCCTCCCTGCTTCCCTGCAATTGGGTCCACCATGTTCTTGCCTTGCATTCCTCGCCGTCGCCCTAACCATGTTCATGACACTGGTAGCTCAGCAGCAACTGTTCTGGAGGCTTAGCAGCTGCGATCCCAGAGGCTAGGGAGACGGGTCTCCATCCCCAAGGCCCGTGGTTACTGAGCCGCGTGCCCGAACAAAGAAAGGAGAGGTGGGAGGGGTGGCCGATTAAAATCATATATTAATATAAAATACTCTCAACTTTGTACTCTTTACTTACAGGTAAAGCATATAGAGTGACTGTTTAAACTTTAGTCTTGGCAAATTAACTGCTTATGGTTCAAATCACATTTCATGCTGGGAGTCAAATCAAGACAAACAGTTGTCAAAATCTCACGGCTGCGCTTGTAAAGTTGCGACACTGACACAGACATCAAGGCATACATTTGGAATCATTCGGCAGAGTTGGTAAAATATTAAAACTGAAATTTTCCTTTGGTGAAACATCAAACGGAACGGAAGTTCATGGGTTGCTGTACTCTCAAACGCCAGTGGGTGGCACCTTGCATGCACGTTTGAATATTAAGCAAATAGTTTGTTGCTGTATTTGCATCCCATCATTGATCGTTCCCTTTTGGGCTGCTGTCACTTCAAACGAAGACATGGACTCTTTTATGACTGCAAATCAAGATTTCGAGGGGACCTGCTAATTGCTTTAGGGTCCACTTGACGTACGCCAGGCGTCCTCTTAGCGACTGTCTCACAGCAGGGCGGCTTTGAAGAATGCAGTTTATTAAGCCTTGGGGAGTATCTGTGTCACTTGAGGTTGCGGGGAGCATGTCCGCTACACCAGAAAGGTGTTCTTCGAAACACTGAAGTCACATTTTTCTGCTTTTACAAAGAGCTTGTTCTCAAGAAGTCTCTGGAGCACTTGGAGAACGTGGTGTTTGTGATCTGTGCTGGAACGGGAGAAACTCAGGATGTCATCCAGGTACATCAAAACAAATTTTCCGATCATGTCACTCAGGATGTCATTGACTAGTGCCTGGAAGACAGCAGGGGCAGTGGTTAAGCCGAAAGGCATGACGAGGTATTCGTAGTGCCCTGTATGGGTGTTAAATGCCGTCTTCCACTCATCTCTCTCCCAAATGCGGACAAGATGGTAGGCTTGGCGCAGATCCAACTTAGAGAAAATTGTTGCTCCGTGAAGGGTGAAAAAGGCAGAATCAACCAGGGGCAACGGGTACCTGTTCTTGATAGTTCTGTTGTTACGCCACGATAGTCCACACATGGAACGAGGTTCTTGTGTTTTTTTACCCACAAAAAAAGAAGCCTGCCCCCACTGGTGAAGAGGAGGGCCGAATAATACCTGCAGCCACAGATTCAATGATATTCGTAGGTTGTTATGGCCTTTCGTTCCTGACGTGAGATGTTAAAAGACGGCTGCTAGGGAGCATTTTATTGGGCTGAAGGTCAATAGCACAATCGTAAGGTCTGTGCGGGGGAAGAGAAGTGGCATGGTGTTTACTGAACACTGGAGCAAGGTCAATGTAAATCAAGGGAACACAGGATAAATCAGGTTGCTGATCGCAAGAGGTTTTCATGACAGAAATTGCTCAACCAGGTGATCTTGGGTACCTTCCAGTCAATGCTAGGGTTGTGGAGCCTCAGCTAAGGCAAGCCAAGCACAATCGGAACTTGAAGACAATTAAAAACATCATAACTTATAACCCCCTTGCCCGGACGCGGGTCATCGGTGCCCCCCTCTGGAGCCAAGCCTGGAGGTGGGGCTCGAAGGCGAGCGCCTGGTGGCCGGGGCTGCACCCATGGGCCGGGCACAGCTCAAAAGGGTAACGTGGGTCCCCCTTCCCATGGCCTCACCACCTGTGGGAGGGGACATAGGGGTCGTGTGCAGTGTGAGCTGGGCGGTGGCCGAAGGCAGGGACCTTGGCGATCTGATCCCCGGCTACAGAAGCTGGCTCTAGGGACGTGGAATGTCACCTCTCTGGCAGGGAAGTAGCCCGAGCTGGTGTGTGAGGTCGAGAAGTTCCGACTAGATATAGTCGGGCTCCCCTCGACACACGGTTTGGGCTCTGGTACCATTCATCTCGAGAGGGGTTGGACTTTCTTCCACTCTGGAGTTGCCCACGGTGAGAGGCGCCGAGCAGGTGTGGGTATACTTATTGCCCCCCGGCAATGTTCATTAGGGTTCACGCCGGTGGACGAGAGGGTTGGGGGACGGGTCCTGACTGTTGTTTGTGCCTATGCACCAAACAGCAGTTCAGAGTACCCACCCTTTTTGGAGTCCTTGGAGGGGGTGCTGGAGAGCGCTCCCGCTGAGGACTCCATCGTTCTGCTGGGGGACTTCAATGCTCACATGGGCAATGACAGTGAGACCTGGAGGGGTGTGATTGGGAGGAACGCCCCCCGCCCGTGATCAGAAGCCGAGTGGTGTTCTGTTATTGGACTTCTGTGCTCATCACGGATTGTCCATAATGAACACCATGTTCAAGCATAAGGGTGTCCACACGTGCACAGGACATCCTAGGTCGCAGTTCGATGATCGACTTTGTGTTCGTGTCATCGGACATGCGGCCGCATGTCTTGGACACTCGGGTGAAGAGAGTGGCGGAGCTGTCAACTGATCACCACCTGGTGGTGAGTTGGCTCCGATTGTGGGGGAACATGCCGCTCCGACGTGGCAGGCCCAAACGTATCGTAAGGGTCTGCTGGGAACGTCCGGCAGAATCCCCTGTCAGAAGGAGTTTCAACTCTCACCTCCGACAGAACTTTGCTCATGTTCCGAGGGAGGCGGGGGACATTGAGTCCGAGTGGACCATGTTCCGTGCGTCCATTGCTGAGGCGGCCGAGTGGACCTATGGCCGTAAGGTGGTGTGGCGGCAATCTCCGAACCCGTTGGTGGACACCAACGGTGAGGGATGCCGTCAAGCTGAAGAAAAAGTCATATTGGGCCTTTTTGGCCTGTGGGACTCCTGAGGCAGCTGATGGGTATCGGCTGGTCAAGCGGAATGTAGCTTTGGTGGTCGCTGAGGCAAAAACTCGGGCATGGGAGGAGTTCAGTGAGGCCATGAAGATAGACGTCCGGACGGCTTCGTGGAAATTCTGGTCCAGCATCCGCCGTCTCAGGAGAGGGAAGCAGTGCACCATCAAGACTGTGTATAGTGGGGATGGGGCGCTGCTGACCTCGACTCGGGACGTTGTGAGTCGGTGGGGAGAATACTTCGTAGACCTCCTCAATTCCACCGCCACGCCTTCCCATGAGGAAGCAGAGTCTGGGTTCTCTGAGGCGGGCTCTCCCATCTCTGGGGTTGAGGTCACCGAGGTGGTTAAAAAGCTCCCCGGGGGTGGATGAGTTTCGCCCAGTGTTCCTAAAGTCTCTGGATGTTATGGAGCTGTCCTGGTTGACACGCCTCTGCAACATCGAGTGGACATCTGAGACAGCGCCTCTGGATTGGCAGACTGGGGTGGGGGTCCCCCTTTTTAAGAAGGGGGACCGGAAGGTGTGTTCCAACTACAGGGGGATCAAACTCCTCAGCCTCCCTGGCAAGGTCTATTCAGGGGTGGTGGAAAGGAGGGACCGTCGGAAAGTCGAATTTCAGATGCAGGAGGAGCAGTATGGTTTTCGTCCTGGCCGTCGAACAGTGGACCAGCTCTACACCCTCGGCAGGGTCCTCGAGGGTGCATGGGAGTTCGCCCAACCAGTCTACATGTGTTTTGTGGAGAAGGCGTTCGACCGTGTCCCTTGGGGAGTCCTGTGGGGGGTGCTTCGGGAGTATAGGGTAGCGAACCCCCTGATACGGGCTGTTCGGTCCCTGTACGACTGGTGTCAGAGTTTGGTCCGCATTGCCGGCAGTAAGTCGGACTCGGCTGGGATGAGAATCAGCACCTCCAAATCTGAGACCATAGTCCTCAGTCGGAAAAGGGCGGCGTGCCCTCTCCATGTCAGGGATGAGATCCTGCCCCAAGTGGAGGAGTTCAAGTATCTTGGGGTCTTGTTCACGAGTGAGGAAAGAATGTAAAGGGAGCTCGACAGGCGGATCGGTGCAGCATCTGCAGTGATGCGGACTTTGTATCGGTCCATTGTGGTTAAGAAGGAGCTAAGCCGAAAAGCGAGGCTTTCAATTTACCGGTCGATCTACGTTCCTACCCTCACCTGTGGTCACGAGCTGTGGGTCATGACCGAAAGAACAAGATCCCGAATACAAGCGGCCGAAATGATTTTCCACGTTAAGAGGAGCCAGATGAGGTGGCTGGGGCATCTGATTCGGATGCCTCCCGGACAGGTTATTCCAGCAGATTGTAGCAGAGATCTTAAAATGGACAGACGAGGAGGAACTTGCATTATGACTCACCAATGCCTCCCTCTTTATTGATGAATCTGCCAGTTTGATGGATGTGTGGGAGAGTTGGTGATGTAGTTGCCAGCATCTCCACATTACAAGCATAGATTGGAGGTTCTCCTGCGTGTTTTCTCCTATTCTAAGAGTTTAGCTCATCCTAATTGCATGGGTTAATCTATCTCGAGGAGTGGGGCTGGTGACCAAGTCTGTGGCTCACAGGAAGATTTAGAACTGCACCGCTCCGGAGAAGGAAGGGGGGTTAGGCGGAGTCTGTCGCCTCGAGTTCCATTCCCTTCGGCGCTCACGGAAACGACAATCTAGTCTGATGGAACAATCAATCAACTAATCCAGGCAGCTTGGCTCATCCCCGGAGGCTAGCTTGTCCTAAATTGACTCATTTAGGGACCCCGGAAAAACTTCCTCTTGCGTCTCATCATTGAAGTTGCTGTCGGCATTGAGAGTTCTTCAAGTGATTGAGAATTCAGCTACACTGCGAGAGCCATTTAGCAGCTTCCCTCCCACAGACCGGGTGGTCAAAGATTTTTTTTCATCTCTGCGGAGAAAGAGGAGTATGACGTGCAAACGACTGACCGTCTCTCACATTCCACCATGGCCCTCTACAACCGGACCAGCTTCTTATAACAGACAATAAGGAAAGACAGGAACTGGAAAAAAAATATACGTCATGCTCTCACTCTGCCAGTATCCAAAATGGGCCATAAACAAAGAAAGCAGCAAGCCAGACAATATGAACAGAATAAAAAGGAAAGAAAAATGAAACAGAAATAGGAAACGGACACCAAAAATAAGGACATAGTAACACTCCCATACATCAGAGGAATAACAGAAGCCATACAATGCATCATGAGAAAACATCAAATAAATGCAGTAGTGAAACCATATCAAAAACTCACACAATAACTCATACACCCCAAGACACAATAACACCGGAGAGGAAATGTAACATCATGTATGAAGTACCATGCAAATCTTTTAATAAAATATACATTGGAGAAACCGGACAAACCTTCAGCACATGAAAAAAAGAACACTAGAATGAATGTGAGAGGTAAACAGCAACCATTCACCAGGACAGAAAGACAGAGAGCAGAACAAGAAAACACAAAGACAGCCATATCACTTCTCCATCAGGACTGTCATCAAGAATAGGAAACAGTATACCCTATATGTTCAACAAATTTAAAGGAAAGCCTAGGTACGTAGTTTGCGGCGAGATGTTGTCAGCCATGATTGTTATGTGGCGCTGATAAGTCATACAAGACAAACAGGGAAGGAGGCTTTGTGGCATGATTACCAGGAAGAACACACGAGCATTTTACAGTATTTGGTAACATGCCAGGTCACATTTCACTCATCTTAGCTTAGCATACAACAGAACTGACCGGAAGGTTACTATATCGCACACAACTCACAGTCAGGGTTTCGTGTAAACAAAGTGCAACATAAATGTAATTAAGACACACATTCAACAAACTATGGGTAACACACTGTGAACACACTTGAACGTCCTTATTTTGGCAGAAATTCAGCACTGAATGGCACAATACATGCAGGGAACCAAAGATAATGCGAGAACTATACTGAAGCTGCCAAGCTCTGAATTAAAGTACATGAGGAATTACTAAATTTCTGGTCTCCAAAAACATGGACATATTTAATGCTGTTAATAGTGTTGCAAATGCTTATGGTGGCTTGGACAAGTGGCAGGACAGGAGAGATGCACCAGGGCTCCTTCAACAAAGCAGCGGAAACTGCCCTGTACCGCAAAGTGAGTAGGACTAATAATTTAGAGATTTTGAATGACAAGTAGGACTAACATGGTATAATATTCAAATTTTGAGTGACTTCATTTTTGTGAAAAATAATCCACAAAATGAGTTCTTGCACTTCATGTTAGTTTGCCTTTCAGCAGTTTTGTGCCATCTTTGAATGCTTGTTTTTATGAGTCCATTGAACTGAAGAAAAAAAAACAGAATATGTGGTTATTTTTTGATTGCTTCAAACCCTTTGTTGTTGAAGAGTGGATATTTTATACATGCATTTGACCATGAAATATATGAAGATCCTGTGATGTACATTGGTGCAATAAAAAATATGCACATACTGGTATTTTGACCATATTTAAAATGCCGTTTTTGTCATACGTCTGGTTAGGAAGTGCACGCTCCTATGTGGTCCCCCTGGTAACGCGAACCAAAAATTGTGGCCCCCTCCATCATTTAAGTTGCCCAACCCTGTCTAACAGTCATGAGCGATGCAATCAATACAATTAGTTAACAATTAGTTAAGAAAACCTCTGTATATAGGCGGAAATGAATCTGCACGCTTATATGACTGTACGGCTACATTTCCTTCTGCAATGAAGCATTACAGCTTGGCCTGTCACAATAATGACTATATGTTAGGGCCAATAATGACTATATTATTATGGCCAAAATAATTATCACAATTATTTTGATCAATATCCATCCATCCATTTTCTGTACCGCTTATCCTCACTAGGGTCGTGGGCGTGCTGGAGCCTATCCCAGCTATCTTCGGGCCTGAACTAGTTGCCAGCCACATTGAAAAAAACAACAATTCACACTCACATTCACACCTACAGGCAATTTAGAGTCTTAAATCAAGCTACCACGCATGTTTTTGGGATGTGGGAGGAAATCGGAGTACCCGGAGAAACCCCACGTAGGCACGGGAAGAACATGCAAACTCCACACAGGCGAGGCCGGGATTTTAACCCCGGTCCTCAGAACTGTGAGGCAGATATGCTAACCAGTCGTTCACCGTGCCACCTTTGATCAATGGTTTAATCACAATTATTAATCACAATTATTCCTCCTCATTTTTGGGAAAAATCTTTTTATTGTACTACTTTTTAACAAATAATATGTAACAGTTTTCAGTTCAAAATGAATCTTTAAATAAGAATAAATGATAATACTTGACAAAATAACTCCCTAAAAAATTATACTTTAGCAAGGGCTAACTGAATAAATGTACTATTACAAAGTGCAATCATGAATTGCAGCTTAATGGAAGCAAATACAGTTACTGCATAGAAGGCAATAACATTATGCTGTAAGCACCAACTTCTCATTTGAAAATCCCCCTCGTAAATATGGTGAATTGTCAAAGACGGTACGTCTGCGTTGTTCTGTTTGACCATTGGTCAGTCGTGCACGGTCACAAACTGCAAAGAACTCGACAGTTGTGATTTCCCTTTCTATTCACTTCCGGCATTTTTTTCATTGCGGTCAGGGCAGCTGAAAAGTTGAAGTACCGTGACATGCTACCTCTCCACAAACATGCTGAGACGGTCAGCTTCAAAATAAAAGCTTCATATCGTACTACATTGGACATCTATGCCATTTATTGCTTTTATTTTGAATTTGTCACCGGAGCGGACTGCCGAAGCTTAATGAAGCTTTAACTATGCGTTCGCCCCCTGGTGGTTGGCTGACTAAGTAGTGGTTACTGCTGCAAATGAAGCGCTTTTCATATGCAGCAGTGCCGGCATTTAAATGTAAAAAAACAAACACAGACGATCAGGCTGATTTAATTATGGTAGCCAAAATCGCTATCACGATTAAAATTTGTTTAATTGTGCAGCCCTACTATATGTGTATATGTATGTACTATACAGTATACATTTATCGTTCAATAAATAAAATGGGCACGATAGTTTTTCTGCACTCGATTTATCGTTCGATAAATAAAATCGGCACGATAGTTTTTCCGGACTCGATAAATTGTCATTGTTGTAGTGAGCCGGCGTGTGGCTCATACCGTGAGCCGAAAGAGTTGGATGGATGTGTCATTAGCCACAAGTGCGCTCATGGAACGCTGGCGAACCGGTACACTCTTGCCGACCTTGGCGCTGTCCAATACTCCACAGCCTTGTTCCATGTGCAGTGCGTAGATTCATACAACAGAGACACCTAAGGGAAAGTTATCTGTTTTTTGTGTTCACTAGCCCCCAAGCTAACGAGCTAGCTTGCGAGCTTTATGAGCTAGCCTGTGAGGTAGTGAGTTAAGGAGCTAAACAGCTCGCTCCACCGTGGCGATGTTGTTTAAAACATCAACATTTCGCTCTGAGTTGTTGTGTGTTAGTCCCCAATTAACACACATGGGAAAGTTAAGTGTTTATTATGTTTGCCAGCCCGTGAGGTAATGAGCTAGCAAGCTAAGGAGCTAAACATCTAAAGCTAAAGCTCCACCGCGGCAAATTTGTTTAAAACTTCAGTGCCTCTCCGAGTTGCTGTGTGTTTTAGTCCCCAATTAACACAAACACGAGAACATTAACAGTTTATTAAGCATAACCTCAGTGGCACGTTATTCACCCAGTAGTTGACTCCAGTGAATGTCATCGTATATTTGATTGACAGGGAAAGGCGACCAACGTCACAGTAGTCGGGTTTACATGGACTTTTTTGTCATTCTGAATGAAATTTTAATTGGAAGATCTCTGGTCAACTGTGTTCATGTGACATGATTTATTCCTGTCAGGTGTATACGTGATTTGCACTACATTTAATAGGAATAGCCATGTGAATATGCGCACTTCGTCGTGAACGTCACGTGATTTATCAAGATGGCATTTCGTTGTCTATTCAGCACAGTGGTTGGGATTGTTTTGATATGGTTACTTAAAAAAGACGCTTGATAAAACAACTTATAAGTAGATCTCTGTCGCATAAGAGCTCCGTCGGGAGCCACTATATTTACGCTGTGCATAAACAATGACATTTACGTTGAGACGAAGCATCCCTGTGAAACCGAATTCATCCATTTGGATTTGGCCTGTCAATTCTGATTGAGGTGTTTATATGGAACATTTTCATTCGGTTTGGGCTTCTAAACCGATTATAATCGGAATAGAAAGCTTAATATAAACCAGGCTAGTCTTGCAGCTCTTCATTCATATTTTCAGACCCAGGGGGATCCATATCACAAAGTAAAGAAAAACAATTTAATAGAGAAACTATAAATTATAATATCCATCCATCCATCCATTTTCTGAGCCGCTTCTCCTCACTAGGGTCGCGAGAATGCTGGAGCCTATCCCAGCTATCATCGGGCAGGAGGCGGGGTACACCCTGAACTGGTTGCCAGCCAATCACAGGGCACATACAAACAAACAACCATTCGCACTCACATTCACACCTACTTCACACAGGTTGGACCGGGGATTGAACCCCGCTCCTCAGAACTGTGAGGCAGACGCTCTAACCAGTCGTCCACTGTGCCGCCTGAATTATAATAATAACAACAATAATAATAATAATAGCAACAGTACTGATTTAAAAGCAATAAAATAAAATACAATAAAGTGGGCCTTATTTTTCATGATTTGAGATGCATTAAAAAATAGTAATAATGATAGTTTTTGAGAAACTATATTGTCCTAAAAAAAATTATCGTGACAGGCCTAATTACAGCGATCGATTTAAACAAAACAAGCCTACTCAAATTTATCTAACCTCATTAATTTTACCCGTTATTGTCATCCAGACTTTCAATATAGGTGACAATTACACCATAGGCTTCTGCAGAACGAGGAGCTTGACAGTTTTACACTTATAACACTTATCAGACATTTTGAGCATTCAAGAGCGTTTATAGATTTGTTTTCTTAAGCTATATTCAGTACTTTAATTGGTTAATATTACATACAAATAACAGATGAAGTGTGGACAGACCAATAGTATCAATTTGTGTAGTACCCAAGAACGTGCTTGCCTGATGTTGCTGACATAGCAGGCTCACACAGGTTTTTTCCTAATTGTTGGCGGGCCAAAAAAAGCTGACTGAAAATCAAGTATATCATCAGAAAACAAGCCTAACATGACTACTGAGCCTATTTCGGGTGGATTTTTTTTCTGCAGACATCGTTTTTAAGTCCAGAACTATGGAATATGTGCCAATGTTTGCAGTATTAGATTGGGCATTGAAGTAACACTTACACAAATATTAGCTGCCAAACAAGCGAGAAGCAGATTTCAACCAGTTTATGATTAAAAACAGCCGAACATTCTTTCAACAATAATACATGTCGCATCATCACTGATGCTCCTCATGTATCTCTTTTTAAACATTGTATATACTGTATATTTTTTGGGCCATACTCCTACAGCTTGAATATCTGCTTGTCAATAGTTTCCCTTATGATTTTTTGATAAAGGTTGATAATAATCAAATGCAGGGGCCATCATGTAATGATGAAGAGTTTATACATTAATAGTGTTACATATATAACCGGCCCTCTGAGGGCAGTCTTAACTGATGTTGTGAGGGCATCTCATACAGGTTGCCATTCAAGCCGAGACTGCCACTGTTTTCACATATTTTTTGATTGAAACCTTAAGGTACTATTAAATAGGCATTTTATTTTATCCATGGAAAATTACACATCTTTACTGCGTGTATACAGTCTTCGCATGTCAGATTCGGTAGTCATCATCCTACTCAGGTGGACATTGGTGGGTGTAAGCATTTTCATTTAGCATATTTGCATAATGAATACCTCAGGTGTTCCTACACACAATCCCTTGCTGCTTGCGTAATTGATCATTTTAAACATCTTTGACTGAGTCAATGTTGAGCCCGTACCTGATTAGCCAACGTGATGTTCAATTTAGCCTTTTTTACTAGCTTCACAGAATGTTAGACGAAGCTGGGTTACACACTATAATATCCATCCATCCATTGTCTTCCGCTTATCCGAGGTCGGGTCGCGGGGGCAGCATCCTCAGCAGGGAAGCCCAGACTCTCCCCAGCCACTTCCTCTAGCGCTTCCGAGGGGATCCCAAGGCGTTCCCAGGCAAGCCGAGAGACGTAGTCTCTCCAGCATGTCCTGGGTCATCCCCGGGGTCTCCTCCCGGTGGGACATGCCCGGAACACCTCACCAGGGAGGCGTCCAGGAGGCATCCTAAACAGATGCCCGAGCCATCTCATCTGACTCATCTGTTAGGTAATCTGCTATCGATAAAATTGTATGCAAGGAAAGCAAGAAAAGAACATGAAATAAGAAGGGATGCTTTGAAAGGAAGACCTGTCTTCAAAGTTCACTTCAGGGGGGAAATCAATCAGTAGCTGCAAGGGAGAAACTTTGTCAAGGTGAAGGTTTAATTTAGTTTGACCTGGGGTTGTAACTGGAGCTGTTTCTCAAAGGACTGTGTAGAAACAGAATTGAGTAGTAAAAAATAAAGAAACAAAGTAATCTGTGACTATTATCCTTGAATAATACAGTTGGTACGGAAAGTATACAGACCCCCTTAAATTTTTCACTCTTCGTTATATTGTAGCCATTTGCTAAATTCATTTAAATTCATTTTATCCTCATGAATGTACACACAGCAGCCCATCTTGACAGAAAAAAGCGGAATTGTTGAAATTTTTTCAGATTTATTAAAAAAACAAAACAAAACTTAAATATCACATAAGTATAAGCCATAAGTATTCAGACCCATTGCTCAGTATTTAGTAGAAGCACCCTTTTGAACAAATACAGCCATGTGTCTTTTTGGGAATGATGCAACAAGTTTTTCACACCTGGATTTGGGGATCCTTGCCAGTTCTGTCAGGTTGCCAGTTCTGTCAGGTTGGATGGTGGACTGTCATTTTCAGGTCTCTCCAGAGATGCTCAATGGGGTTTAAGTCAGGGCTCATGTTGGGCCATTCAATAACAGTCACGGACATGCTCTGAAGCCACTCCTTCGTTATTTTAGCTGTATGCTTAGGGTCATTGTCTTGTTGGAAGGTCAACCTTCAGCCCAGTCTGCGCACTCTGAAGAAGGTTTTCGTCCAGGATATCACTGTACTTGGCCGCATTCATCTTTCCTTTGATTGCAACCAGTCGTCCTGTCCCTGCAGCTGAAAAATACCCCCACAGCATGATGCTGCCACCACCATGCGTCACTGTTGGGACTCTATTGGACAGGTGATGAGCAGTGCCTGGTTTTCTCCACACACACCGCTTAGAATTAAGGCCAAAAACTTCCATCTTGGACTGTTCAAATGAGAGAATCTTATTTCTCTCCATCTTGGAGTCCTTCAGGTGTTTTTTAGCAAACTCCATGTGGGCTTTTATGTGTCTTGCACTGTGGAGAGGCTTCCGTTGGGCCACTCTGCCATAAGGCCCCGACTAGTGGAGGGCTGCAGTGATGGTTGACTTTCCCATCTCCCGACTGCATCTCTGGAGCTCAGCCACAGTGATCTTTGGGTTCTTCTTACCTCTCTCGCCAAGGCTCTTCTCCACCGATTGCTCAGTTTGGCCGGACGGCCAGCTCTAGGAAGGGTTCTGGTCGTCCCAAACGTCTTCCATTTAAGGATTATGGAGGCCACTATGCTCTTAGGAACCTTAAGTGCAGCAGAATTTTTCTTGTAAGCTTGGCCAGATCTGTGCCTTGCCACAATTCTGTCTCTGAGCTCTTCAGGCAGTTCCTTTGACCTCATGATTCTCATTTGCTCTGACATGCACTGAGCTGTAATGTCTTATATAGACAGGTGTGTGGTTTTCCTAATCAAGTCCAGGTGTGTGGTTTTCCTAATCAAGTCCAATCAGTGTTATCAAAACACAGCTGGACTCCAATGAAGGTGTAGAATTATCTCAAGGATGATCAGAAGAACTGGACAGCACCTGAGTTAAATATATGAGTGTCACAGCAAAGAGTCTGAATACTTATGGCTGTGTAATGTTTCAGTTTTTCTTTTTTAATAAATCTGCAAAACCTTTAACAATTCAGTTTTTTCTGTCAATATGGGGTGCTGTGTGTATATTAATGAGGGGAAAAAAAGAACTTAAATGATTTTAGAAAATGGCTGCAATATAAAAAAGATTGGGGTCTGAATACTTTCCGTACCCACTGTATATTGAAAACGCTGCATAATCAATAGTGATGCACTGAAAGTTCTGCCACCTAAATGTTTCAGCTAAAACTATTCCGAAAGGGGATTTTCGGTTTAGGACTGAAAGACTTTTGTCACCAAAATAAAATGGCCGGAACAGGATGTTCTTATGATGCAAGCAAAAACTGCGGCCTGCGCACGATCATGTACACTATATTGTAAAAAAAATAAAAATAAAATCATTAAAAAAGTCACCAGTATTGGCCTATGTACAGTATATATATTCTTTAAATAAGTATATAATGCATAATATGTGTGTGTTTGTGTGTGCTTGCTCCGCGCTCTGCCAGCACAGTCCTTTAATGAGGAAAACCTCCATAAAATCCAAAATATTTGGGATATCATTCTGATATTTTCAGAGGTTAAAGTGCCCATAGGTAGTGATCCATCAATCCATCCAGGGAGGCGTCCGGGAGGCGTCTGAATAAGATTCCCCAGCCACCTCATCTGGCTCCTCTCAATGCGGAGGAGCAGCGGCTGTACTCTGAGCTCCTCCCGGATGACAGAGCTTCTCACCCTATCTCTAATGGAGAGCCCGGACACCCTGTGGAGGAAACTCTGTCATGAACGGAACAGAGGATAGGACCCAAAAATGCACGACTCCAAAACAAATTGACAGTTTCCAAAAAGAGAGGTTTAATAGACGGGCATAGGTCGGTACACAGGCAGGCAATCCAAGAGAGGCAACAGTATCCAAAAACATGAGGCAAAGAGACCAGGTCGATAATCGGAACAGGGTCAGGTCTTACTGTGAATCTATGACGTGGAAACAAGGAATGCTGGAACGCGACGACAAGGTACAACGAACTGGCAACGAGAGGAAATGAGACACGAGGTTATATACAAGGGGTAATTAGGGTGAACGAGGCACAGGTGATGAAGATGCTCACATGAGCAGGTGTGTGTGAAACAGGGGGGGAAGACAAAACCCGGAACACACACACATATGACAGTACCCCCCCCTTAACGGCCGGCCCCAGACGGCCCTGGGGCCCCTGGATGCGCAACGTGGAAGTCCCGAATGAGCGAATCATCCACGATAAACGCAGACGGTACCCAGGAACGCTCCTCAGGCCCATAGCCCTCCCAGTCCACCAGATATTGAAACCCCCTGCCCCTCCGACGAGATGACAACAGCCGCTTCACAGAGAAGACAGGGCCCCCATCCACAAACCGGGGGGGAAGGAGGGGGCCTGGAAGGCGGGACCAGAGGGGACTCCCGGGCTGGCTTGAGTAGGCTGACGTGAAAAGTAGGGTGGACCCGCATAGACCTTGGGAGCCTCAGCTTCACGGTGACAGGGTTGATTATTTTTGTGATGGGGAAGGGCCCAACGAACCTGGGAGCGAGCTTCTTGGACTCCACCCGGAGTGGAATATGTTTGGTCGAAAGCCAAACTCGCTGACCCACTTTGTAGTTCGGGGCCGGTGTCCTCCGACGGTCAGCAGCGGCTTTGTAGGACCGTCCCTGGCGCAGCAGCATCTGGCGGGCTCGCTCCCAGGTCCTCCTACAGCGTCTCACCAAGGTTAATGCCGCTGGAACTGTGGATTCTGGGGCTATGGCAGGAAACAGAGATGGTTGGTAACCATGCACAACGTGAAAAGGCGATAGACCAGTGGATGCAGAGGGGAGGGAATTGTGGGAGAATTCGACCCAAACCAGTTTCTGAGACCAGGATCGCGGCTCCTGTGAAGCGAGACATCGGAGCCCCGTCTCCAGGTCCTGGTTCAGCCTCTCGGTTTGGCCGTTGGTTTCAGGATGAAACCCGGATGACAGACTGATGGTAGCACCTATGAGTTTACAAAACTCCTTCCAAAATTGCGAAATGAATTGGGGACCCCTATCAGACACCACATTCTTGGGGAAACCATGGAACTTAAAAACCTGATTAATCATTAGCTCGGCAGTGTCTTTAGCTGAGGGGAGTTTTGGAAGTGCAATGAAGTGCGCCATCTTAGAGAACCTGTCAACAACTGTAAGAATGGTGGTATTGCCTTTAGAGGCCGGTAATCCTGTAACAAAGTCTACGGAAATGTCTGACCAAGGACGTTGTGGTATTGGCAGGGGTCGCAACTCCCCAGAAGGACGTTGATGAGAGGCCTTGTTAGCAGCACATACCTGGCAAGCATTGACGTAATCGCTAACATCTCTCCTAACATTAGGCCACCAAAAGCGCTGTTCGACCACTGATAGAGTCTTGGCAATGCCTGGGTGACATACCGTTCGGTTCGTGTGAGCCCAGTGGATGACTTTTCCCCTTAAGGTCGGAACCACATAAAGCCTGTTCTCGGGGCAATCTTCAGGGCTAGGAGTGTCTTTCAGAGCCCCTTCAACCGCAGTCTCAATGTCCCAAACAAAAGCGGAAATGAAGCATGACTTAGGCAAAATAGTCTTGCGTGACAAAGCATCTGGCTTACCATTTTTAGAACCCGGTCGGTATGATAACGTAAAATTAAATCTAGAGAAGAAAAGAGCCCATCTAGCCTGCCTCGCATTTAATCTTTTGGCAGTTTTAATATATTCAAGGTTCTTGTGATCTGTCCATACTAAAAACGGAGTATGTGCCCCCTCTAGCCAGTGCCTCCACTCCATCAAAGCCACCTTGACTGCCAACAGTTCACGGTCGCCAATGTCATAATTTTTTTCAGCTGGGGTCAATTTTTTGGAGAGAAACGCACAAGGATGTAACTTCTCATCCTTGAGAGACTTCTGGGAGAGCACTGCTCCTATTCCGGCATCAGACGCATCGACTTCTACCACAAACTGCTGTTTGAGATCTGGCAAAGTAAGGATGGGAGCGGAGGTAAAGCTCGACTTAAGTTTTTGAAAAGCTGCATGACAAAGCGGGTTCCATACAAAAGGTTTGTGTGGCGAGGTAAGATCATGCAAAGGAGAGGCTATAGAACTGAAATTCCTGATGAATTTCCTGTAGAAGTTTGCGAACCCTAAGAACCTTTGTACATCTTTGCGTGACGTGGGAGTAGGCCAATTAATAACGGCATCGACTTTGCAAGGGTCCATCTTGACTTCACCTTGAGCCAGGACGAAACCCAGAAAAGAAACGGACGCCTGGTGGAACTCACATTTCTCAGCCTTGACATAGAGTTGATTCTGCAGTAACTGCTGCAAAACAGAGCGGACATGAATAATGTGAGTCTCCTCATCCGGGGAGAATATCAGAATATCATCTAAATAAGCAAAAACATAAACATTCAACATGTCGCGCAGGACATCGTTGACAAGGTTCTGGAAAACAGCTGGAGCGTTAGTAAGCCCAAAAGGCATTACCAAATATTCATAATGTCCCGTTGGTGTGTTAAATGCTGTTTTCCATTCATCCCCCTCCCTTATCCTGACTAGATGATATGCATTTCTTAAGTCCAGTTTTGTGAAAATCTTGGCTCCCTCCAGGAACTCAAAGGCGGTGGAGATGAGAGGAAGAGGGTACCTGTTTTTTACCGTGATCTCATTGAGACCCCGGTAATCGATACAGGGTCGCAGGGTCTTGTCTTTCTTGTCCACGAAGAAAAATCCTGCTCCCGCAGGGGATGAAGATGGGCGAATGATCCCGGCTGCCAGTGATTCTTCTACGTATTCCTTCATGGCCTTGTGTTCCGGCCCTGAAAGAGAGAACAACCTCCCTCGTGGGGGTGTGGTTCCAGGCAGCAAGTCAATAGCACAGTCATAAGGTCTGTGGGGTGGAAGGGATTTGGCCTTGGACTTGGAAAAAACATCTTTAATATCCTGATAACAGGTGGGCACTTGAGACAAATCAGGAGAGCCTAGTGTCACTTTAGGAAGAACCCGTGTAGGGTCTTCCTTAATGAAATTCAGACTCACCTCTCCCGTGCTCTGGCTACCGGCACCGGCAACTTTGACGTGACAGTTGCTCACGGAATGACCCAACTGACCGCAGTAGAAGCACCGCCCTTCCCTCAGCCGGCGTTGACGTTCCTCAGAGGAGAGACGGAACCTGCCCCGTTGCATGGGCTCATCCGTGGTGACGCTAGCCAGTGGATTGAGACTGGCAACAGGGAATCTGCCTTGGTTTGGCTTGTCACCGAGGCTCCTCCTCCAAGTGCGCGGTGAAGCATCCCTCCGCCGATCTCCATCCAGCTCGCGATCCAAAAGCCTTCTGTCGATCTTGAGGGCGAGAGCGATGAGAGTGTCCAAGTCGGGTGGCAGGTCTAGCGGGACTAAATGATCCTTGACGGCGGGGGATAGTCCTTGAAAAAAGGCATCGAGTAGCGCCCGATTATTCCAATGAGTCTCAGCTGCTAGAATGCGAAACTCAATCGCGTAATCTGACACCCTGCGCTTGCCTTGTTGTAAGGTGACAAGGGAGCGAGCTGCCTCACGATCAGGAGTGGAAAATTGAAAAATTTGCTCCATAGTCTTGACGAAAAAAGCCCATGAATGACACGCGGCGGAATTGCGGCTCCATTCAGCAGTAGCCCACGCCTCCGCACGACCAGTCAGGTGGGAAATGACGAATGCGATCTTTGCCCGCTCGGTGAGGAAGGCGGCTCCCTGCAGTTCAAAGTGGAGTTCGCACTGCGTGATGAACGGCTTAATGTTCCCAGATTCTCCAGAGAACCTCTCCGGTCGAGAGAGCTGTGGGCAGACAGCAGCGGAGGTGGCAGGTGGCTGCATGGTGACTACTTCACACGGAAATACCGTGGCAGTACTGGGTGTGGTGCCCACTGGTTCTTTCTCTTGAAAAAATTTCAAAAGAAGTTCAAACTGCGAGGCCACCTGTCTCATCATATTGTCCTGATTCCTTGACAGTCCCTCTAGATGAAGGTGGAGGGCGGCAATCTGCTCATCCTGCTTCACGAGGCGTTGACCCTGCGCTTGAAGGGCTTCGCGCACCGGGTCTGAGTCTGCTGGTTCGTTCTGTCATGAACGGAACAGAGGATAGGACCCAAAAATGCACGACTCCAAAACAAATTGACAGTTTCCAAAAAGAGTGGTTTAATAGACGGGCATAGGTCGGTACACAGGCAGGCAATCCAAGAGAGGCAACAGTATCCAAAAACATGAGGCAAAGAGACAAGGTCGATAATCGGAACAGGGTCAGGTCTTACTGTGAATCTATGATGTGGAAACAAGGAATGCTGGAACGCGACGACAAGGTACAACGAACTGGCAACGAGAGGAAATGAGACACGAGGTTATATACAAGGGGTAATTAGGGTGAACGAGGCACAGGTGATGAAGATGCTCACATGAGCAGGTGTGTGTTAAACAGGGGGGGAAGACAAAACCCGGAACACACACACATATGACACACTCATTTCGGCCGCTTGTATCTTGATCTTGTTCTTTCGGTCACGACCCACAGCTCGGGATCATACGTGGGAATAGGAACGTAGATCGACAGGTAAATTGAGGGCTTTGCCTTTCGTCTTAGCTCCTTCTTTACCACAATGGACCGATACAAAGTCTGCATCACTGCAAACACTGCACCGATCCGCCGGTCTGTCGCTCGTTCCATTCTTCCCTCACTCGTGAACAAGACCCCAAGATACTTGAACTCCTCCACTTGGGGCAGGATTGCATCCCCAACCTGGATAGGGCACGCCACCCTTTTCCGACTGAGGACCATGGTCTCAGATTTGGAGGTGCTGATTCTAATCCCAGCCGCTTCACACTCGGCTGCGAACCGATCCAGTGAGAGTTGGAGATCACGGCTTGATGAAGCCAACAGAACTACATCATCTGCAAAAAGCAGAGATGCAATACTGAGGCCACCAAACCGGACCCCTTCTATGCCTCGGCTGCACCTAGAAATTCTGTCCATAAAAGTTATGAACATAACTAGGGCAGCCTTGGCTGAGTCCAACCCTCACCGGAAACGAGTCCGAATTACTGCCGGCAATGCGGACCAAACTTTGACACCGGTCGTACAGGGACCGAACAGCCCGTATCAGAATCAGAATCCGAATCATCTTTATTTCCCAAGTATGTCCAAAAAACACACAAAGAATTTGTCTCCGGTAGTTGGAGCCGCTCTCGTACGACAACAGACAGTCAATTGACAGAGAACACTTTTGAGACATAAAGACATTGACAAAAAAACAGTCACTGAGCAATAAAGGGTTGCTAGTTATCTAGTAATGCCGGTACATTATTATTATTTTATTTTATTTTTTGACAATTGTGCAAAAAGATGCAGAGTCCTCTAGCTCTTAGAGCAGTTTGAATGACTAATATTGCAATAGTCTTGTGCAATGACCATTGTGCAAAGGGCGCCGAGACTTCAAGGAGTGTATGCAGTTTAAAGTGACGAGTAGTCCGACAATCTGGGACAATGTTGATTGTACATATGTTGCAGATACTCCTCAATCAGTGTGCAAATGGAGCAGATGCTACTCTGACATGAGAAGAAAGCTGCCCGTCAGAAAACTGTAAATCCACTGGCAGATGACAGGTGAGACGCTGAACTGGAGAAGCTTGGATGAAAGGAGTTCAGGGATGATGGTGTTGAACGCTGCGCTGAAGTCCACGAACAGGATCCTCGCGTAGGTCCCTGCACTGTCGAGGTGTTCTAGGATGAAATGCAGTCCCATGTTGACTGCATCATCCGCAGACGTGTTCGCTCGGTAGGCAAACCGCAGGGGGTCCAGCAGGGGACCTGTGATGCTCTTGAGGTGGTCCAGCACGAGACGTTCAAAGGACTTCATAACCACAGATGTCAAGGCGACAGGCCTGTAGTCATTTAGACCCGAGATTGCAGGTTTCTTGGGGACTGGAATGATGGTGAAGCATTTAAGTCCAGGTCGGTGGGGCGGCTGCGTGGGTGTGGGCTGTGAAAGTGTCCTTTTCAAATCTGCAGTTGAAGGTATTCTAGTCGTTGGCTCGTGTGCTATTGTTCTCAGCTTGGGGGGATCCTCGCTTGTAATTAGTCAGCGATTGGAATGCATGCCAAACTTATAGCTTGGCGAAGCTGCTTAAGTTTGGCAGTGAACCACGGCTTGTTGTTGTTGAAAGTGCGAAATGACTTTGTTGGCACACAAACCTCTTCACAGAAACTGATATAGGATGTGACAGTGTCCGTATATTCATCCAGGCTGCCAGCTGAATTTTTAAAGACACTCCAGTCTGTGCAGTCTAAACAGCTTTGAAGTTCTATCTTTGCCTCATTGGTCCATTTTTTCACTGTTTTCACCATAGGCTTCGCGCATTTAAGTTCTTGCCTGTATGTCGGTATTAAGTGAATTAAACAGTGATCAGACGAGCCCAGGGCTGCACGAGGTATAGCACGGTATTTTTTAGCATAGTATAGCAGTGGTCTAAAATGTTATTTTGCCTGGTAGGACAGTCGATGTGCTGCTTGTATTTAGGGAGTTTGTGGTTGAGTTTAGCATTGTTAAAGTCCCCAAGAATAATGAGGGGTGAGTCTGGGTGTTTTTTTTCAATTTCGTTGACTTGTTCGACGAGCGTTAGCAGTGCAGCGTTTGTGTTAGCTTGAGGCGGAAAATAGGCGCCAGCGAGAGTGAATGATTCGAACTCACGCGGCGAGTAGAATGGCTTTCCGTTCAATAACAGCAACTCCAAATGCGGGCTGCAGTGTGTGGTGAGCTCCGTGACGTCCGTATACCATTTTTCGTTGATATAGAAGCATATATCCCGCCGCCTTTTGTTTTCCCCGATAACTCCGTGATGCGCTCTGCTCGGTGAAGATGAAAACCCGGAAGCATGACGGCGCCATCGGGTACAGCGTCACAAACCCAAGTCTCCGTAAAGCACATGACGGCGGAACGTCCAAAGTCTTTACTGGTCTTTATCAGAAGATGAAGCTCGTCCATTTTGTTGGGAAGGGAGCGTACATTCGCGAGGTGGATGGACGGAAACGCCAATATTTATCCTCTCTTGCGGAGTTTCACCTGGATGCTGGCTCGCTTCCCTCTGTGGCGTCGCCTCCGTTTCCATGTGCCGAGGACCGCGGTCGCTGCTCCGGTGAGTAACTCCGGGAAAAAACTGAGCGGATTTGTGAAAATTGGTAAAAGAAAGTTCGGAGTAGCCTCCTTTATGGTTAGCAAGTCTCCATCCATCCATTACAACACCGCTTATCCTGGTTAGGGTCGCGGGACGCTGGAGCCTATCCCAGCTGACTTCGGGCAAAAGGCGGACTACACCCTGAACTGGTCGCCAGTCAGTCGCAGGGCACATATAGACACGGACAACCATTCGCACTCACATTCACACCGTCACTGAGTGGGAACTGAACCCACGCTGCCCGCACCAAAGTCAGGCAAGTGTACCACAACACCATCAGTGACGGTTAGCAAGTCTCCCCTCGTGGAAGTGAGTCGTGTAACGTCTCCAAAGATGAAAAACACAAAAAAAATGTACCGGCATTGCCAGATCAATAGCAACCCTTTACTGCTCAGTCAATGTCTTTCTGTCTCCAAAGTGTTCTGTTGTCGTACTAGAGCGGCTCCAACTACCGGAGACAAATTCCTTGTGTGTTTTTTGGACATACTTGGCAAATAAAGATGACCTGAAAAACAAAAACAATACGAGAGAGCAGGTAACCGAGGCGACCACACTGGTAGGCGCCATCTTGGGGGTTTGGTACACCATACTCCCGAAGCACCACCCACAGGACTCCCCGAGGGACACGGTTGAACGCCTTCTCCAAGTCCACAAAACACACGTAGACAGGTTGGGCGAACTCCCATGGACCCTCGAGGACCCTGCCGAGGGTGTAGAGCTGGTCCACTGTTCGACGGCCAGGACGAAAACCACACTGCTCCTGCTGAATTTGAGAATGGACTTCCCGACAGACCCTCCTCTCCAGCACCCCTGAATAGACCTTACCACGGAGGCTGAGGAGAGTGATACCCCTGTAGTTGGAACACACCCTCTGGTCCCCTTTCTTAAAAAGGGGGACCACCACCCCAGACTGCCAATCCAGAGGCACTGTCTCCACGCGATGTTGCAGAGGCGTGTGAACATGGTCCACTCGGACTCGATGTCCCCCGCCTCCCCCGGAACGTGAGCAAAGTTCTGTCAGAGGTGGCAGTTGAAACTCCTTCTGACAGGTGATTCTGCCAGACGTTCCCAGCAGACCCTCACAATACGTTTGGGCTTGCCAGGTCAGACCGGAATCTTCCCCCACCATCGGAGCCAACTTACCACCAGGTGGTTATCAGTTGACAGCTCCGCCACTCTCTTCACCCGAGTGTCCAAGACATGCGGCCGCAAGTCCGATGACACGACCACAAAGTCGATCATCGAACTGCGACCTAGGGTGTCCTGGTGCCAAGTGCACGTGTGGACACCCTTATGCTTGAACATGGTGTTCGTTATGGACAATCTGTGATGAACACAGAAGTCCAATAACAGAACACCCCTCGGGTTCTTGTCGTTCCTCCCAATCACGCCCTTCCAGGTCTCACTGTCATTGGCCACGTGAGCATTGAAGTTCCCCCAGCAGAACGATGGAGTCCCCAGCGGGAGCGCTCTCCAGCACCCCCTCGAAGGACTCCAAAAAGGGTGGTTACTCTGAACTGCTGTTTGGTGTATAGGCACAAACAACAGTCAGGACCCATCCCCCAACCCGAAGGCGGAGGTAGGCTACCCTCTCGTCCACCGGGGTGAAGCCCAAAGTGCAGGCGCCAAGCCGGGGGGCAAAAAGTATACCCACACCTGCTCGGCGCCTCTCACCGTGGGCAACTCCAGAGTGGAAGAGAATCCCACCCCTCTCAAGAGGACTGGTACCAGAGGCCAAGCTGTGTGTGGAGGCGAGCCGACTATATCTAGTCAGAACTTCTCAACCTTGCACACCATCTTGGGCTCCTTCCCTGCCGGAGAGGTGACATTCCACGTCCCTAGAGCCAGGTTCTGTAGCCAGGGATGGGATCGCCAAGGTCCCTGCCTTCGGCCACCGCCTAGCTCACACTGCTATGGCCCCTCCCACAGGTGGTGAACCCATGGTAAGATAGGTAGTGATGTCCATAAAAATTTGGGTGATGATTGCTCACAGATTTGTGATATTAATCAACATTAAAAGCTTTTTCTCCATAAGAGGAAAACTCTTGACGTCCATCAAATCCAAACTATTAGGGCGATCGTTCTGATATTTTCAGAGGTTTTAGTGGGCATAGGTAGAGATGTCCGTATACATTTTGGTGACATTAGCTCTCATTTTGGTGACATTGCTGGAGTCTATCCCAGCTGATTCTGGGCGAGAGGCGGGCTAGCCAATCACATGCCACATGTAAACAAACAACCATTCGGACTCACATTCACAGCTACAGGCAATTTAGAGTCTTCAATTAACCTACCATGCATGTTTTGGGGATGTGGGAGGAAACCGGAGTACCCAGAGAAACCACGCAGGCATGGGCAGAACATGCAAACTCCACAGATGGGAGGCCAGATTTGAACCCGGGTCCTCAGAACTGTGAGGCAGGTGTACTAATCAGTCGTCGGCCGTGATGTCAGCATAACAATGGAAATCATCTGCCAAGCAGACCAGGAGAAGCTCATCCATGCTTTTATCGCAAGTAGACTTGACTATTGTAATTGTCTTCTGACTGGACTCCCCCAAAAGAGCATTAAACAGCTGCAGCTCATTCAGAACGCTGCAGCTCGGATTCTGACCAGGACAAAGAGATCAGAACATAATGTATTACTCCAATTATACAGTTTCTACACTGGCTTCCAGTCATCTTTAGAATAGACAATAAAGTTCTGATACTGGTCTGTAAATCACTAAATGGTTTAAGTCCTAAATACATTAAAGACAATCTAATGGAATACAAGCACTGTAAGGCTCTGAGATCTGCCAACTCAGATCAGATAACGGAGCACAGAGTCCAAAGCAAACATGGTGAAGCAGCTTCTAGTTGCTATGCTACACGCAAATGGAGTACGTTGCCAATATAATTGAAGTCAGCCCCAAGTGTAAATGTCTTTAAATCCAGGTTAAAAATTTTTATTTTTTCTCATGCTTTTTAGAGCACTTCCACTCTTAAATGATCTTCTGTGCACTATAGTTTTTTGTTCTTTTTCTTTGTTTTTAAATGTTTTCAAGCATTTTTAATTTCATTTTTCTCTTTATTTTTTAAATGCTCTGTATCATTTAAAACACATTGAGTTACCATGTTTGCCAGCATAGCGACCCTATTTGTGTAGTCACCATCAATTCTGATTCTGAAAAATTATCCTGTTACAACCAGCCCGAGAGTGGTTAGAGATGACCAGATCAGTGTTGATTTTGGTACTTGTGTAACAGCAATAACTACAGTAAATCACTCTTTAACACAACTGCATAATGTATGCAATGCTCATCCAACACTTTGTAGGATTCGGAAAACTTGTGGCATCTGTTAAAAGTACCTTGCTATTGTTATGAGGCTTTTCACACACATGGTTTCAAAACAAGCACACTGCATATCTTGTCTGTTAATACTTATAGTTGGTTTATAATTTTGTGTTTTGCTACAACATAATATAATCCAATGTCGGAGTAATTTTGAATGTCATCTATTACAAGATGCTTAAGGTTGTTCCAAACTGTTTTTTCCAGCACTCGACCAGCTACAATTAAAATGTATTTTCCTTACCTCGTCAACAGTGATCACTTCCCAGACTATAAAATGTTGTCTGACAGTTCTTTAGTTTGTTTAGCATCCCTCAAAGTTGTTTGCTTATAACAGCATATAGCAAAAGATGAAGATAGCTAAAGATGTTGAGACCATCTTCATCACTATCTTTACACATCTCGCTTTCTCACTATTATACCCTCATTTACTGTTTCCCTTTTCATTCCTACTATTGTCTTCCAGCTGTCAGAGTTGTTTGTTTTATTTGAAGAGACGCCTCAGGGAGCTGCCTCTTTAGCCCAGGTCCATAAAGCCGTGCTGCATGATGGGAGGACGGTGGCTGTTAAGGTCCAACACCCCAAAGTCCAAAGACAAAGCTCCAAAGACATATTGGTGATGGAGGTGAGTTGTTATATAAAAATAGCACAAAAAAATAAGGAAATGTACGTTTGGTAGCTTATTTCTTTGCTGTAACAATGCTTCTTGGCAATGGCAATACGTCTTATACTGTTGGAAAGCCTGTTTATTTTCCTTTAAATGGTGCCACATTTGTAAGGAACATGCATTTGTGAGATGAGCAGCAGAGCTGATTATATGGGTTGCGCCCATGAAAAAATTGCAGATGTACAGCTTGTTTTGCTGTTGCCATTGACTTTTGTTTTGAGCTTCTGCTGGTGTCAGCAACACATGCACTAGAACCAGAACATGTGAAGGAACATAATGTTTGGCGATGAGTCCAGCTATCCCATCTTACTTCGGGCGAAAGCAGACTACACCCTGAACTGGTCGCCAGTCAGTTGCAGGGCACATACAGAGACAGACAAACATTCAGACTCACATTCTCACCGTCGCTGAGTGGGAACTGAACCGACGCTGCCTGCACCAAAGTCAGGCGAATTCACCACTACACCATCAGTGACTTAATGTCAAATCACTCACCTTGAATCCTGTTTTCATTAGAATCAGAATCAGAATCATCTTTATTTGCCAAGTATGTCCAAAAAACATACAAGGAATTTGTCTCCGTTAGTTGGAGCCGCTCTAGTACGACATTTGTACGACAACAGACAGTCAATTGACAGAGAACACTTTTGAGACATAAAGACATTGACAAAAAACAGTCACTGAGCAATAAAGGGTTAATAGTTATCTGGTAATGCCAGTACAATTTTTTCTTTATTTTTTGACAATTGTGCAAAAGATGCAGAGTCCTCTAGCACTTAGAGCAGTTCGAATGACTAATATTACAATAGTCCGGTGCAATGACCATTGTGCAAAGGGCGCCGAGACTTCAAGGAGTGTATGCAGTTTAAAGTGACGAGTAGTGCGATAATGCCATCCCAAGCTGGATGTTGCACAACTTCCTTTAACTTAACAGCAACAAAACTGAGCTGCTGATTGTTGGACCAAAAAACAAACTCTCTTGTCATGCAGGCTTCAACCTCACCTTCAATGACTGTTTACTGTAATTGCAGCGCTACAGTTAAAAACTTGGGCATCCACCTCGACTCCAGTCTATCCTTTGCATTTCACATTCAAGACATGTCCAAAACACCCTATAACCTCTGTAATATCTCCAAGTGTCACTCAATGATAACTTCAGATGCCGAAACCCTGATCCGTGCATTCATTTCTTCCAGACTTGAATACGGCAATGTCCTTTATCCTGCTTACCCATAAGCACCACACAAAATAAATGTAACTACAAATTCAGAATACTAATTTGCACCAGAAGATTTCATCACATCACCACAGTCCCTTCATTGGTTATCTATTGCTTGTGCCCCTTTCCTGGGGTAACAACTACATCTGTCAGAACTGTTTCAACTAATTTCTCCTAAGGGGGTGGGACTTTTGCTTTGAGGGTAATGAAAGAATGCCTCAGTAACTGGACCTACCTCATGGTAGTAACTTTAGCCTTATATATTTTTACTCTTTTGATGTTTATATAACGTATATTGTTTATTGCACTATACTTCTTACTAATTTTGTCTTTGTGACGTTTACACATTGTACTGTCTTATTGCACTCTACACTATCTGTTCACTATTTCTTGTGTTTTTGTTGTCTGCTCGGCTGTTATGTGTACTGCTGTGTCTGTGTGTCAGTGTCTTTAATAGGGTTAAGTATTGTACATTTAGACATTTCAGTGTGATTTTGCATTATAAAAACCTATAAACTTGAAACTTAAAGCTATAGTATGTAACTTTTGCCCTCCCCCCAGCTCAAATTCTACCTTTGCCACAAAAGAACAGAGCTGTCGCTTCAATATGACGTAGGCAATGCATATACTGGTTATACTGGCTTGGACTCGCGCGGGTTGGAAAAGGGGAGACGTGACAAAAACTGACTAGGACGGGAAAAACTAGGTAAGGAATTGGAAAAATCAAAATTGGTGTCGGAGTCAGAATCAGAGAAATCAGAATCTAAAAAAACAACGTGGAGGTAAAATTGTAGGGCACGGGGAATAACTAGGAAAAGTAGGGGACACAGGTGAAAAGGACGGAGAAGACGGAAAATAGGGCTTACTGGAGGAGGGTAGTTATGGTTGGCAGGCTGAGGGCGCTGGGAGGCAGACTGGTGGTGTGCAGAGTGACGCCGTGTTCTTCCCGCTGGGTCCTGTTTTGGTCGGTTCACTCTGTCACGATTAGGGTTTTCGAAGGCAGGGCAAAAACCTGGAGGACCCAAGTGGAGGGAAGCAGGGAGGCAAGGCAGGAGTCTCAAAAAATATTTGATCTCCAAAAACGAAAAAATAAACAAAAAATAGAAACAAAACATGACTGGTAACTAAGACGTGGCACAGACAGAGACAATGACACCTGACAATGACATACTACAATGGCAATGAACCGACAAGCACTGAAAGAAACCAGGGAACTAAATACAAACAGATTGCTGAGACAACGAGGAAGACCTGGACAAGACACGAGTGGCTGGAGGGAGCTGATTGCGCGACACAAGATAGAAGGTTGACGAGAACAGGTGGACACAACTAAATGAGCACACGACACTGTAGCGTTTATATATAAAATAAGAATTGTAATTAATTTAGGATAAAGTAATAAGCCGGCAGCGACGTTTGCGTTACTTCCGGTTTATCGTAATTTTTATTTAATTGTTAAAATCAAACTGATGTCTCGAAGAGGGCACCACGTCAAATTATTCAAGTTAAACTTTAGGCGAAATGATGATAAACCTTTTGAATCAGTCTCATAATCTGGAAGTAGCTTCACTCTACGACATTTTGAGTCTTAGGTTACAGAGGTTTACTTAAATTCAGAACACACACAAAATATGACCACGAGTGGAATTTTATGGTATATTTAATGAAACACACAACTACAACTAGGCGGCACGGTGGCCGACTGGTTAGAGCATCAGCCTCACAGTTCTGAGGTCCGGGGTTCAATCCCCGTCCCCGCCTGTGTGGAGTTTGCATGTTCTCCCCGTGCCTGCGTGGGTTTTCTCCGGGCACTCCGGTTTCCTCCCACATCCCAAAAACATGCATTAATTGGAGACTCTAAATTGCCCGTAGGCATGACTGTGAGTGCGAATGGTTGTTAGTTTCTATGTGCCCTGCGATTGGCTGGCAACCAGTTCAGGGTGTACCCTGCCTCCTGCCCGATGACAGCTGGGATAGGCTCCAGCACGCCCGCGACCCTAGTGAGGAGAAGCGGCTCAGAAAATGGATGGATGGACAACTACAACTACAAACTAAATCAAGAACATAATACTAAGGGTAAACGAGAGAAAGAAAATAAGGAAAATGGAAAAGACGACCTCGTGTGTGGTCGCTGGGCTAAAATAAATGAACGTGTGAGCTTTAATGCGTGTGAGCTTTAATGCGTTGAGTCAGAGCGAGAGAAGGCAAAGTTGGGATTTCGTATGAATCTAGTAATTTCCCCACAAGCCACTGATCGTGGCTATGGAAAGCGATCGGAGCTGCATGGTCGACTTCTTCGATCAAAACGCCGCCGGCTTGGTTGCAGCAGGCATTCGCGCACGTGGTGGCACCCGGAGGCACCCGAGGACAAAAAGGGAACAGAAGAAGGAGGAGGGGTGGCCAGAGGCCACCCAGCTGGCGAGCCGCCAGCACAGATACGAGGAGAAGGAAAAAGAAGCCTCAACCAACTCCATTCCACTCAACTCTGAGAAAAGTGTGAGTTTAGAGTTAAATACCCAGGGGCGGGGCGTAGGAAGAGGGAGTGCCGACTTGGAGAAGACCACGCCCACCAGCCTGAATCTTGTCTGCAAATTTGGTTTTTAAAATAATATTAATCTAAAACACTCCCAACTTTGTACTCTCACGCATAGATCATTGTTTAAACTTTGGCTGTGGCAGATCGGTTGCTTATTGTTCAATACAAAATTTCATACTGTTTGATTTCAAATCATGAACAGCTTTCAAAATCTTGCAGAGGACCTGTCAAAGTGAGAATGGGGGACACAGACACCAAGGCATACATTTGGAATATTTCTGCCGAGTTTTCAAGATATAAAAACGGACATTTTCTCTTCTGTTAACAAACATCAAAGGCACGTCCACAAGTTCTGGCGCTTGCAGTTCCTCTCAACGCTAGTGGGTGGAGCATCACGCGCATGGGTCAATATTAGCCACATAGTCTTCCCCAACCATTTGGTCCGGGAAGGGGTCTTTTGAAGACAGGAATCAAGATTTGACAGGAAGCTGCTAATTAGGTTAAGGTCCACTTGACATACACCAGGCCCTGCCCTAGTCGCCGTCTCACAGCAGGGCAGCGTGGAGGAGTGGGGGTTCTCAGGTGGTCGCGAATCTCTCTGGCACCTCAAAGTTGCGGCGCGCATGTCCGCTACAACACGAACAACATGAAACCCAGGAAAAGATGAAACAAAACTAACCACAACCCAAACCAAAACACAGACCATGACATCTTCTGCTTCTGCTTTATATTTTCAAGGTGTTGCTAAGAGGGGTCCATTGGCTTTTCCCTGACTTCGCCTTTATGTGGTTGGTAGAAGAGGCCAAGAAAAACATGCCATTGGAGCTGAACTTCCTTAATGAAGGACACAATTCAGAAATTGTATCAAAAAAGCTGGCCCACTTCACATTTCTCAAGGTAAATACATTTGATTTTCCTTTTCCTTGTTTTAGGCTCATGGCTGTAGCGTTACTTTTTCACATATTTTCTGTTGAAGTCAATTGGTGTTGATAAACTGGCAACGTTTCTTTGAATTTAAGACCATTATATTAAAATGTATACCATTATTTTTAAATAAAGGTCAAATGTCTTCACTATGCAGTGACAACAGCACTTGTGCCGTCTTCTCTTCACACATTTTTAATCAGATTGAGTTCACAGTAAACTAGAAATCACATGTACTTGGACTATTTTCATTCCATGCCCATTATCATTTCATGTCTTGGTGTCCTTATTTGTAATGTACCCGTTTGAGATTTCTCAGTGAAAAGGCTGTGCCATATCGTACAGTGCATGATAATAACAATATTTTATTTTATATGAGCTGATACTTTTATGCCGTGATGTTGACAGTGTTGCAAGTGACAATGCATACTGTACATATCTTAGTTCTCATATGCGCACACACAACAAACATTCCTGACATTGATTTTGTAATTTGTTGCAGAAAAGTTGATTAATGATGAATTAACATCCAATGTTGGGTCTCCGGTCTCTTAGGGGTTTGTGAATAATAAATTAATTAATTTAGCAGCATATCATTTTAAAAAGTGCATAACTATGAAATGGAACCACGATGTCAACAGAACAACTCATCTCACACTGATATTAACTTCTGGCGAATAAAAACTGCAGCCAGATTTTCATCCACCTCCTTGTCGTATTGCCTCTCATGCCTCAAGTCAGTCAACCATATCATGTAAACCCAAAACCAGCTCAACTACAAAGTATGATAACTTTGTCAATTTCTTTATTTCCGTTGCTGTTCCTCCGAGGAAGGTGATTACCTCACAATTCAGTGACAGTCACACTAAGCAGCAAGTCCCTCATTTTTTTGTGACAATTACGTGGACACTGTGGTACCCAATCACTTTTATACTATTGAGTGGTGTGTGAATTTCTTTCTTTCACATTTCTTGAAACTTAAACCTGTTTTCTTAAAACGTTAAACACAAATCCACAAATTCAAACTACATACACAAAACCCAACGCTTTTTTTTTAAATCACAACAAAGCTATCACCTCAAAATCAGTATGTCGAAAAGAAATCAGTGTTCAGATCATACACAGCAAATAAAAATATATTCACTACAGATAATCGTTAGACATAAAATAATTTAGGACACAGTATCCAGGGCATATAGTTAACAGAAAATGTTTATTGTAAATTAATTTAGCAAACAATTATCACTGTCAGTGATATTTAAATTCAGCATTAAAAAAAGAAAGAAAAGCACAGTACTGCATAGTCAGTCACTGAGATTCAGTGTCCAATATATTGTCTTTGTGGGGTCGAGCCATTGGACTCCATCCACATTACAGACAATATTTTCTTTTGCCAGGCACTGGAGCAATAACCCTCTGGGATGCTGAACCCAGCCTTGACAAGATACCATAGTTACGTATATCATCATAGGCCTGTTCCATTGCCTCCAATACATTTTCCTTGGTGTTGGGCTGTCGTTTATAGACCTTCCACCTTGCAGAGAAAAACTCTACTGGATACAGGAAGGGGCTGTAGCACTTAATGAAGTGCTTGTTATTGATGAACCACTCACATACCAGAACACCATGGTGAAAGCTCACACTGTCCCAAACTATGACTTATACAGGATGAACTGTTTGCTGATCCAGCTTCTCATGTGCAAGTCATAATATCATGAAGACTACCCAGAAATTTCAGGGGATGTTCAGTGTTATATGGTCCCAGGTTTGCGTGATGGTGGAGAACCCCGCAGTTACTATTGGCTGCACAAAGGGTAACATTGCCACCATGCTAGTGTCGAGTGGTGGCACAATGTAATGAATGGTATGTATGATTGATGGTACAAAATAGCCCTAATTTGTTGATCGGATACAGGTCCAGAAAACTATTATGATCAGAATCAGAATCATCTTTATTTCGCCAAGTATGTCAAAAACACACAAGGAATTTGTCTCCCGTAGTTGGAGCCGCACTAGTACGACAACAGACACTCAATTGACAGAGAATACTTTTGAGACATAAAGACATTGAGAAAAACTGTCACTGAGCAATACAAGGTTGCTAGTAATCTGGTAATGCCGGTACAAGTTTGATTTTATTTATTTTTGACAATTGTGCAAAAAGATGCAGAGTTCTCAAGCAATGAGAGCAGTTTAAATGACGAATAGAGTAATAGTCCGGTGCAATGACCATTGCGCAAAGGGCGCTGAGACTTCAAGAAATGTATGCAGTTTCAAGTGACTAGTAGTGCAATAATCTGTGACAATGTCGATTGTGCAAATGTTGCAGATACTACTCAGTCGATTGTGCAAATGGTGCAGATGCTACTCAGGCACATTAGTGGCCTGTATTGGTCAACAACAGATATGCAAATAGTGCAGAGTACTACTGTGAGTGGACGAGTAATGTATAATTGGCCCGACATAAATGTGACAACAAACTCAAAACAAAAAAATTGGCAGCATGTTGCAATGAAATTGTAAGTTAACTGTTTAAGAAGTTAATGGCAAGAGGGAAGATGTTGGAATGTCTGCTACTTGCATTGCATAGTTTGATAGTGCCTACCTGAGGGAAGGAGCTGGAAGAGCTGGTGACCAGGATGTGGAGGGTCCAAGAGGATTTTGCATGCTCTTGTCTTAGTTCTGGCAGCATGCAAGTCCTCAAGGGTGGGTAGGGGGTGCCGTCAATCTTTCAGCAGGTTTGATTTTCCGTTGCAGTCTGAGTTTGTCCTTTTTTGTAGCAGCACCAAACTAGACTGTGATGGAAGAACACAGGACTGATTCGATGACCGCTGTGTAGAACTGCCTCAACAGCTCCTGTGGCAGGCCGTGCTTCCTCAGAAGCCGCAGAAAGTACATCCTCTGCTGGGCCTTTTTGAGGATGGAGTTGATGTTTATCGCCCACTTCAGGTCCTGAGACACTGTAATTCCCAGGAACTTGAAGGTCTCGACGGTTGACACAAGGCAGCTGGACAGGGTGAGGGGCAGCTGTGGCGAAGGATGCCTCCTGAAGTCGACAATCATCTCTACAGTCTTCAGCGTGTTCAGCTCCAGGTTGTGTCAGCCGCACCACAGCTCCAGCCCCTCCACTTCCTGTTGATACACAGACTCGTCACCGTCTTTGATGAGGCCGATGACTGTGGGGTCATCTGCTGAGGTCCACGAACAGGATCCTTGCGTAGGTCCCCGCGTTGTTGAGGTCTTCTTGGATGAAGTGCAGTCTCATGTTGACTGCATCATCTGCGGGCCTGTTTTCTCGGTAGGCAAACTGCAGGGGGCCAAGCAGGGGACCTGTGACGCTCTTGAGGTGGTCCAGCACGAGGTCTTCAAAGGACTTCATGACCACCGATGTCAAGGCGACAGGCCTGTAGTCATTCAGACCCGAGATTGCAGGTTTCTTGGGGACTGGGATGATGGTGGACCGTTTGAAACAGGATGGTACTTCGCACAGTTCAAGAGATCTATTGAAGATCTGTGTGAAGACTGGAGCGAGCAGACTTTGAGACAGGATGGGGACACAAGGTCCGGGCTTTGTTAATCTTTTGTTGTTTGAAGATGCGTCTGACATCCTGTTTGTGGATGGTCAACGCAGAAGTCAGAGGTGTGATGGTGGTCGTTGGTGCGGCTATATTGGTGTAGGGTGTGAAAATGTCCTTTTCAAATCTGCAGTAGAAGGTGTTCAAGTCGTCGGGTAGTATACTATTATTCTCAGCTTGGGGGGATCGTCGCTTGTAATTGGTTAGCGATTGTAATACATGCCAGACAGATTTAGTCATTAGCGCTAAACTGTTTTTCTATTTTTACTGCATAGTTTCTCTTTGTATGTTAATTTCTTTAGTCAGCTGGTTTCTAGTGTGATTATACAGGGCCCTGTCCCCACTTCGATATGCGTCCTCTTTAGCCTGGCGAAGTTTCTTAAGTTTAGCAGTGAACCGCGGTTTATTGTTATTGAATGAAACTGATATAGGATGTGATAGTGTCTGTATATTCATCCAGGCAGCCAGCTGAATTTTCAAAGACACTCAGTATAAACAGCATTGAAGTTCTATCTTTGCTTCATTGGTCCACTTTTTCACTGTTTTCACTGTAGGCTTCACGCATTTAAGTTCTTGCCTGTATGTTAGTATTAAGTGAATTAAGCAGTGATCAGACGAGCCCAAGGCTGCACGAGGTATGGCACGGAATGCGTTATTTAGCGTAGTATAGCAGTGGTCTAAAATGTTATTTTCCCTGGTAGGACAGTCAATGTACTGCTTGTATTTATGGAGTTCGTGGTTGAGTTTAGCTTTGATAAAGTCCCCGAGAATGATGAGGGGTGAGTCTCAGTTTTTTTTTTTTTCAATTTTGTTTACTTGTTCAGCGAGCGTTAGCAGTGCGCCGTTCGTGTAAGCTTGAGGCGCATCTTTATCAGAAGATGAAGCTCGTCCATTTACTTGGGTAGGGAGCGTAGATACGCGAGGTGGATCGACTGGAACGGCAATCTGTATCCTCTCTTGCGGAGCTTAACTTGGATGCCGGCTCGCTTCTCTCTGTGGCGCCGCCTTCGCCTCCATGCCTCGGTGAGTAACTCTGGGAAAAAACTGAGCAGATTTGCGAAAGTTGGTGAATGAAAGTCCGGGGTAGACTCCCTGATCTTTAACAAGTCTTCCCTTGTGAAAGTGAGTCGGGTAATGTCTCCAAAGACAAACGAAAAACATGAAAACATAGGCAATACTAGAGAGCACGTAACCGAGGCGTCCACATGGGTAGGCGCCATCTTGCTTGATCATGATTGACCAGATGGTTTTGTGTGTCCCAATGATCCTAGGAGCTACGTTCTCTGGGGCTTTATGTCCCTGGCAGGGTCACCCATGGCAAACGGTTCCTAGGTGAGGGACCAGATAAAGCACAGCTCCAAAAACCCCTATGATGACAAACAATTCAGGAAGACGTTTTCCCTTGCCCGGACGCGGGTCACCGGGTCCACCTCTGGAGCAAGGCCTGGAAGTGCCTGCTGGACGGGCCTGCACCCATGGGGGCACAGCCGGGCACAGCCTGAAAGGGTAACGTGGGTCCCCCTTCCCATGGGCTCTCCACCTGTGGGAGGGTGCATAGGGGTCGGGTGCAGTGCGAGCTGGGCGGTGGCTGAGGGCAGGGACCTTGGCGATCCGATTGACGGCTACAGAAGCTGGCTCTTGGTACGTGGAATGTCACATCTCTGGCAGGGAAGGAGCCCGAGCTTGTGTGTGAGGTCGAGAAGTTCCGACTAGATATAGTTGGGGTCGCCTCCACACACAGCTTGGGCTCTGGTACCAGTCCTCTCGAGAGGGGTTGGACTCTCTTCCACTCTGGAGTTGCCCATGGTGAGAGGCGCCAAGCAGGTGTGGGTATACTTATTGCCCACCGAATCGGCGCCTGTATGTTGGTGGACAAGAGGGTAGCCTCCCTCCGCCTTCGAGTGGGGGGACGGGTCCTGACTGTTGTTTGTGCCTATGCACGAAACAGAAGTTCAGAGTACCCACCCTTTTTGGAGTCCTTGGAAGGGGTGCTGGAGAGCTCTCCCGCTGGGGACTCCATCATTCTGCTCGGGGACTTCAATGCTCACGTGGGCAATGACAGTGAGATCTGGAAGGGCGTGATTGGGAGGAACGCCCCCCCGATCAGAACCCGAGCGGAGTTCTGTTATTTTACTTCTGTGCTCATCACGGATTGTCCATAACGAACACCATGCTCAAGCATAAGGGTGTCCACACGTGCACTTGGCACCAGGACACCCTAGGTCGCAGTTCGATAATCGAGTTTGTGGTCGTGTCATCACACTTGCGGCCGCATGTCTTGGACACTCGGGTAAAGAGAAGGGCGGCGCTGTCAACTGATCACCTGGTGGTGAGTTGGCTCCAATGGTGGGGGAAGATGCCGGTCCGACCTGGTAGGCCCAAACGTATTGTGAGGGTCTGCTGGGAACCTCTGGCACAATCCCCTGTCAGAAGGAGTTTCAACTCCCACCTCCGGCAGAACTTCACCCACGTATCGGGAGAGGCGGGGGACATTGAGTCCGAGTGGACCATGCTCCGCGCCGCTATTGCCGAGGCAGCCGACCGGAGCTGTGGCCATAAGGTAGTCGGTGCCTATCGTGGCGGCAATCCCTGAACCCGTTGGTGGACACCAACGGTGAGGGATGCCGTCAAGCTGAAGAAGGAGTCCTATCAGGCCTTTTTGGCCTGTGGGACTCCTGAGGCAGTTGATGGGTACCGGCTGGCCAAGCAGAATGAAGCTTTCGTGGTTGCCCGGGCATGGGAGGAGTTCGGTGAGGCCATGGAAAAAGACTTTCGGACGGCTTCAAGGAAATACTGGTCCACCATCCGGCGGAGGGGAACGCAGTGCACTACCAACACTGTGTATAGTGGGTATGGGGCGCTGCTGACCTCGACTCGGGACTTGAGTCGGTGGGGAGAATACATCGAAGACCTCCTCAACTCCACCGACACGCCTTCCCATGAGGAAGCACAGTCTGGGTTCTCTGAGGCGGGCTCTCCTATGTCTGGTGTTGAGGTGGTTAAAAAAGCTCCTTCGTGGCAAGGCCCCGGTGGTGGATGGGATTCGCCCGGAGTTCCTAAAGGCTTGGGATGTTGTGGGGCTGTCCTGGTTGACACGCCTCTGCAACATCCCGTGGACATCAGGAACAGTGCCTGTGGATTGGCAGACTGGGGTGGTTGTGCCCCGTTTTAAGAAAGGGGACTGGAGGGTGTGTTCCAACTACAGGGGGATCACACTCCTCAGCCTTCCTGGTAAGGTCTATTCAAGGGGGCTGGAAAGGAGGGTCCATCAGGAAGTCGAATCTCGGATTCAGGAAGAACAGTGTGGTTTACCTCCTGGCCGTGGAACAGTGGACCAGCTCTACACCCTTGGCAGGATCCTCGATGGTGCTTGGGAGTTCGCCCAACCAGTCTACATGTGTTTTGTGGGCTTGGAGAAGGCGTTCGTGTCCCTCGGGGGGTCCTGTGGGGGGTGTTTCAAGAGTATGGGGTACCGAACCCCCTGATACGGGCTGTTCGGTCCCTGTGCGACCGGTGTCAGAGTTTGGTCCGCCGTAAGTCGGATTCGTTTCCGGTGAGGGTTGGACTGCGCCAAGGCTCCCCTTTGTCACCGATTCTTTTCATAACTTTTATGGACAGAATTTCTAGGCGTAGCCGAGGCGTAGAGGGGGTACGCTTTAGTGGCCTCAGAATTGCATCTCTGCTTTTTGCAGATGATGTGGTTCTGTTCGCTTCATCAAGCCGTGATCTCCAATTCTCACTGGAGTGGTTCGCAGCCGAGTGTGAAGCGGCTGGGATGAAAATCAGCACCTCCAAATCTGAGACCATGGTCCTCTGTCAGAAAAGGGTGGCGTGCCCTCTCCAGGTCGGGGGATGGGATTCTGCCCCAAGTAGAGGCAGAATCGGTACGTTGTGGTAAAGAAAGAGCTAAGCCCAATGGCGAAGCTCTCAATTTACCGGTTGATCTACGTTCCTACCATCACCTATTATCACAAGCTGTGGGTCGTGACCGAAAGAACAAGATCAAGATACAAGCGGCCGAAATGAGTTTCCTCCACAGGGTGTCTGGGCTCTCCCTTAGCGATAGGATGAGAAGCTCGCTCATCCGGGAGGATCTCAGAGTAGAGCCGCTGCTCCTCCACATCGAGAGGAGCCAGATGAGGTGGCTGGTGCATCTGATTCGGTCGGATGCCTCCCGGACGCCTCCCTGGTGAGGTGTTCCGGGCACGTCCCACCGGGAGGAGACCCCGGGGACGACCCAGGCCACGCCGGAGATACTCTGTCCTTCGGCTGGCCTGGGAACGCCTCGGGATTATATTGCAGCCATTTGCTAAAATCATTTATGTTAATTTTTTTCCACATTAAGATACACACAGCACCCCAAATTGACAGAAAAAAATTGAATTATTGACATTTTTGCAGATTTATTAAACTGAAATATCACACAGCCATACAGGTATTCAGACCCTTTGCTCAGTATTTAGTAGAGCCTTTTGAGCTCAGCCATGAGTCTTTGTGGGAATTTTTGTTTTTCCGAATTACCGTGTTTTTTCCGAATTACCGTGTTTTTCACACCTGGATTTGGGGATCATCTGCCATTCCTCCTTGCAGATCCTCTTCATTTATGTCAGGTTGGATGGTGAATGTTGGTGGGCAGCCATTTTCAGGTCTTTCCAGAGATGCTCAATTGGGTTTAAGTCAGGGCTCTGTCTGGGCCATTCAAAAACAGTCATTGAGTTATTCTGAAGCCACTCCTTCGGTATTTTAGCTGTGTGCTTAGGGTCACTGTCTTTATTGAAGGTGAACCTTCGGGCCAGTCTGAGGTTCTGAGCACTCTGGAGAAGGTTTTCATCCAGGATAACCCTGTACTTGGCCGCATTAATCTTTTCTTCGATTGCAACCAGTCTCCCTGTCCCTGCAGCTGAAAAACACCCCCACAGCAAGATGCTGCCACCACCATGCTTCACTGTTGGGACTGTATTGGACAGGTGATGAGCAGTGCCTGGTTTTCTCCACACATGCCACTTAGAATTAAGGCCAACAATTTCTATCTTGGTCTCAGAGAATTTCTCACCATCTTGGAGTCCTTCAGGTGTTTTTCATGCGGGCTTTCATGTGTCTTGCACTGAGGAGAGGCTTCCGTCGGTCCACTCTGTCATAAGGCTCCGCCTGGTGGAGGGCTGCAGTGATGGTTGACTTTCTCCAACTTTCGCCCATCTCCCGACTGCATCTCTGGAGCTCAGCCACAGTGATCTTTGGGTTCTTCTTTACCTCTCTCACCAGGGCTCTTCTCCCCCAATCGGTGACCACCACCACCACACGTTTTTCCCCATTTTGTTCTTTTTTTAACCAACACAATACACGCGCGATCCATTGTTGTTGGCGTCGTCGCCATGGTAACGAGTGTATCCGGTCGCGTTTGAGGTGACAAGATAAATCTTCAAAGTCCAGCGACAGAGCAGTTACCCTTGTAACAGATATCGACTCTCAAATTAAAGACCACCGAGCCTGGCCTGTCCTGCACCCTAATCCACTCAGCGAACCCCCAACATTCCTGTGCTAAGACAACAAGCCAGCCTCATCTTATAGATGGACACAGATTGCCCCAAGGTTTGCATTGTCTCCCGGTGACCCACAGCTCGGCTGGGGGATGAAGGATGAGTGATGACTGTTCAACAAAGAACAATTCCCCTTTTAATCTGCAGTCAAAATGCTCTCTCAGCAGATTGATAAGAACCAGACATCACACTCAGAAGAGAGTGGTCTCAGTGACGGAGCACGGAGAACCCCCAATGGTGACCAAAAACACTGCAAGATGGACTCATTGTGACCTATATCATATATATATCGAGAATGAACAATAAAATTAAGGAAATCCCGCGCCTGTGCAAACGTGTACCAGTCTGCATGCGTACCCTGAATATACGCCTTGATTTCTGTGTCATTGATATGTTGTTTCTGCAAGTTTTGTGATAAGTCTGTTCATGAGAAATGTGGCACAGGGTTACAAGCATAGAATATATGAAATAATGTGACGCAAAACAGATGAAATAGTGTTGTGTTGAACAGTATTATCACACTCTTTAACTACGAAACCACACTGTTGTAACACGTGCAGAATGTGGCTAGGCATTGTCTTGCTGAAATAAGCAGAAAAAAAAGATGTTGCTTAGATGACAGCATATAAAAAAAAAAAAAAATACATAAATGGTACATGATGCCCCCTTAACATTTCTCCCTTCCCCCTCAAGTATGTATGCCGAGAACTGGTACTGGTGGCGAGTAGAGACAACATTAGTACCAGTCGATCTGAGCACTCTGGGCTATGGTCCCAAATCTGGGTATGTGGCTCCAGCAAGATTTGACGAACAACATCCTGAATGTCTTTGCTGAAGAGTGTAGTCCTTGTAACAGCTAAGATCAAGCTCTGGTAGAGGACTCAAACTGGAAAAAACAAACAGAAGACCACCCAAGTGTATTGCTTTATCTATTGACATATTCCCTTTTATAATCAGAATCAGAATCATCTTTATTTGCCAAGTATGTCCAAAACACACAAGGAATTTGTCTCCGGTAGTTGGAGCCGCTCTAGTACAACAGACAGTCAATTTACAGAACACTTTGGAGACATAAAGACATTGACAAAAAACAATTGTGCAAAAAGATGCAGAGTCCTCTAGCACTTAGAGCAGTTCGAATGGCTAATATCGCAATAGTCCGGTGCAATGACCATTGTGCAAAGGGCACTGAGACTTCAAGGAGTGTATGCGGTTTAAAGTGACGAGTAGTGCGATAATCTGGGACAATGGTTGTGCAAATGTTACAGATACTCCTCAATCAGTGTGCAAATGGAGCAGATGCTACTCTGGCATGAGTGGCCAGTATATGCAAATAGTGCAGCACGGCGAGACAACTACAGTGAGTGCACGAGTAATACATAATTGGCCCCACAGAAATGTGACAACGAACTCAAGTCAAAAAATTGCCAGCTTGTTGTAATGGAATTATAAGTTAGCTGTTTAAGAAGTTGATTGCAAGAGGGAAGAAGCTGTTGGAATGTCTACTAGTTCTAGTTTGCATTGATCGGTAGCGCCTACCTGAGGGAAGGAGCTGGAAGAGCTCGTGACCGGGGTGGGGAGGGTCCGAGAGGATTTTGCATGCCCTTGGCTTAGTTCTGGCAGCGTGCAAGTCCTCAAGGGTGGGTAGGGGGGTACCGACAATCCTTTCAGCAGTTATGATTGTCCGTTGCAGTCGGAGTTTGTCCTTTTTTGTAGCAGCACCAAACCAGACTGTGATGGAAGAACACAGTACTGATTCAATGACTGCTGTGTAGAACTGCCTCAACAGCTCCGGTGGCAGGCCGTGCTTTCTCAGAAGCCGCAGGAAGTACATCCTCTGCTGGGCCTTTTTGAGGACGGAGTTGTTGTTGGTCGCCCACTTCAGGTCCTGGGAGATTGTAATTCCCAGGAACTTGAAGGTCTCGACGGTTGACACAAGGCAGCTGGACAACGTGAGGGGCAGCTGTGGCGAAGGATGCCTCCTGAAGTCCACGATCATCTCTACAGTCTTGAGCGTGTTCAGCTCCAGGTTGTGTCGGCCGCACCACAGCTCCAGCCGCTCCGCTTCCTGTCGATATGCAGACTCGTCACCGTCCTTGATGAGGCCGATGACAGTGGTGTCATCTGCAAACTTCAGGAGTTTGACAGTCGGGTTCGCTGAGGTGCAGTCGTTCGTGTAGAGAGAGAAGAGCAGCGGAGAGAGGACACAACCTTGGGGCGCCCCAGTGCTGATGCTGCGTGTGGATGAGGTGGCCTCCCCCAGCCTGACCTGCTGTGTCCTGCCCGTCAGAAAGCTGTAAATCCACTGGCAGATGGCAGGTGAGACGCTGAGCTGGAGAAGCTTGGATGAAAGGAGTTCAGGGATGATGGTGTTGAACGCTGAGCTGAAGTCGACGAACAGGATCCTCGCGTAGGTCCCTGCACTGTCGAGGTGTTCTAGGATGAAGTGCAGTCCCATGTTGACTGCATCATCCGCAGATCTGTTCGCTTGGTAGGCAAACTGCAGGGGGTCCAGCAGGGGACCTGTGACACTCTTGAGGTGGTCCAGCACAAGACGTTCAAAGGACTTCATGACCACAGATGTCAAAGCGACAGGCCTGTAGTCATTCAGACCCGAGATTGCAGGTTTCTTGGGGACTGGGATGATGGTGGAGCGTTTGAAACAGGATGGAACTTCGCACAGTTCCAGAGATCTGTTGAAGATCTGAGTGAAGACTGGAGCGAGCTGGTCCGCGCAGACTTTGAGGCAGGATGGGGACACGTGGTCCGGGCCTGCCGCTTTGTTAATCTTTTGTTGTTTGAAGATGCGTCTCACATCCTGTTCATGGATGGTTAACGCAGAGGTCAGAGGTGTGATTGTGGTCGCGGGTGCGGCCGGGTTGGTGTGTGGTGTGAAACTGTCCTTTTCAAATCTGCAGTAGAAGGTATTCAAGTCGTTGGCTAGTGTGCTATTGTTCTCAGCTTGGGGGGATCGTCGCTTGTAATTCGTCAGCGATTGGAATGCATGCCAGACTGATTTAGAGTCGTTTGCGCTAAACTGTTACCTGTAACTGTAATAAATCATTCTGCTCTTCCTTTCAGGTCCCCATGATCCACTGGGACTTGTCTACGAAGAGGGTTCTGACCATGGAGTTTGCTGAGGGAGGGCAGGTCAACGACAGGGAGTACATGAAGACACATGGCATCAACGTCAACGAGGTAGAAAATACCAGAGGCACAGATCGCTGTGAGAATGTGACTGCTAGAGGAGTATTTAGGTTATGCATAACATAGGTCAAAATGAGTGTTACATGATTTAAGTTTTACATACTTGCAGTTTGTTGATGCTTTGATTGTATGTTCGTTCAATAGTTCAAGGTCAGATACATATATACTGTAACTAATTGCTAAGTTACTCTAATGTGATGGACTACATGCTTTTAGAGGAGTGTACAATATATGGCACTGATCATTGATTTTCATGCTATGTTGCTATGCATTTTATGGGCTGTTCTTTCCAAATCTCAAATCTGAAATTACCTTATTTGCTGTCAGTAATCTTTTAAAGCGAAAACAGACAGTTGAGACATTAGTACGCCAAAATCATTCACATGTATCAAAATGTGTTAAAACTATTACAACCCCGATTCTAATGGAGTTGGGACGTTAAATAAAATATGTAAAATATGGTTGTAAGTGGGCGGCTGGTTAAGAGCGTCAGCCTCACAGTTCTGAGGACCCAGGTTCAATCCCCGGTCCCGCCTGTGTGGAGTTTGCATGTTCTCCCCGTGCCTGCGTGGGTTTTCTCCGGGCACTCCGGTTTCCTCCCACATCCCAAAAACATGCATTAATTGGAGACTCTAAATTGCCCGTAGGTGTGAATGTGAGTGCGAATGGTTGTTTTTGTTTGTATGTGCCCTGCGATTGGCTGGCAACCAGTTCAGGGTGTACCCCGCCTCCTGCCCGATGACAGCTGGGATAGGCTCCAGCACGCCCGCGACCCTAGTGAGGAGAAGCGTCTCAGAAAATGGATGGATGGATGGATGAATGGTTGTAAGTGTAAAAGTTCACCCATCCATTTTCTCAAGCTTAACTGAGATCAGGTGACTTGGATGAAAGGCAGCATTCACTCTGAACTCACTGCCAGTAAATATGCCAGACTATATACACAGAACCATTCACGCTTATATTTATATTTGGAATGAGTCTTTATCATACAAGCATGCTTGTTTTGGAATGTGGGAGGAAACAGAGTTTTTACAAAACACACACACACACACACACGGGGAGATTGTGCGAGCTTCACACAGCAATGTCAGAACCGAGATTCAAACCTAGAACCTTTGACTGTGAGGCAGACTTGTTAACCACATGGATCACCATGCTGCCCTGTAAAAAACCTTATTTAATAATACATATTGTATTTTGACCTACAAAAGGCGGGACAACAATGCAGGAGCAACAAACTGTGGGAGCAACAAATTGATGTTCATTTCCCCCAATAAAGAGCACTCAACGATGCACATGAGATCTGAAATCAGCCTAAATTGAAAAGTGATTTGGACAATTTGGAATCGGCATTGAAACATGCTTAATTTGCAGTGTTTGCTGGCTGTGCAGAGTTTGGAAAGCAGAGTGTCACGTTGGAATGGAGACTGGACCCAAGAGCAGGCAAAGGCTGAGAGGTTGTGATGAACAGTTTATTGAAAAGGGGAAATGTAGATGGTCCTTGAGGTAGGAATTCACTTGATGATGAACACGGAGGAAACACTGAGGACATTGAGAGATACGGAGGTCAGAAAGGAGACGAGGAATAGTGTAGCTTACGTGGAGACTGGAGCAGCTGTAATACACTTGCAAGAGTTTCCGGGATCTGTCAGGCTTTTATGTAGGTGACGAGGGCTGATTGGTGGCAGGTGCGCGGCCGAGGAAGGTGCTGGAAAGAGGGAGGGGGAGAGAGAGAGGGCAAGGCTCCAACCATGGTACTGGCTCATGACAGTACCCCCCTCTCAACGGACGCCTCCCGTCATCCTGCCATGCTTCCCCGGGTGAGCTGCATAAAATTCAGAAATCAGGGAGTCGTCGATGATAAGCTTACGGGAAATCCAGGAACGCTCCTCCGAACCATACCCCTCCCAGTCCACCAGGTACTGGTAACCCCTCTTCCTGGGCCTCACGTCGAAGGTGCACGAAACCGTGACGGCCGGATGGTTGTCAATAACATGAGGGCGGGTTATGGCTGGAGGGCTCAGGGCGCAGGTAGAGACAGGCTTGAGCAATGACACGTGCAAGGTCGGATTATTTTTTAGAGACTGCGGGAGCTGGAGTTTGACAGACGTGCAATTGATTATCTTAGTGATGGGAAACGGACCGATAAAGCGTGGAGTGAGTTTGCGGGATTCCGTTTGGAGGGGGAGGTCACAGGAGGAAAGCCAAACGGTCTGACCCACCTTGTACTCAGGTGCAGGGGAACGATGAAGGTCCGCGAGCCGTTTATTTTTTTCCGCAGAGCGGGCCAAGGCTGCCCTGATGTCCTTCCATATGGACTGGGCCTTTTCAAGTGATCCCTCACCACTGATTGATTTGCCCGCCCCTTCGGGCCGTTGGTCTGTAGATGGTACCCGGAAGACAAGCTGGCTGCTGCGCCCACCGGCTTATAGATTTCCTTCCAAACCAGGGAGGAGAACTGGGGACCTCGGTCTGAGACGATGTCAATGGGGATACCGTGGAGTTTGAAGACATGGAGAACAAGGAGGTTAGCAGTTTCAAACGCAGAGGATAACTTGGGGAGGGGTACGTGATGGATGTATTTAGAGAATCGATCGACAATAGTGAAAAAGTTTGTGTTACCTTCAGAAGGGGGCAGGGTAATGAATTCCAGAGCAATGTGGGACCAAGGGTTGCTCGGGATGCGTAAGGGGCGCAACAGACAAGCCGGAGGCAGGTGTGAAGCCTTCCCTCGGGCGCAGACGGAGCAGGCTTGGACGAATTCCCGGGTGTCCTTGACCAGGCTGGGCCACCAGAAATGTTGCTGGATGCAATGAATAATGCGGGTGATGCCGGGATGACACGTGAGCTTGGAGTTGTGGGCCCACTGAAGGACATCAGAGCGTGCGGAATCAGGTATGAATAGACGGTTTGGAGGTCCGGTCTTGGGGTCAGGGTGAGTCGTTTGAGCGCGTTTGACTATCCGTTCAATCTTCCATGTGGCAGTACCAACGAAGCAGGAGGGAGGAACGATAGGTTCGTGTTCGGCAGGGCTGGAGGGGAATGAGTATATACAGGATAGGGCGTCGGGTTTGCTGTTGCGGGATCCAGGTCAGAAGTAGAGGCTGAAATGAAATCGGCTCAGAAAGAGGGCCCAGCGAGCTTGTCAGGGGTTAAGGCGTTTGGCAGAATGGAGTTAGGCAAGGTTCTTGTGATCAGTCCACATGATAAAGGGTACTTCAGTCCCCTCCAGCCAGTGCCTCCATTCCTCCAATGCCCAAATAATACCCAGCAGCTCTCGGTTGGCAATGTCGTAATTCTTCTCGGCAGCGGACAGGCGACAGGGAAAAAAAAGGCACAGGGATGAAGTTTCTGGGACGTGGGGTCCCGCTGCGAGAGAGTCCGAGGTGTCAACCTCCACCAGGAACTGGAGGGAGGGGTCGGGGTGGCGTAGGATGGGAGTACTGGTGAAAAGGGTCTTTAGCTGGCTGAAAGCTTGGGATGCTGCCGGGTTCCACTGAAAGGGGGAGCTGGTGGATGTAAGGCAAGTGAGTGGAATAGCGACCTTGCTGTAATTGCGGATGAGCTGAGAAAATGTACAGAGGAGAGGTGGAATTCGCATTGTTCTGGTTTGACGTACAGACGATTTTCGAGGAGGCGTTGGAGAACTTGGCATACATGAGTACGGTGTTCTTTTGGAGGGGTATTGAAATCGGTATTCGATTCATCCCCCTCTCGGATACGGATGAGGTGGTAGGCGTTTCGTAGGTCTAGTTTGGTGAATACTTGGGCATCGCAGAGGGGTTCAAATGACGGGTCAATGAGTGGTAGTGGTGATTTGTTTTTAAAGGTGATGTCATTGAGTCCACGGTAGTTGATACAGGGGCGGAGAGTGGTGTCTTCTCAACAAAAAAGAAGCCGGCCCCTACTGGAGACGAGGAAGGACGAATGAGTCTGGAAGCCAGAGAGTCATGGATATAGTCCTCCATTGCCTTTTTCTTAGGTCGGGAAAGGTTGAAGAGACGGCTGGAGGGAAGAGGGTCCCCCGGCAGCAGATTAACTGTGCAGTCATATGGGTGTGAGGGGGTAGAGAAATGGCCAGGTCTTTACTGAAAACAGGGGAGAGATCATGATATTCTACGGGGACACGGGAAACCGGTGTGGCAGATGGTGGTGGTTTGCCAGAGGGCAGTATAGCAGAGAGCAGGCAGTGTGAGTGGCAATGAGGGCTCCAACCGGTGATAGCTAAGTGCGTCCAGTCAATGGTGGGGTTATGTTTTTTGAGCCAGGGAATACCGAGGACTAATGGGGTCTCAGGGGAAGGGATAACAAAAAGAGAGATGTTCTCGCAGTGATTACCGGAAATCAGCAAGGTGAACGGCACTTTTTGGTGGATGATTCGGCCATCCAGGGCTGTGACTTCTTTGGGGGACGGAATTGGTTGGAGAGGGAGTTGGAGCTGATGTACTATACCTTCGTGAATAAAGTTATCGTCTGCACCAGAGTCTATAAGGGCTACAATGGGTGTGTTGTGAGTGGAACCTAGAATGCAAGCAGGAATGGTCAGACGGGAGGGAGAGCTAGAGGAAATGGTGGTGTGGCTCACCATGGCGCTCTCGGATCGTGGGGAGTCTGATCTTTTGCTCGCAGGGGGTACGTGGAAAAGAAGTGACCTGATTGACTGCAATAAATGCACAGCCGCTGGGTGACGCGACGCTGACGTTCCTGGAGATCTAGTCGTGTATTACCAATTTGCATGGTGTCATCTGGTGAAGTGGGTGGTGAGGAAGGGGCAATTGAAGGTGCAGAAGGTGGGTGAGGTACTGACAGCGCAGTGCTCACAGGGGAAGTGACCTTACGCGCTCTAACCCCCCTCTCTCTTGAGCTCTTTCCCACAGTCTGTTATCAAGGCGTATGGCGAGTTCAATAAGAACCTTAAGAGAGAGGTGGGCTCATCCCGGGCAGCGAGCTCGTCCTTTAGCTGCTCCGACAGCCCATTATGAAGAATTCCCCTAAGAGCAGCGTCATCCCACTCGCATTCACCCGCAAGTATCCTGAATTTGATGGAATAAGCTGCTACGGAACTAGCCCCCTAAGTGAGCGTAAGGAGATGGCGAGGGGCTTGTCTGCCCTGAACGGGGTATCAAATACTTTTTCCAGTTCGGTGGATAGTGTAACTTTCGTGGAAACTGGGAAGCCGTTTTACCGCTGGAGCAGCTGTAATACTCTGGCAAGAGTTTCCGGGATCTGGCAGGCTTTTATGCAGTTGGTAACGAGGGCTAATTGGTGACAGGTGTACGGTCGAGGAAGGTGCTGGAAAGAGAGAGAGGGAGGGGGAGAGAGAGAGGGCAAGATGTCGCAAGGCGCCATCCAGGCTCCAACCATGGTACTGCAGGGTGGCTCATGACACAGAGGATAAAAAGCTGAGTTCTCAACATCATAATAAAATATTTTTTAAATACAACTTTTACATCGGTTTCACATTAAGATTTTTAAATTTTTTTGTTTGCTGTGTCCTGAGATTGGGCTTGAGCGCCCCCCAAAATGGACTAGAAACGCCTATGGTCTGATTTAATAATTTAATTTGACAAAAGAAATCTGTAACGTTGGGACCTGACAATAATTGAGGAAGACTAAAATGACTTACAGTATTTCAATCAGAAAAAGCTTTACTAATTGGAAGAGGTTTGCTTCGAGTCAGTGTCATTATGTTTTGGTATGTTGAATTGTCCTTCAGTTTTGTTCTTCTAAAACATTTTTTTCAATGTTTTTTTTTCCAACAGATTTCAGAAAACCTGGGCAAAATGTACAGTGAAATGATCTTCATACACGGCTTTGTTCACTGTGACCCCCACCCTGGCAATGTGTTGGTTCGAAAGTGTCAAAAAAGCAAGAAGACAGAGATCATCCTACTCGATCATGGGCTTTATCAGGTTATAAATCTTCAAGCTCCACAAAGCACAAATAACAGAAAAATGTTCCAATTTTGTTGTCCATTTTTCATGTGCTGACGGAGGCCTTGAGTAAATAGATTGATAAGCAAACACACAGTTTGGAAGCACGTAAAAATACATTGATTTTGCACATACTTAGACACAGACAGACGGCCAGACAGACAGACAAATTTATTAGAGCCCCAGCACACTAAAAGCTTTTTGATAAGCAACTCTTTTGATGTGTTCTTAGCAGAGTGCTGGGTGCTGTGTTCAAATTGGACATAACCTATGTGAATTCTAAAGACACACAAAAATTGAATTGGCAGCATTCACTAACAAGAATTTGCTAAAAGAAGCAGAAAAGCTGAGGTTATCTTTCTAGACTGGGGGTGACCAACGTGCGTCTTTGTGTCAGCCAGTAAGGTGGCCTTTCGAGGATTTCCACTTTCACAAATACACTTATGAAAAAAAAAATCAAAATGCATGAGTGTTTGACAATGCAACCATATAGGAGCCATTATTTGTTTTTTAACAAAACAAATTGTCAGTGTGTCATTGATTATAAAACTTTAAGACATATAAGTAGCACAAACAGTTTGTTCGGGTTTTTTTTACCGCTAGCTGCCACCTGCTAAACAAAGGCAATCAAATCATGGCTCTGTTGCTACGGAGATGTCATCAACCAGTATAAGAGTTTGTCACATATATAACTTCGTGAGAAACTCAATTTAAAAATGCAATTGCATAATATGGCTCATTGGTAACTCTAAATTCATATAAACATAATATTGAATGTATGTATCTGCAGTGAATAATATTCAAATTCTACACTGTTTTGGGGGAATGTAAAAAATAGACGCATAACACAATGTCAGAAATTGCCTGTACATTTAAATGCCACAAATAAAGTTAATGATTTGAAAAATGAATTCTACAAAATTAAACTTGTTAACTAACCTTAGGCTTAACAGTAGATCCCCAGATCCCTTGTGACCATGTCAAAGTATTCTCTAGAAAGATATTGAACCCCCAGTTACTTCTGGCACTGTGTTATGAGTGTGTAAATAAGCTTTTGTTTTTCAATCATGACGACACATCCCATTATTAATTGTGTGACTGGGTGAGTAGGTAACAGTTGTAAATGTATATGAGTAAAGCCCATTTGCCATTTACCATTTGTTTGTCTTCCAATACCACATACTCCACTAAGTAAATTTTTTTTATCAGCGATTCAAGTAAATGTAAAAAGAAAAAACGTAATGAGACATAACAATATTAGTTTCATTGCAATATACTATGTACTTTATTTAACAAGTGATAGTCACTTCTAATGCTTTCTGTACCCAGGTTCTACAACCAGACTTCAGGATAAACTACTGCCAGCTCTGGCAGGCTCTGATTCATCAGGACATGTCTGGGGTGGAGCATTACAGTCGCAAACTGGGAGCTGGAGATCTGTACCCACTGTTTGCTTGTGTACTCACCGCTCGTTCCTGGGCTGCCATCAACTCTGGCATTAGTTCAGTGCCTGTCACACTCTCAGAGGTAGGATTTATATTGGTTCCTAAGAGAAAATCTACTACTAATACTGAAATGCTACAAATACCAACACATGCCACTACTCAACTCTAGTTATATAGCACTTTGAGAACTACCGCCACTGGAACAAAGTGGTTTACTTAAACACAAATCGAACATGAGACAATGTAACACAACATAATTTAGTAAATAATAAAACAATAAGAAAGTTAAACAAATAAAACATGAAAAAAAATAAGACAATAACACAAGGACAGAGTTTCTCTGTTAAACGCTAAGGAATACAGCTGTGTTTTGAGACAGGTTTTAAAAACTGGTAATGAACTACCTACACTACACCACTACACTAATGATACTACTACACTAGGAGAAAATGTTCCGCAGATATTTTTTCTAACCCAATATACTCTATGATGAGATTTAACCAGTGATTAATATTGATAGATTGTTTATTTTTCCAGTTTAGTAATATTGTTTTCTTAGCGGTAGCTAACGCAACGAGTATTGATTGTGAATATTTCATTTGGTGATTGATTATGCTTAAGTCACCAAGTATGCACAAATTTGGGGAAGGTGGAATCCTGCAGTTCAAAATATAGGAGAGTTTCTGCGTAACTGAAGTCTAAAAGCATTGAATTGGTGTGCATTCCCATATAGCATGAAAATAGGTGGTTGGGGTATTTTTTAGTGCATTGCGTGCATATATTAGATGAAGATAAACCCATTTTATGCATAGTGTATTGAGTAAAGTGTGTTCTATGGAGCACTTTATATTTTATAAGCTGTAAATTTGTATTTTTTGTCCTCCTAAACGTATTGTTACATATTTGTATCCAGTAATTATGGTCAGCAGACATACAGTAGAAAGGTCTTCTTCCCATTTAGTGATTGGTAAGTGCATTGATTTTGTGCATGAGATTAATTAATAAACTTTTGAGAGGTTTTTTTTTTTCCTTTTCCTCAACTGCCCCCTGGTAGAGCGCTCAGCTCAGGAAAAGGAAATCACAAAGGAGGACAACTTCGTCTCTACAGGAAAACTGCACTCACTATTTATAAACAATTGCACATAGCACACAGCACTCATTACAAGGATTCCATTGCCCAAACCAAATCACCATATTTCTCTGGTCTCATCACATCTAATGCTGGAAATACGAAAAAAAACTCCAGCCACCTCTCTACCTCCTCATATTAACACATTAATGCTGTAATTCACTGAAAAAAAATAAAAATATCCACCAACACTTCCATGCCACCTCTCTGCAAACCCCCCCCCCCTTTCCTCCGGCAGTGTTTCTCTTCTTTCACACTCCCCGATCTTTCAAAAATTGCTTATCTCATTCATAAATTTAATGCCTCCACCTGTCAGCTTGATCCCCTCCCCACAACCTTTCTCAAATTCAGCCTGTCATCATTGCTTCCCCGCATTTCTGCCATCATCCACTCTTCTCTCCACCGGTATTGTCATATCACTGTTCAAAACTGCAGATGTTTACCACATCCTCAAAAAATCTGGTTCGGACCACAACAACTACGATATCCTCCGGCCCATCTCCAATTTACCCTTCATTCCAAAGTTCTTGAAAAAGTAGTCACCACCCAACTCCACTCACACTTATCACTTAACAGCCTCTATAAGCCTTTCTAGTCCGGTTTTCGTCCCATCCACAGTACCAAAGCAGCTTTTCTAAAAATTGCCACTGACCTCCTCGTTGCAGCTAACTCTAGTTCATGTTCCATCCTCATCCTCCTAGACCTAAGTGCTGCCTTTAACACCATGTCACACCCCATCCCCCTCATTAGACTCTCCTCCACTGGCATCGCCCACTCCGTCCTAGACTGGTTCCCCTCGTATCTCAAAGACTGCACGAAGTTCATCCAGCTCAAGTCATTTTCATCCTATCCCAAAGGTATGCCACAGGGCTCTGTTCTGGGGCCACTTCTTTTCATCATCTACCTCCTTCCCCTCGGCAGCATTTTCTGTAAATTCAACATCTTCTCCCATTGATAACACCCAGCTCTACCTCTCAGGTAGAATTTAGAATCCAGTTCAAACTCCTCCTCTTCTCCTTCAAGGCCATTGGCAACCTTGCCCCTCCATACTTGTCCAACCTCCTCCTCATTGCCATTGCAGCCTTTACCCTCAGATCCTCCATCCACCTGACTGTCCCGCCATCCCGTCTCAGCACCAAAGTGACTGAAGGCTCTGTTCCCCAGCTCTGGAACTCTTTCCCACCAGACCTCTGCAACTCAAGTTTCTTTCTCCACCTTGAAAACCAAACTAAAAACCCACCTGTTCAAGATCGCCTACTCACTGTAACTCCACTACCCTGTTTTTGTTTGTTTTTGTAATTGTTTTATTCTCTCTGGATAATTCTGTTTTTATTGTTGCTTTTTATGTACAGTGTCCTTGAGGGTGTCCAAAATTATTAATAATAATAATTATTATTAATATTATTATTATAAATGTCTGCCATCCAGTGTGAGCCACAGGCTGAATGATGTGTCAAGCAGATCTATGTCACATCTACCCATTGCCTCAATAATATTCATTTGGAATTTGGGCATGCCCTCCAAGCTCCTCTTTAAGTGTGGCATGACAAGCTCTTTGCCCACCTGCTCGAATAGCCAGTGTGAATATTTTGCACCAGCAAAATATACATGGTGAAGTTTGTGTAAGCTTTGAGAGTGGCAACACCACCGCATTGTTCCAGAGAACCATGTGTGGCATCCAGGTTCTCCATTTACATGAGTCCTTGCTAAGTATCTGATCTACTGTGTCCACTCCTCTTGTTTTGTTGTATCACAAAAAGACAACATTATTTCCTTTCTTCTAAACATACAGTGCCATGAGAAAGTATTTGCCCACTTCTTGAAATCTTTAATTTAATTAATTAAACTTAATTTTTTTTTTTTAGATATTTTCTATGTGAAAAATAGTTGCCCCCCTTCTTAAATCATAAATTAACAGTTAACAATTCTCAGGAGGGGGCGGTCAACAAAAATTACACCAAGAGCACAACCCAATTCTGGATTTTTGTTAAATCCGATCTTTTTATGAATTTGTCGTTCACATTATTAAAAACAAATGCGGCTTCTACTGTGGACAGAACACGTCCGTGATGTCACAAGCATGCGCACAGACCAGGACGTCTCATGGCGGATGCACACAAACACGAGTCACTGTGTTGACAGAAGTAAATATGGCCCTCGCGTAGGTCTCGTCATGATGCATTTGTGGTGATTTCAAGGATTTTGTGCAACCGGAGCCAACATCTTATATTTATCAGTTCTAAAGCATATTCTTTTTGCCACTGACTGTTTTCTGGTCCTTCGTCACCGTTTCCATTTTGTGGCGTGTCTGTTTTGTCGAACAATTGTGACGTTTGTCGCCATTTGATGACGTATGGGCCTCTCGCGTCTCATGCGATTTCTATCCACATCTAAAAGGTCAGTCGGCTATGAAAAAATTGGAATTGTACTGTTCACATTGACGAAAAAATCTGATACGTCACATTGGGAAAAAGAAAAATCGGAATGGACCCGCAGTGTGAACATATCCGAAAAGAGAGATCGAGAAATGCCGGCCTCCTTTGCCTCAGTTAAGGTCAGTGTCCATGAATTAACAATAATGAAGAGACTGGGGAAAATGGTATCAAGGACAGTGTTCCAAGGTGAAAACCACTCCTAACCAAAAAGAACATAAAGTAAGGGAGAATGTTCTGCCATCAGTTTATGACCTCAAGTTGAAGCACAATTGGGTTCTGCAGCAAGACTACAATCTGAAATCCACCATAAAGTTGACTTCCGGAGGACTTTAAAAAAAAATTTCAATGGTTTTGTAGTGGCTAAGTCAAAGTCCAGACTTCAATCATGACCTTAAAAAGGCAGTCCATGCTCCAAACCCCTCCATTGTTGGTGAATGAAAACAATTCTGCAATGAAGGATGGGCCAAAATATCTCCAGATGTGACAGGCTCATTGTGAGTTATAGAAAACACTTGATTTCAGTTGTTGCTGCTGAGGGTTGCCCAACATCTTATTAGGTTTGGGTGGCAGTTACTTTTTAACATTGGGCCAGATAACTTTGAATATTTCCTTGAATTTTCCTTAAGAAATAAAATTGTCATTTAAAAACTGCATTTTGTTTTTAATTGTGTTATCTTTATCTGATATATACATTTGATGAGCTTAATTGGGGAGATATGCAAAAAAATCTAACTTTTGAGGAGGGGAAAAATATTTTTTTCATGGGACTGTATGTAGCTCACCACCATCATCTATCCATTGAATTCAAATTCTGAGCAAATAATCTTCAGCGATTTATATGGCTTTGTGGTAAGTGTGGAGCATAAAACGGTTGTTGGATATCGTCCATCCATCCATCCATTTTCTACCGTTTATCCGAGATGGGGTCGCAGGGGCAGTAGGTTTAGCTTTAGCAGGGACGCCTAGGCTTCCCTCTCCCCAGCCACTTCATCCAACTCTTCCGGGGGGATCCCGAGGCGTTCCCAGGCCAGCCGAAAGATGTAGTCTCTCCAGCGTGTCCTGGGTCGTCCCCGGAGACGTGCCCGGAACACCTCACCAGGGAGGCGTCCAGGAGGCAACCTAAACAGATGCCCCACCCACCTCATCTGGCCCCCCTCGATGTGGAGGAGCAGCGGCTCTACTATGAGATCCTCCCGGATGACAGAGCTTCTCACCCTATCTCTAAGGGAGAGCCTGGACACCCTGCGGAGGAAACACATTTCGGCCGCTTGTATCCGGGATCTTGTTCTTTCGGTCATGACCCACAGCTCATGACCATAGGTGAGGGTAAGAACGTAGATCAACCGGTAAGTCGAGAGCTTCGCCTTTTGGCTTAGCTCCTTCTTTACCACAACGGACCGATACAAAGTCTGCATCACTGCAGACGCTGCACCGATCTGCCTGTCAATCTCCCGTTCCATTCTTCCCTCACTCGTGAACAAGACCCCAAGAAACTTGAACTCCTCCACTTGGGGCAGGATCTCATCTATGACCTGGAGAGGGCACGCCACCCTTTCCCGACTGAGGACCATGGTCTCAGATTTGGAGGTGCTGATTCTCATCCCAGCCGCTTCACACTGTGAACCGCTCCAGTAAGAGTTGGAGAGCACGGCTTGATGAAGCCAACAGAAACACATCATCTGCAAAAAGCAGAGATGCAATACTGAGGCCACCAAACCAGACCCCCTCTACGCCTCGGCTGCGCCTTGAAATTCTGTCCATAAAAGTTATGAACAGAATCGGTGACAAAGGGCAGCCTTGGCAGAGCCCAACCCTCACCGGGAACGAGTCCGATTTACTGCCGGATATGCGGACCAAACTCTGACTCCGGTCGTACAGCCCGTATCACGGGGTTCGGTACCCCATACTCCCGAAGCACCCCCCAGAGGACTCCCAGAGGGACACGGTCGAAGGCCTTCTCCAAGTCCACAAAACACATGTAGACTTGTTGGGCAAACTCCCATGCACCGTCGAGGACCCTGCCGAGGGTGTAGAGCTGGTCCACTGTTGGGTATCGTGCGATTAATTAATTGATTGATTAAGAGCAGAATGCCAGCACTCTACTTTCTATCTACAATTCCAATGAAGTTGGGACGTTGTGTTAAAAACAGAATACAATGATTTGCAAATCGTGTTCAACTTATATTTAATTGAATACACTACAAAGACAAGATATTTAATGTTCAAACTGATAAACTTTATTGTTTTTAGCACTTAGAATTGTATGGCTGCAAGACGTTCCAAAAAAGCTGGGACATGGTCATGTTTACCACTGTGTTTCATCACCTTTTCTTTTAACAACATTCAATAAACGTTTGGGAACTGAGGACACTAATTGTTGAAGCTTTGTAGGTGGAATTCTTTCCCATTCTTGCTTGGTGTACAGCTTCAGCTGTTCAACAGTCCGCTGTCTCCGTTGTCGTATTTTACGGTTGATAATGCGCCACACATTTTCAATGGGAAACAGGTCTGGACTGCAGGCACGCCAGTCTAGTACACTCACTCTTTTATTACGTAGCCACGCTGTTGTAACACGTGCAGAATGTGGTTTAGCATTGTCGTGCTGAAATAAGTAGGGGCATCCATGAAAAAGACGTTGCTTGGATGGCAGCATATGTTTCTCCAAAACCTGTATGTACCTTCAGCATTAATGTTGCCTTCACAGATCTGTAAGTTACCCATGCCATTGGCACTAACAGAGCCCGATACCATCACAGATGCTGGCTTTTGAACTTTGCGTCCATAACAGTCCGGATGGTTCTTTTCCTCTTTGGCCCGGAGGACACGACGCCCACAATTTCCAAAAACAATTTTAAATGTGGACTCGTCAAACCACAGAACACTTTTCCACTTTGCATCAGTCCATCTTAGATGAGCTCTGGCCCAGAGAAGCTGGCAGCGTTTCTGGGTGTTGTTGATAAATGGCTTTTGCTTTTGCATGGTAGAGTTTCAAGTTGCACTTTCGGATATAGCGCCGAACTGTATTTACTGACATTGGTTTTCTGAAGTGTTCCTGAGCCCATGTGGTGATATCTGTCATGGCCCTGTGTTTCAAGTTGTTTTTCTTTGTGTTGCAGTGTCTGGGTGGGCGTGGACATCGGTGACGCACCTGTCATGCATTGTAATCATCAGCCTTTTTAGGGGGGCACCGTGACAGTGTGTGGGCGTCGGAATATTCACTCGTTTTCGCCCCGTGTTTGCCGCCGTTCTGACGGCTGTCCAAATTTAGGCTCAATACGATTATACCACACGGACCGTTTGTCGTGTCTCCCTGCGTTATCTGTTTTTGATTCTCTCTGGTTGTGAGTTCCTTTAGTTTCGTATGTCTCGCCATCACATGCTCTGCCATTGAATTAAAATTGTTCGGACCTCTGACCTGGAGTCTATTTTGTGGGATCTGCCCTTACGGCATTGCCGATCGTGACAATATACTTGACATGACTTCCGCATGCAGTACCACAGTTCCTCTCTGGGTACTCTGTCATAGGCTTTCTCTAGATCTACAAAGACACAATGTAGCTCCTTCTGACCTTCTCTGTACTTTTCCATCAGCATCCTCAGGGCAAATAATGCATCTGTGGTACTCTTTCTAGGCATGAAACCATACTGTTGCTCGCAAATACTCACTTCTGTCCTGAGTCTAGCCTCCATTACTCTTTCCCATTACTTCATTGTGTGGCTCATCAACTTTATTCCTCTATAGTTCCCACAGCTCTACACATCACCCTTTTTCTTAAAAATGGGCACCAGTACACTTTTCCTCCATTCATCAGGCATCTTCTCACACACTAGAATTCTATTGCACAAGCTGGTCAAAAACTCCACAGCCACCTCTCCTAGATGCTTCCATACCTCCACAGGAATGTCATCAGGACCAACTGCCTTTCCATTTTTCATCCTCTTTAATGCCTTTCTAACTTCCCTCATACTAATCATTGCCACTTCCTGGTCCACCACACTTGCCTCTTCTACTCTCCCTTCTCTCTCATTTTCCTCATTCATCAACTCCTCGAAGTATTCTTTCCATCCAGCTAGCACACTGCTGGCACCACTCAACATATTTCCATCTCTATCCTTAATCACCCTAACCTGCTGCACATCCTTCCCATCTCTATCCCTCATTTCTAATTTTATCCAACCTGGTCACTCCGAGAGCGAACCTCAATATCTTCATTTCCGCCACCTCAAGCTCTGCTTCCTGTTGTTTCTTCAGTGCCACTGTCTCTAATCCGTACATCATGGCTGGCCTCACCACTGTTTTATAAACTTTGCCCTTCATCCTAGCAGAGACTCTTCTGTCACATGACACACCTGACACCTTCCTCCACCCGTTCCAACCTGCTTGGACCCGTTTCTTCACTTCCTGACCACACTCACCATTGCTCTGGACGGTTGACCCCAAGTATTTAAAGTCCTCCACCCTTGCTATCTCTTCTCCCTGTACAGCCACCTCTCCTAGATGCTTCCATACCTCCACAGGAATGTCATCAGGACCAACTGCCTTTCCATTTTTCATCCTCTTTAATGCCTTTCTAACTTCCCCCTTACTAATCATTGCCACTTCCTGGTCCACCACACTTGCCTCTTCTCCTCTCCCTTCTCTCTTGTTTTCCTCATTTATCAACTCCTCGAAGTATTCTTTCCATCTAGCACACCGCTGGCACCAATCAACATATTTCCATCTCTATCCTTAATCACCCTAACCTGCTGCACATCCTTCCCATCTCTATCCCTCTGTCTGGCCAGCCTGTATAGATCCTTTTATATATTTGTATATATATAATATATATATTTTTTTTATAGATCCTTTTTTTATCCTATGCTGTCTAGCCACACTCTCCCCTACCACTACCTTACAGTTGGTAACCTCCTTCAGATTACATCATCTGCACAAGATGTAATCCACCTGCGTGCTTCTACCTCCGCTCTTGTAGGTCACCCTATGTTCATGCCTCTTCTGGAAAAAAGTGTTCACTACAGCCATTTGCATCCTTGTTGCAAAGTCTACCACTATCTGTCCCTCCAAGTTCCTTTCCTGGATGCCATACTTACCCATCACTTCTTCATCACCCCTCTTACCTTCACCAACATGTCCATTACAATGTGCACCAATTACGAGTCTCTCTCTGTCTGGGATGCTCAGAACTACTTTGTCTAGCTCCTTCCAGAATTTCTCTTTCACCTCTAGGTCACATCCTACCGGTGGGGCATAGCCACTAATCACATTACACACAACACCCTCAATTTCAAGTTTCAGCCTCATCACTCAATCTGATACTCTTTTCACCTCCAAGACATTCTTAGCCAACTCTTCTTTTAAAATAACCCCGACTCCATTTCTCTTCCCATCTACACCATGGTAAATTAATTTAAACCCTGCCCCTAAACTTATAGCCTTACTGCCTTTCCACCTGGTCTCCTGGACACACAATATATCAACCTTTCTCCTAATCATCATGTCAACCAACTCCCGAGATTTTCCTGTCATAGTCCCAACATTCAAAGTCCCCACATTCAGTTCTAGGCTCTGTGCTTTCCTCTTTTCTTTCTGCCGAATAACCCGCTTTCCACCTCTTCTTCTTCTTTGACTTCGACCCACGGTAGCTGAATTTCCAACGGTGCCCTGCAGGTTGACGGCGCCGGTGGCGGATGTTGTTAACCCGGGCCACGACCGATCCGGTATGGAATTATTTGGATGAACGCTCATATTTGTTTGGCAAAGTTTTAAGCCGGATGCCCTTCCTGACGCAACCCTCTGCATTTATCCGGGCTTGGGACCGGCCTACAGTTTCCACTGACTTGTGCCCCCCATAGGGCTGCATTAATGTAATCGATTGGAAGATGCATTTGTTCCATTCTGAAGAGTGATTGATACATTATATGCAGGCATGCAATTGTTTCCCAGCATTAATTGTTATCAGACAGGAAGATAACTACAATATATAACACTCTGGGCTGCTCCATTTGTGTTTACTAATTACCAAAAAATTTATGTTCATTTCTGTTCGCATTTTTTTGGGTTTTTGCAATACTGTATGTTAGCATTAAGGTAGCTGATGTTTGTTTTTAATTGTGTTTAACGCGTCAAGTTTTACTGCAAACAACAACTGGGAGGACAAACAAGCAAGCACGTTTTGCCTCTCATTTGGAGAATGGTTTGCTATCTCTCAAACTGCTCACAGCCACTCAAGAAAAAAAATTGTACTAAAAAGAGATATTTTGAAGGCAATATACCGCGATACATTGCAGGACCGGCAATGTGGCTATTGAACACATGTACATTGAGATGGTAACTCGAGAAATTAAGGTATTATCTTGAATAATTCTTACATATGGATGAATTCCAGCGTGCAACCTTGCTGACACTGAAAATTAAAGTTCTAGTAGGAGAACAGCACAACCAGGCCATCCACAAAACAAGTTCCCTCACATGACAACTCATTCTATGAGCTGTCAGTCATTGGTCCTGGAAAAAAAAATATGACAAATTAGAAAAGTACAACAAACAATAGAAATGTAAAAAAAAATAATAATAATCAAAACAAAAAAAAAAAGTATGGCAATTAAATTACTTCTAGTAGTAGTTTGATAACTATTGAAATAGACTTTTTTTTGCCAGCCAAAAGTGATGTCTCATACATCCAAATTTGTGGGGTTGATGTTATAATTTTGTATATAAATTCGGGATGTTTGATACCACTTTTTTTTAGACTGATACACTATGAGTATTCAGTTCTCAGTACTCACTGATACTGATCCCAAGTACCGATACTATTACTTTTTATTCATAAAATTTCAATGAACACAATGACATGATTCCGAAGAAAGACTTTTCTTTCTGAGGCACATGATGATTTGCAAAGGTGTCAATTTCCCGCAGTGTAGCGCAAACTACTGATGAGGATGACTTACTCAATGTCAGATTTTTTTGCTTTAAGTATCGTTGGCAGGTATTGGCAGCCTTTGCGAGTACCAGATACCTTGTAATATGGTCGGTATTGGCCGGATACCGATACGTGTTACCGTTACTCGTCCATCCGTAGTATAAACACAGTGGGCAATCCGGTATATGCTCAACCGACATCTGCATTTGGCAAATAAGGTCAAAGCACTTTCTTCCAGCACAGGTAAATGGCAGAACCCTATAGCAGGAGACCACGACAAAGCACCCAAAGGAACTTTAAACGTCTGCAATGTATTTTTTTAACCAAGATTTCCCCACAGAGCCACCAAATATGGCAATATTAGATGTTTAGGCTTTATTTGTTCTTACATATATTTGTATAATAAATGATATATCTTTGGACCAAAGACACCAGCAATAAAGAAAACAAAATTTCATTTAGCTCAGCTTCAAACTATCATGTCATCAACACGTAATGCTCGTTAATGCAGCATACACAGGAGGTCCGCTAACCTGTTTTCCGGGTTTGGTCAACTGATGTTCCGTATATCGCGGATTATTCTGGTAATCATGATTACATGAAGTAATTCATTGCCTGAGCCAGGTTAAAAAGCCAGGTGAAGCAACAGGAGAAATATGGCCAAAAAAACAAAACATCCCCCCCCACCACAAAATCCTTATGATTTGCTCAAGGGTTACTCATGTCCATATGTACTGGACTGGTCAACCCTAGTGCAACAGATGCACTGTAAGGCAACTAAGATTTTTCCTATTTATTGATTTTGATGGCAGCTGCCACTCCCTAACTCTGTTTGAACGATACAGTAGTAGCTGTTGTTGCCCATATATGCCCAGGAGACTTACAAAGATTACACCAAGAGAGGAGCAATGAGTCATCCAGGAGGCCACAATGGAACTCAGGACAATTTCTAAAGAACTGCAGGACTCCCTTGCCTCAGTTAAGGTCAGTGTTTCATAACACAACAATAAGGGAGAGACTGAGCAAAAATGGCATCCATAGCAGAGTTCCAAGGAGAAAACCACTGCTGACCAAAAAGAACATAAAGGCTCGGTTACGTTTGAAAAAGAACATCTGAATGATTCCCAAGACTTTTGGGAGAATATTATATGGACTGAGGAGATGAAAGTTGAGCTTTTTGGAAGGTGTGTGTCTCGTTACATCATCTCTAAACGTAGCACAGCATTACAGAAAAAGATCATCCAACCACCAGTCAAACATGGTGTTGGTAGTGTGATGGTCTTGGGCTGCTTGCTCCTTCAGGACCTGGACAACTTGCTGTGATCGATGGGACCATGAATTCTGCTCTTTTAACAGAAAATTCCGAACGAGAATGTTCAGCCATCAGTTTGTGATCTCAAGCTAAGCGCACTTGGGTTCTGCTGCAGGACAACGATCCAAAACAGACCATCATTGAAATGCAATGATGACCTTAGAAAGTCCGTTCATTTTCGAAAACCCTCACATTTCTGCTTAATTCAAACAATTCTGTCAGGAAGAGTGGGCCAAAATATCTCCACAGAGATGTGAAAGACTGATTGCCAGTTATAGAAAACGTTTGATTTCAGTTGTTGCTGCTGAGGATGGCCAAACCAGTTATTAGGTTTAAGGGGCCATTACTTTTTCACACAAGGCCAAGTTTTTTTCCTTAATAAATAAAATCACCATTTAAAAGCAACATTTTAAGTTCACTTATGTATTTTATTTGTCTGATATTTACATTTCTTTGATGATCTTAGAAATTAAAGTGGTGAAACTATGCAAAAATATAAGAATTTGAGAAGGGGGCCAATACTTTTTCATAGCCCTGTACATCAGTTCCAGACACTCAACTAGCAAGTTATATTAAGGTGGCAGACGTCGAGTCGAAGTTGTCCAATTTGCTGGCTGGCAGGAAAGGTTTTTCTTCGCGGGGACGATAACAATGGCAGCTATCGTTATTCTTTCCCCTCTCTCTTCTATCCTCCTTCCCATTATGCAATGCAGATTACAGTAAAAAAATGAAGGATTACAGTAATGCTGTATTTTTTTTCTTTATGGCAGAGTAGCTCGACGGAAGCCTCTCCTCAGTGCAGGACACATGAAAGCCTACATGGAGTTTGCTAAAAAAAAAAAATTAAAAACACCTGAAGGACTCCAAGATGGTGAGAAATAAGATTATCTGGTCTGATGAGACCAAGATAGAAATTGTTGGCCTTAATTCTAAATGGCATGTGTGGACAAAACCAGGCACTGGTCATCACCTGTCCAATACAGTCCCATCAGTGAAGCATGGTGGTGGCAGCATCTTGCTGTGGGGGTGTTTTTCAGCTGCAGGGAGAAGACGACTGGTTGCAATTGAAGGAAAGATGAATGCGGCCAAGTACAAGGATATTCTGGACGAAAACCTTCTCCAGAGTGCTCAGGACCTGAGACTGGGCCGAAGGTTCACCTTCAAACAAGACAATGACCCTAAGCACACAGCTAAAATACCGAAGGAGTGGCTTCAGAACAACTCCGTGACTGTTTATGAATGGCCCAGGCAAAGCCCTGACTTAAACCCAATTGAGCATCTCTGGAAAGACCCGAAAATGGCTGCCCACCAACGTTCAACATCCAACGTGACAGAACTGAAGAGGATCTGCAAGGAGGAATGGCAGACGATCCCCAAATACAGGTGTAGACTCATGGCTGTGTTCGCTCAAAAAATTGCTTCTACTAAATACTGAGCAAAGGGTCTGAATACTTATGGCTGTGTGATATTTCAGTTTTTCTTTTTTAATAGATTTGCAAAAATTTCAACAATTCCGTTTTTTTTCTGTCCATATGGAGTGCTGTGTGTACATTAATGTGGAAAAAAATGAACTTAAATGATTTTAGCAAGGCGGCACGGTGGGCGACTGGTTAAAGCCTCAGCCTCACAGTTCTGAGGACCGGGGTTCAATCCCCGGCCCCGGCTGTTTAGAGTTTGCATGTTCTCTCCGTGCCTGCGTGGGTTTTCTCCGGGCACTCCGGTTTCCTCCCACATCCCAAAAACATGCATGAATTGGAGACTCTAAAATTGCCCATAGTTGTGAATGTGAGTGCGAATGGTTGTTTGTTTGTATGTGCCCTGCGATTGGCTGGCAACCAGTTCAGGGTGTACCCAGTCTCCTGCCCGATGATAGCTGGGATAGGCTCCAGCACGCCCGCGACCCTAGTGAGGAGAAGCGGCTCAGAAAATGGATGGATGTATTTTAGCAAATCGCTGCAAAATAAAAAAAGAGTGAAAAATTTAAGGGGGTCTGAATACTTTCCGTACCCACTCTACTTCATAATAAAAATACAGTATAATACTGGTCCAATTTTACAGCAAATTCTTCCAATTTTACAGCAAATGCTTACAGCGTAACCAAATCTTATGTACAGTTATTTCACAATTGTCATCAAATATATGCTTCCATCCATTTTCTTCCGCGTATAGGGGATTAGGTCGCGGGGGCAACAGCTTAAGCAGGGAAGCACAGACTTCCCTCTCCCCAGCTACTCCTGCAGCCATTTGCTAAAATCATCTAAGTTAATTTTTTCCACATTAATGTACACACAACACCCCATATTGACAGAAAAAAAAAGGAATTGTTGCAGATTTATTAAAAAAGAAAAACTGAAATATGACACAGCCATAAGTATTCAGACCCTATGCTCAGTATTTAGTAGAAGCACCCTGTTACTTCCTGGTAGGCTGCTATGTCAGAGCACTTCCATATATGAGCAAGCTTGCACTGGGGCGCTGTTGTCCTTGTGCGCCGCCCCGTGGCCTTTTCATACCGCACAAGTGCAGTATGAAACGGCCTTGAGTCAACAATTCCACCCAGGTAAACAACCACTGGACCATTATAATAATTGTACCTTCCCCTCATCCTGCATAGGATAATATACTGTAGGTTTGGCAAGTAGATATATTGATAGCTAGCTAGATGAGGTAGATGGATATTGACTTTGACATTTTGGAACACTTTAACATGTCTGGTTTTGTTTAATTTTTCTTTTTTTTTCTTTTAGTTTATGCATTTTGATAATGTTTTCCGTGGAAAATGCTCTTTCCTGTGATAGCTGTCCCCCAACTAAAGGGCTGAGAACCGTTTTGTGATAAAAGCAAATTACTTATTATAATTCAGATGTTTTACACTCTCTCTGACCACTATTCCCCCACGTGTCTTGCATAAAATAACTCAGATGACTTTGCTCGCACCAATTTCCCCTACTGCTGACTGCATTCCTTGCCTTTTGCACCGCCAATTATTGTTGCACTTGCTATGCAATTCCTTATTGTAGCTTTCAGATGCAAATGAGAACAGTTCTCTTGGTCCTGCTGACAGCTGTGAGGCTTGCTATATTACCTCCTATAATTGCCACTAATTGTTAGTCTCTAAGCGGGACTTATCAACGCACAAATTGCTGCTATTCCAACTATGGAGACTGTTTATCACATGTTTTGCATGGCATATTGTGCTTTAAGCCTGCTGTGTGTAGTCTATGTCTTTCTACAGTGGCTGGGGTTGTTGAGTTACTCTTCAGCAGAGAATACCAGGCGTCAATTGGGGCTAAGGTTTTTATTATTATATTATATATAATATATTATATATTATATTATATATATTATATTTATCCTTTATTTGTTCAATGCATTTTTCCAATAATATTAACAGACATGTTTGATATTTTTTTTCACAGACTTTACTTAATCAGAACCATACTGTAATCTTCTTTTCCTTTCGGCTTGTCCCGTTAGGGGTCGCCACAGCGCGTCATCCTTTTCCATGTAAGCCTATCTCCTGCGTCCTCCTCTCGAACACCAACTGCCATCATGTCTTCCCTCACGACATCCATCAACCTTCTCTTTGGTCTTCCTCTAGCTCTCTTGACTGGCAGCTCCATCCTCATCATCCTTCTACCAATATACTCACTATTTCTCCTCTGGACGTGTCCAAACCATCGAAGTCTGCTCTCTCTAACTTTGTCTCCAAAACATCGAACCTTGGCTGTCCCTCTGATGAGCTTATTTCTAATTTTATCCAACCTGGTCACTCCAAGAGCGAACCTCAACATCTTCATTTCTGCCACCTCCAGCTCTGCTTCCTGTTGTCTCTTCAGTGCCACTGTCTCTAATCCGTACATCATGGCTGGCCTCACCACTGTTTTATAAACTTTGCCCTTCATCCTAGCAGAGACTCTTCTGTCACATAACACACCTGACACCTTCCTCCACCGGTTCCAACCTGCTTGGACCCGTTTCTTCACTTCCTGACCACACTCCCCATTGCTCTGGACGGTTGACCCCAAGTATTTAAAGTCCTCCACCCTTGCTATCTCTTCTCCCTGTAGCCTCACTCTTCCCCCACCACCCCTCTCATTCATGCACATATATTCTGTCTTACTTCGGCTAATCTTCATTCCTCTTCTTTCCAGTGCATGCCTCCATCTTTCTAACTGTTCCTCCAGCTGCTCCCTGCTTTCACTGCAGATCACAATGTCATCTGCAAACATCATGGTCCACGGGGATTCCAGTCAAACCTCATCTGTCAGCCTATCCATCACCACTGCAAAAAGGAAGGGGCTCAGGGCTGATCCCTGATGCAGTCCCACCTCCATCTTAAATTCATCTGTCACACCTACAGCACACCTCACCGCTGTTCTGCTGCCCTCGTACATGTCCTGTATTATTCGAACATACTTCTCTGCCACTCCAGACTTCCGCATGCAGTACCACAGTTCCTCTCTGGGTACTCTGTCATAGGCTTTCTCTAGATCTACAAAGACACAATGTAGCTCCTTCTGACCTTCTCTGTACTTTTCCATCAGCATCCTCAGGGCAAATAATGCATCTGTGGTACTCTTTCTAGGCATGAAACCATACTGTTGCTCGCAAATACTCACTTCTGTCCTGAGTCTAGCCTCCAGTACTCTTTCCCATAACTTCATTGTGTGGCTCATCAACTTTATTCCTCTATAGTTCCCACAGCTCTGCACATCACCTTTGTTCTTAAAAATGGGCACCAGTACACTTTTCCTCCATTCCTCAGCCATTTTCTCACACACTAGAATTCTATTGAACAAGCTGGTCAAAAACTCCACAGCCACCTCTCCGAGATGCTTCCATACCTCCACAGGAATGTCATCAGGACCAACTGCCTTTCCATTTTTCATCCTCTTTAATGCCTTTCTAACTTCCCCCTTACTAATCATTGCCACTTCCTGGTCCACCACACTTGCCTCTTCTCTCTCCTTTTCCTCATTCATCAACTCCTCGAAGTATTCTTTCCATCAAGCTAGCACACTGCTGGCACCAGTCAACATATTTCCATCTCTATCCTTAATCACCCTAACCTGCTGCACATCCTTCCCATCTCTATCCCTCTGTCTGGCCAGCCTGTATAGATCCTTTTCTCCTTCTTTAGTGTCCAATCTGGCATACATGTCATCATATGCCTCTTTTTTGGCCTTTGCCACCTCTACCTTTGCCCTGTGTCGCATATCAATGTATTCCTTTCACCTCTCCTCGGTCCTCTCAGTGTCCCACTTCTTCTTAGCTAACCTTTTTCCTTGTATGATTTCCTGTACTGTGTGGTTCCACCACCAAGTCTCCTTCTCTCCTTTCCTGCCAGAAGATACACCAAGTACTCTCCTGCCTGCCTCTCTGATCACCTTGGCTGCAGTGGTCCAGTCTTCTGGAAGCTCATCCCGTCCACCGAGAGCCTGTCTCACCTCTTCCTGATAAGCTGCACAACAGTCGTCCTGTCTCAGCTTCCACCACATGGTTCTCTGCTTTCCTTTGTCGTCCTAATCTTCCTCCCCACCACCAGAGTCATCTTACACACCACCATCATATGCTGTCTAGCCACACTCTCCCCTACCACTACCTTACAGTCGGTAACATCCTTCAGATTACGTCGTCTGCACAAGATGTAATCCACCTGCGTGCTTCTACCGCTGCTCTTGTAGGTCACCCTATGTTCGTGCCTCTTCTGGAAAAAAGTGTTCACTACAGCCATTTGCATCCTTGTTGCAAAGTCTACCACCATCTGTCCCTCCAAGTTCCTTTCCTGGATGCCATACTTACCCATCACTTCTTCATCACCCCTATTACCTTCACCAACATGTCCATTACAATCTGCACCAATTACGAGTCTCTCTCTGTCTGGGATGCTCAGAACTACTTCATCTAGCTCCTTCCAGAATTTCTCTTTCACCTCTAGGTCACATCCTACCTGTGGGGCATAGCCACTAATCACATTACACATAACACCCTCAATTTCAAATTTCAGCCTCATCACTCGATCTGATACTCTTTTCACCTCCAAGACATTCTTAGCCAACTCTTCTTTTAAAATAACCCCAACTCCATTTCTCTTCCCATCTACACCATGGTAAAATAATTTAAACCCTGCCCCTAAACTTCTAGCCTTACTGCCTTTCCACCTGGTCTCCTGGACACACAATATATCAACCTTTCTCCTAATCATCATGTCAACCAACTCCCGAGATTTTCCTGTCGTAGTCCCAACATTCAAAGTCCCCACATTCAGTTTTAGGCTCTGTGCTTTCCTCTTCTCTTTCTGCCGAAGAACCCACTTTCCACCTCTTCTTCTTCTTTGACTTCGACCCACAGTAGCTGATTTTCCAATGCCGCCCTGCAGGTTGACGGCGCCGGTGGCGGACGTTGTTAACCCGGTCCACGACCGATCCGGTATGGAATTCTTTGGATGAACGCTCATATTTGTTTGGCAAAGTTTTAAGCCGGATGCCCTTCCTGACGCAACCCTCTGCATTTATCCTGGCTTGGGACTGGCCTACAGTTTGCACTGACTTGTGCCCCCCATAGGGCTGCATTAGAACCATACTGTATATTACAATAAAAAAATCAGCACCTCCAAATCTGAGACGATGGTCCTCAGTCTGAAAGGGGTGGTGTGCCCTCTCCAGGTCGGGGATGAGATCCTGCCCCAAGTGGAGGAGTTCAAGTATCTTGGGGTCTTATTCACGAGTGAGGGAAGAATGGAACGGGAGATCGACAGGCGGATCGATGCACTGTCTGCAGTGATGCGGACTTTGTATCGGTCCGTCGTGGTGAAGAAAGAGCTAAGCCGAAAGGCGAAGCTCTCAATTTACCGGTCGATTTATGTTCCTACCTTCACCTATGGTAACGAGCTGAGGGTCGTCACCGAAAGAATGAGATGCCGGATACAAGCGGCCAAATGAGTTTCCTCCGCAGGGTGTCCCTTCGAAATAGGGTGAGAAGCTCGGTCATCCAGGAGGGGCTCAGAGTAGAGCTGCTGTTCCTCCACATCAAGAGGAGCCAGTTGACTTTCTGACTGCCTCCTGGACGCCTCCCTGGTGAGGTGTTTTGGCATGTCCCACTGGCAGGGGCCCCGGGGACGACCCAGGACACACTGGAATGACACACTGTCTCCTGGCTGGCCTAGGAACGCTTCGGGATTCCCCCGGAAGAGTTGGATGAAGTGGCTGGGGAGAGGGAAGTCTGGGTGTCCCTGCTAAAGTTACTGTCCCCGCGACCAGACCTCGGATAAGCTGAAGAAAATGGAATGGAATGGAATCAAATTCCCACATACTCGGATGAGTTAATCAAAGCAAGCATGAATTATGAAGTTGCTGACGTCCCCAAAATTGTCAGGGCAATAGATCGCATGCTAATGCAACTTGCCCCCCCCCCCCCCCCCCCCCCCAAACAGGGATCTTATTTAATGGAACTATAACCACACACATTCTAAAAATGTGCAAGCTGTGTGTGATTCAAAAGGGGTCATAACACTTAATCATCCATGCAAATCAGTCCCTTTTCGGCGAAATTCGCCGTTTTGAACTCAAAATAGCCCATTTCCATGAATCTTTCAGCGCTGGCAGCTAGATCCACTCCACACATCCACCATCCACACACAGATGTAATTGTGAATATTACTCCGCGGCGGACTAATATGCTGGCGTATCGGCCTGAGGTTCCGCCCGTGCCCTCGGGATCGGCTTTGGCTAAATCGCAGGCGTTGACGAGACCAGAAAAAACACTTCCGCCGCTTCTGCTGTTAAGAAGTAACGGTACTTTTACTACATTAAAATGATCTAAATGTTGGTGGCTACATTTATTTATCAATTATTGGGTATTTATCAACTATTTCGTGAGCGAGACTACGACTTTGACTTCCCCATTGGCGCAGTTTGCTCACCATTCAAACGACACAGGAAAGTCACATGACCTCACACAACATCTCTATTGGGCTTCCCGGGCATAGGTATTAAAACTAGATAAGCCAGTCTGGCTGATCGACTTGCCTACGTGGCGGCCATGTTGGGAAGGTCGTCGTTACCACGAAAGCAACGGCGTGCAACTCGTCGTGTTTATATTTATTCATTCATTTCATTCATCGTCCATTCCGCTTATCCTCACTTGGGTCGCGGGCGTACTGGAGCCTATCCCAGCTATCTTCGGGCGAGAGGCGGGGTACACCCTGAATTGGTCGCCAGCCAGACGAACAAAAACAACAGTTTTCATGTATTGTAGTATTTGTCTGCCACTGTCTGCCCAAACGTGGATATTTCAGATCACTTATAACTTGAGAAAACACCGTGCAGTAAAATGTAAAATGTGCAGTTTTGACTGTGCATACTCACACACACACACACGAACACAGCAACATCAGAATTAGCAGAATTTGCATTTTATTTTGTAATTATTATTTTTTTTTTATTGATGTTCATGCTATGGTTAAAAACTTCTTTTTTTCAAGTTGCTCACTATTTACTCAGTACTTGAATAATTATTTCACTGTGTACTTCAGGGTCATGTTTACCACTGTGTTACATCACCTTTTCTTTTAACAATATTCAATAAACGTTTGGGAACTGAGGACACGAATTGTTGAACCTTTGTAGGTGGAATTCTTTCCCATTCTTGCTTGATGTACAGCTTCAGCTGTTCAACAGTCCGGGGTCTCCGTTGTCGTATTATACGCTTCATAATGCGCCACACATTTTCAATGGGAGACAGGTCTGGACTGCAGACACGCCAGTCTAGTACACTCACTCTTTTACTACATAGCCACGCTGTTGTAACACGTGCAGAATGTGGTTTGACATTGTCGTGCTGAAATAAGCAGGGGCGTCCATGAAAAAGACGTTGCTTGGATGGCAGCATATGTTTCTCCAAAACCTGTATGTACCTTTCAGCATTAATGGTGCCTTCACAGATGTGTAAGTTACCCATGCCATTGGCACGAACACAGCCCCATACTATCACAGATGCTGGCTTTTGAACTTTGCGTCCATAACAGTCCAGTGGGGTTGTACAATCAGCTCGACTCTTAAACTATGATGTTTGTCCTTTATTTTGTTTTTATGGTCCACATGGTCAGCAGAATTGTCAAAAACTCTGATTCATTAGGTAATTTATCTGGACTGAAAGACTAATGAAAAAACAAGGGGAGGTTTGCTGATCTGGGTCTAAAACAAGTTCTATTTCTTCACTCTCGGAATCTTCACCTTCCTTATTATCACTCTAATAATATTGAGCTGTGATTTGACTGCAATGTCTTTTTAGCATAGTACAGAACATACACGTGGTTGTGCTCACTGCTGGCCATTCGTATGGCCCATGAAGAGTGCAAATCATTGTTGTCTGTTTTTATTTATGTTTAACACAATGTCCCAACTTCATTGGAATTGGGGTTGTACATCAACATGTACTTGAGCAGTGTAAATAAGTTTTTCTGCGTGAAGAAAATGTAATTATTTTTCCTTATTGTACTCTTCAGAGTCTTCCAGATTGCTTATGTTAAAATCAAAAACATTCTCTGCGGGAGCCCGGGGGATCCCCCCAGACCCTCCCTAGAATGTTTTTTTTTTTGGTCACCTTTTTCATGCCTTTGGTGTTTCCATGTCTACTTAATATATCATGGGATCGGTGACTCATTCGTCTTGACTAGGAATAGTGTTCTGTTTTCAAAGTTTAGAGATGGCGACCATAGGGATGGCTGGCTTGCTTTTAGCGAAGTTCATTATATATTTTATGCCTTTAAGATTGGCCGTGCCAACCTCTCTGTTTAGCATCGGAAGCATTGTGATGTCACGTAGCATGGACAAAGTGAGGAAGGCAAACAGGCTGTTCAGTGGACATGCATTCAAAACCTCAAATATGAATTAAACAGAAGAAGCTTTAAATATGTGTTAAATTTGTATTCTGTAATGAAAATCTCCAAATGACATCACATTCAGAAATTGCACAATTGAGAAGCAAAGAATGCATAACACTTTTTTTATTGTTTGCGGTTAGCACATCTGCCTCACAGTTCCAAGGTTCAGTGTTTGGGTCTTGGCTCCTGCCTTCTTGTGTGGAGTTCATATGTTCTCTCTGTGCTTCTGTGGGTCTTCTCCAGATACTCTGGCTTCCTCCCACATTTCATAAAGATTCATATTCATTTAACTGAAGACTCTAAATCAGGGGTATCAAACTAATTTTTGTCACGGGCCACATCGTAGTTATGACTTCGCCCGGAGGGCCGCTACGACTGTGAACCCATATAAACAAAAGATTACCTCATATAATTACATACAGTATACACAATGAATAACCAGTTTTGAAATCAGAAGCCTATAAGAACATGTTTTTTAACTATTACATTTGTTTTCAAAGGGGGATTGGAAACAAAAAAATGCTTGCAAATATCTCAATGTTATTATACCAGAACACAATTAGAAATTTTGATTTGCTTTCGCGGGCCACATAAAATGATGTGGCAGGCCAGATCTGGCCCCCGCGCCACCAGGTTGACACCTGTGCTCTAAATTGTCGATATGTGTGTGTGAGTTATTGTTTTTATATATGTGTTTGGCTTTTTATATTCAAGCTGTGCTCAGATAATATGCTCTCTAGGAAGCTATCTTCTTTGTCTGTCATCAGGGCTGCTAAAACCAGCCAGTTACAATCATTAACATTGATAATTGGCATTTACATTAATACACTGCTATATCGACATTCACAAAGTATATAAAAATTATAAAGGCATTTGCAGTTTTCCATTAAGCCATGCAGGGCAAACCGCAAACATGTAGAAGAACCTTCTTTGGTCAGATGAGACCAAAGTTAAAATTATTTGGCCTAAATCCAAAGTGCTATGTGTGGTGGAAAACTAACACTGCTCATCACCCTGAACACACCATCCCCACTGTTACAACATGGTGGTGGCAACATCATGCTGTGGTGTTGCTAGCCAGAGTTCGTGGGGAAAATGGATGGACTTAAATGCAGGGCAATCCTGGAGGAAAAACCTGTTGGAGGCAACAAAAGACATGAGACTGGGAAGGAGATTCATCTTCCAGCAAAGCAGTGGTCCTAAACATAAAGCCAAAGGTACAATGGAATGGTTTAGATCAAAGGATATGCATGTGTTACGACGGACCAGTCAAAGTCCAGACCTAAATTCCATTGAGCATCTGTGGCAAGACTTGAAAATAGCTGTTCACAGAGGCTCTCCGTCCAATCTGGCTGCAAAGAATAATGGGCAAACATTTCAGTGTCTAGATGTGCAAAGCTGGTAGAAACATACCCCCAAAAGACTGGCAGCTGTAATTGCAGCAAAAGTACAAGTATTGTACAAAGTATAGACGCAGGGGGACTAATACAAATGCACACTGTATTTATTAGATTTTTATTTGCTGAAAGTTTTGATAACTATTCATCATTTCTCTTTCACTTTACAATTCTGTGCTTCTTTGTGATGGTCAATCACATACAATCTGAATAAAACACTTAAGTTTGTGGTTATAAGGTGACAAAATGTGACAAGATCAAGGGGTATGAATACTTTTTCAAGGCACTGTACACGGATCAGCGTATAATTCTGTGGCTACCTCCATGGGGAAAATAGAAACCATGCTGTCTTTGTGGCGGGGTTCATTTGCACGTTGCAGTTCGCACTCGCTTTTTTAATAGTCAGTCCCCAGCTCCACTGCAGTTGTCATGGTAATAATGAAAGTAGTACAGGGCATTGTTTCCTAATTAAAGGGGGTGGGATTAGCAGTGGCTCATTTGCATGAGACAGGATCGGCCCCTCAAAACAGCCTAATTTCACCAAGGGAAAAAAGAGGGGCCATAAAGTGTGTTGTGATTCTTGAGCCATGGTGTATTTTTTATGCATGTCACAGATACCAAGTAACTGTTAAAGCAGGAAGAAATGCACAATATGCCTCCATTAATTTAACTTTACTCAATACTTTCATGCGTATTTATGTTGAAAAAGATTGACCTTTGTTTCTGAAAGCTATTTTTGAAAAATGTTTGCGTTGCATAACAGTATACCTCCTGACTCCTGATATTTTGACCATCTTAGAAAAAGGTTGACCTAGGTTATTGGTAACTTCTGTATTCTTTTCTTGTCAGGATGTTGAAATACGGACCAATGCAGCTGTTTACCTGCCCCAGATCAATGACCTGTTGAACAAAGTTCCCCGGCAGATGTTGCTGCTATTGAAGACCAACGACCTATTGAGGGGAATTGAAACCACTTTACAGACCAGAGCTTCATCGTCCTCCTTCATCAACATGTCACGCTGCTGCATACGTGCTTTGGCCAGGTACAACTAAAAAAGTCACAGGAAACAATGTTCTGTGTACCATTACCCTGTTTACTCTGTGTATTCGCTCCTTTCCTCTTCTATAATGATGGTACTAACAATAAGCATGGGGGAAAAAATCAAGTGTGTAAGTGAACTTGAAGTTTCTGTCAATTGAGTTTTTGTGTCAAGGTTGGAAATTACTAGTTTTTATTTTGGCTCATTTGTCGTCCCAATCTCTGAAACAATGGCAGGGATCGGTTCCTTAGTGGGCATTCAAGACCTTATATATACAAGGTCAATATTCAATGTCAACACAAACAAAAATGCTTGTGCAGTTATTTGACTAGATGCATTTGGGAAAAGGTCTTTGTCACACTTTTTATTTTGGATGATACAAGTACCGTACATACTGTAATTGCTTACCTAGTAGCCTTGTCGCAAATGATAATCTCAGAAATGCTATCACTCGCTAGCTTTTTTTTTTGTTTGTTTATCTAAACGAGCAAAAGCTTTTCGACTTGATGTGTCAGCAGCAACAAAAACATCATTTTTTTTCCACATTAGTGGCAATTGCGGACTTGTTTCTTTCATACCTGCGAGAAAACTTTGCAGTGCATGCACCATTGATACATACATATTATCCTCACAAATAGTCTTTTTTAAGTCCACAGTGATTCCCTCACTCTTGCCATGCTTGTGCGTTGCTTTTCTTGGACCCATATTGAGCTAGCAAAACGCGAAAATAACTGTAAATGTGAAAAACACTGAAAAGGCACACACTGACGCACTTAGCAAAGTAGTAAACGACCGCGATGCTAGAGCCGCTGAGAGTGGACCGCCTCCAACCTATAGGCGCACCGCCCGGCACAAAATGGATGAATGAAACTTTCGCGCACTGCAATAAGGTTCAACCATTGGGCATTATTTTTGTTCGGTTTGTGGTTTGTAAATGGTATAGTTCGAACTTTGAGGCGTTCGTAAATTGAGGCTCCACTGTTCTCTTTTAGTGCGGCAGTCAACACAGTATAGTCCATGTTTGCTTCGTGCTTTGACCATATCCTATCCAACTAACGTAGGCAGAATCTAGACTCAGTGTTGAATATAATGTTCCTCCACATGTTCGGGTTCCAGTACACAAGTTGCCAAAAGGAACAGAAGCTCAAAAGGAGAGCCAATGGCAACAGCAAAATACTGTGAGCTGTTTGGCATTGGTAGAGAAGAATTGTTGGATGATTTTATTCATTGGTGTGATGGTTCGTTTCTAAACTTAAATGTGATAAAAGCCAAGGAAGTGCGATTGAGGACGAGACTGTGGAGCGCATCACCAGTTTTTAGTAGCTTGTGGTGGTCATAGACAGTAAAATGTATTTTAATGAAAACACAGATGTTGTGTACAAAGAAATCACAGCAGCGACTGCACTTCTCCATTCAACCAGTTTGGAGTGTGCAGCAAGCTGATGGAAATGTTTTATCATTCCATGGTCAAATGGCTGAACAGAATAGGTAAAAAAAAATAAAAATTACTGAAAATTAACTAGGCACCACGGTGACCTGGTATTTAGCATGTCTGCCTCACAGGTTTTAAGTTTCAGGCTTGAATCTCGGTTCCGAACTTCCTCTGTGGAGTTTGCATGTTCCCCACAATCTTTTGAGGGAATCACTGTAAGCTAACAATTTCTGTAACTCCACGAAACATGTACACCTCTTGACAGGTATTTTGCCCACTTCTGGTGAGCTAAAGGGCGCATTTTTAAGACTGCAAGTCTCACCTTAGTCTTACAGATGCAGAACTGGCAAATGTAACGAATCGACCATATTTTGTAATAGAAATCACTGAACGCTAACTCGTTACGCCCATAACGCCGATTGTTCCGGATATCCGACGTTAACGGTGGTCTGGGCCAATATGGTGCTGTGTCGGGCCACTAAGATGCTTCAGATGCTGGGTAGTACAAATTTCTCGAAATTAAAACTATATTTAAAAAATAATAATTAAAAACATTTAAAAAATAAAAAGGCGCATCCACATTTAACAGTCGCCTAACCTCCCTGCTTTCCACTGTTTGTATTAGTGAATGCTTGGTGCATGCTATTTTTGCGCCACCCCATCTACAGCACTTAAGAGCTATGGCTGGCTAGCTAAATTAAGCCGCGTGGCTTAACATGAGGCAGAGGCAAAAGTTCGCTTTACTTCCTGTGTCAACGCAGCAAAAGTCCCTAATCATCGCCTCCATGGCAACAAATAAGATTCACTTATGACAGGTATTGTTATCACGGAGGGAGGATGAGGAGTAATTAAGAGGACAAGATGGAGAAATCATTCTAATTGCTAAGCTATCATGACATGTAGTCATGAAACACCGAAATAAGTGATTGGGTGATACAGTACACTTGTTACATAGGTCTGGCTGGAACCGCGTTATTGCAAAGCAAATTTATTTATATAGCGCATTTCATACACAATGTGCTTTACATGATCAAAAGCATTTAAAAACAAAGAAAAAAACATCTTATAAACATTTAAAACAAAGAGAAAAAAACTGAAAGTACAATGAAAACAGCGTACAGTGCAAGAAATATCATTTAAAAGTGGAAATGCTCTAAAAAGCTTGAGAAAAAAGAAGAGTTTTTAACCGGGAATTTCACACAAAACATTCACACTTAGGGGCTGTCGTCACTTCTGTCACTTATTCCATTTGTGTGCTCCACTATTAGACCTGAGTCTGTCAATCTCAGAGCCCTACTGGCTTTATATTCCACCAGCCTTTCTTTCATGTATTCAGGACCTAAACTGTTCAGTGATTTATAGACCAGTAGCAGAACTTTAAAATCTATTCTAAAGCTGACTGGAAGCCGGTGTAAAGACTTTAGAATTGGAGTAATATGCTCTGACATCATTGTTCTGGTCAGAACCCGAGCTGCAGCATTCTGAATGAGCTGCAGCTGTTTAATGCTCTTTTTGGGGAGTCCAGTCAGAAGACCCTTACAGTAGTCAAGTCTACTTGCGATAAAACCATGAAAACCTTGTCCTGGTCTGCATGACACATGCAAACCTTCCTTTTCAGATATGTTCTTCAGATGGTAGAAGGCAGTTTTAGTAATTGATTTGATATGACTGTTGAAAGTCAGGTCGGAATCTATCAGAACACCAAGGTTTCGGACTTGGTCTTTGGTTTTTAAAGAGAGCGACTCCAGGTATTTACGAACAATTATCTCAGTTTTATTGTGGTTTAATTGAAGAAAATGTTTGGCTCATCCAGTTATTTATCTGTTTTAGACAGTGACACAACATCTCAATTGAACTGTAGTCATCTGAAGACACTGCTAGATATCGCTGTGTGTCATCTGCATAGCTATGATAGTCGAAATAAAAATTCTGAAGAGTTTTACCTAAGGGTAGCATATACAGTCTGAACACGAGGGGTCCGAAAACTGACCCTTGAGGGACCCCATAGGTCATTGCCATTCGATGAGATTGAACACTTCCAATGGTTACAAAATAACTCTTTTCCTCCAGGTAGGACCTGAACCATTTAAGGACTGTTCCATTTAGTCCTACCCACGTTTCCAACCTGTTCATCAGTATATTATGATCTACTGTATCAAAAGCCGCACTGAGGTCCAACAAGACCAGAATTGACACCTTTCCCGAGTCAGTATTTAACCTTATATCATTTAGCACTTTGATAAGAGCAGATTCTGTACTGTGATGAGTTGGGAACCCTGATTGAAATTTGTCAAAAAGTCCATTTAAGTTCAAGAAATTGCTGAGTTGATTAAAAATCTTGGCTATGAAAGGAAGATTTGAGATGGGTCTATAGCTTGCTAACATGGAAGCGTCCAGCATTCTATTTTTTATCAAAGGCTTACTGGCAGCTACTTTAAGAGCTTTAGGAAACTCGCCTGACGGAAGTGAGCAATTGATTTGCTGCAAATCAGCTAGCACAGACTTCGTAATAACTTTGAAAAAGTCAGATGCTATTGAGTCAAGACAGCTCATTGATGGGTTCAGCTGCTGAACCTTTTTCTCTACAGTCTTTTGGTCAACTGTATCAAATTCTGACATGGTAATAGAGTTTTTACTGGGTGGCTTCAGATGTAGTATCATTTTATCATTTTGCTGATTTGTGTTAATATTTAACATGATGGATTGTATTTTTTCACTAAATTAACAAGCAAATTCATTGCATCTATCAGCTGTTAGGAGTTCTGGAGCTACGTGATTCGGGGGGGGGGGGGGGGGGGGGTTGTGAGCTTTTCAACCACAGCAAACAGAGTGAGAGTATTGTTGAAGTTCTTATTGATGATTTCAGAAAAGTGTTGCTGTCTAGCCCTGACTAACTCTTAGTAAAATTACAAAGACTGTCTGTAGAGGTCATAGTCAATTTGGAGTTTAGTTTTTCTCCACATACGTTCTGCTTTCCTACACTTTGATATAGAGGTCTTTACCATCATAGTGTTCTAGGTCGCCTCAAGATTGTCTTAGTTTTAATAGGACCGACAGCATTCATGACATTTGAGAATTTTCAGGTGAAATTATCCAAAAGTTCATCAACTGTCTCAGCATTCACAGTTTGTGGCACAGCTATGGTCTCCATAAACCTAGTAGTGGTACTCTCATTTATGTACCTTTTCTTAATAGACATGAGGCTGTCTGAACGTTTGGAAGAATCTGTAATTCAAAGAACACATAAAATGGTCAGAAATAGCCATATCCTTTATGTCAATTGATAGAAGTTCAACATCCTTAGAGATGACCAGGTCTAAGATGTGACCTTAAGTGTGGGTTGGACTCTTAATATGTTGAGATAGGTCAAATGTGTCTGGTATAGCAGAGTTCTTTAGATATTTTGTCCATGTTATTGTCAACATGAATGTTAAATTCTCCCGTTATGACAAAATAGTCAGTACAAATAATTGTCAGCAGTTCTGAAAAATCCTCCATAAATTTTCTATTGTATCTTGGAGGCCTATAAATTATTAAAACAATAACCTTTGGGTCACCTTTAACTAAAAAAACAGAGATATTCAAAAGAGCTAAAATCAGTATAATTTCTTTACACTGAAATAATGACTTAATAACAGCAATACCACCGCCTTTTCCCCCTTTTCGACACTTGTTCATAAAATGAAAATTTGCTGGTGTTGCCTCATTTAATATGGTATTACAGCGACTTTCTGTTTACCACATTTCATTTCGTAACAAAAAGTCCAGATCATAGGTTGTAATGATGTCATTAATCAACATTGATTTATTACCCAGTGACCTGATATTGGAAAGAGCTAGTCTCGCAGAGATAACTGGAGACAATGGTTTGATAGATTCACATTTTATCCTCACTAAGATTGTCGTTCTGCTTTTTTTTGTGCCGTATTTTTTTGACCAACTTTCTCTCCCTGTAATTACAGTGATGAAAAATGACTGATCTTACTTATTCCGGAAAAGACCCGGCAGATCTCAGTCAGATTCGCAGATAAGATTCTTCATGGGTCGAGGAGGGGCCCTTTGCATCTTATGGATGGTGGTTTCAGGCAAGGGGGAATGGGAGGAAGATCTTGGCGTGATGTGCGTTGGATTCCAATATTGACAATCATTTTCATCCTGTCCTTCACACCTAACAGAGAATTTGGAGATTTGAGTTTTGCGTTGGGCTTTGCTCCAATGGGGCAGCGAGGGGTCTGGGAGATTCTACGTGCTGGCTCATCTCATTTGTCATTCACTCCTCCGATTGTTTGGATCACACTGATGTATCCGTCTGCGCCTTGTCGCCTTATCGCTTGTTCCTCCTATTGTTTGGGAACAATCTTTCGGTCCTTCAGCCGTGTCAACACGGCAAGTGTTTTCTTTTCAGGTCGAATGAAGTACACAGTAAAAAATGTTGGCAGCCAATAACTTAACCCCTTGTGTATTTAGACAGAAACCATCTGCCTTGTAAAGATGTATGCGCTCCCAAAAATGCAGAAATTGTCAATGAAACTCACGGATAGTGCAGTACACACTTCTACAGATAAAAATCGAAATGAAGTGACTGTAAGATGATATGAGAATTTGTGCAAATACATGATAAACAGGAGGGAAATGTTAAATATATTCTAGAAGTTATCATTTATTTGCTTAGCTTGCATTAGTATTATGGACGATTTTAGATGTCTCGCCTTCAAAAAGATGACTCAGCATCATCCGATGGAAGGGCGCCTGGACCAAGGACGTGATCGGATGTGGTCGGGGACGTGACAGGTGTTGGTCCAATGTTTTGTGTTGTGTCTTATTGTTTAGAACATTATGTCTGGGAAAAACCCTCCTATTTTCAAATAAATGCAGGAGCGACGGGAGAGATTGGTTAGAGCGTGTTGAGAGACTGTGATCTGAACAATCTCCCATACGCCCTCCTCATGAGAAAAAGAACCCAGTGTCTTCATTCCTTTTGTGTCTATTTTTATAATGTTGGGTAAGATAAATCCAACATTAAATTGGTCCTTCGAGCTGGATGTCAACACACCCGAGGATTCCAGTTGTGGAGCCGACTTCCAGTTAAGAGACAGTGGCCACGGCAAGTAAGACCCTTTACGGGACTGGTCTTCGTTCTCCTCAACTGGGATCTGAAGGTTGACGACAATCCACAGGATTGAAGATGACTGGTGAGTTAAATTTTAATTTTTTTTTTTAGGAAAAAGGACGCCGGAGTCCACAAATTCCGCGAGGACGGCGGAGTCCTGTACGTACTTAAATTCCGTGTTTAATAAACCCTGTGAATACTAGTCAATGGCGGGTGAAATAAAGAAACTAGGAAAGTTTCGTGGCGTCGTAGTTAAATTCCGTATAGGACGGCGGAGTCCTCTAATGAGCTGTTGACAGACGTAGTTAAATTCCGTATAGGACGGCGGAGTCCTCTGACGAGCCAGTGTGAATGAAAACTGTTTGAATGAGAGTGGAAATGGGAAACCACTAGGTTTTTCATTCCATACCAAAACAGTGGGAAAGTAAACAGTGGACTTTTGTGGATGCAAAGGCAAGAATTCTCCACTCGAAAGAGTTGAAGTGAGAATTACCACAGAAAGTAAATTTGAATCACCGTCCTACTGAAAAGAAACAGTGTTCTAGACTACCCTAGGTAGTATTACACTGAACCAAATTCTTTCAAATGGGGAAAGGAAGTAGTAAAATAAAAAACAGGAATACACTGCAGTGTAAAGGTTGGAAGTAAAGTAAGTAAAATTTAAAAGAAAAAAAAAACAGGATCCTGATAAAATTTAATATTTAGAGACAGGGATAACCGAACACGGCTTTAATGGTTGGTTAAATACACAAAAAATAGCCGCGTTGCAGGAATCAAATTATATAAAAAATAAAAGACAAACCACCGTTAAACGTGGGAAAGGCCCTATTGTCTGCAGCCTTGCAGCTTATCACAAAAATAGAAGATAAAAAAAAGAATGTGATGAGCTGTAGTAATACAGAGAGCAGCATGCGTACCAAACCCACGCACATTGTTAAATTCATTAAGACCAGACGCTACTGTGTTTACAGTAGTGGACATAAGTAATGCATTCTTTTCAGTACCAATAGAAAATAACAGTCAATTTTGGTTTGCATTCACATTTGAGAAAAAAAAAATATATATATATACATTTACTAGATTACCACAAGGTTACTGTGAAAGTCCAACCATTTTTTCACATGTTATGACAACACGCATGTCTTCTGGCATCTACAGATGGAGAGACATGCAAGGATTCATTGGCCTTGCTGCATCATCTAACAGAAGAGGGACATAAAGTTAACAAAAATAAATTGCAATGATGTAAAAGGCAAGTCAAATATCTAGGCCATAATTTCAGTGTAGGAGGAAGGACTATATTAGAAGACAGGAAAGCTATAGTCTTAAAAAATCTTAAACGACAGATGAAGAAACATATAATAATCATTTTTAGGTCTGACAAATTATTGTAAAGCATGGATTCCAAACTATGCAGAAATTGTTGCACCATTGTCAAAATTAATGTATGAAGACAACCTTAAAATGACATCATCTGTTTAATGGAGTACAGAGGCAGAAAAGGCCTTCTGTGACATTAAACAACATTTGGTGTCCAGTGCTGTGCTAGGCCTTCCAAAATTAATGATAAAACATTCATTCAAATGGTAGATTGTAAAAGCTATTGCATGACCTCCGTACTTACACAACAATATGGTGATAAGCTAAGACCAATAGCTTATTTTTCAACTAAATTGGACAACGTAACGTGTGCATTACCACATTGTGTCAGAGCATTTGTGGCAGCCTTGACGGCAGTAGAGAGCAGTTCACCCTTAAGGTCCCACATACAGTGTCTGCGCTCCTATTGCAAACCAATATGGCGTTTTTATCACATGCAAGACATTTATCTTGCATTGCCATCTTGCTGTCACAACCACATTTGACTGTTGAGCGATGCACAACCTTAAATCCAGCCACACTAATACCCTTACTTGATGAAGGCACGCAGCATGATTGACAGGAATTGGCTAAACAAGCTGCTGAATTAGTAGCATTAACCGAGGCATGCAAACTAATGATAAATAAAGATGGTACAATCTATACTGATAGCCAATATGAGTATTCCACAACAAGAACGCAATTATTGGGAAAAACAAAGTGCAAAACTACAAAATGAAATTTACATTAGCACAGGAAAAAAAAAAAAACCTAATCAAATGGGCTGCTATATTGAGCCATGCTGTGTCACATGTCTCAACCGGAGGGATGGTGGCACAGATAGATTGACACTTTACAGCCCTAAAAAATAGCAGAAAGAAACACGTGGGTTCATTTAACACACTGTAAAAGAGTCATTTCAGCTGAGTACTCAAATAGGGAAGGTGAGCAAAAGTCTGATAACGGAGCGGGAGCAGATGTGTAGATTCTGAAAACGCTTGCTGGTCAGTGAAGAAAAAAGACACCAACCCTTTTAGTGCGAACTCAGCAGAAAGGCACACCCACGTTGGTTATGAGATTTGATAGGTTGTTACGTAGCAACTTTGGCTACTATGGTGTTGGTTTTGTTTTTGTGGTACATGGGACGTCCCACCCTCAATGATAAAACCCATTTTTTAGATAGAAAATCACCTACCAACTGGACCAATATGACGAACCCAATAATAAAAAAAATTTTCATCATTAACTCGTATCAAAAGGAGTACAGCTGATGATCAAAATTGTGGGCATGGCCTCCAAATGCGGCAAAACGGTTTAATATTTTGTGCCCCCCAAAATCAAGCTGCTTTAATCCTAATTCCGTATGCGGCTCTCACCAATGATGCTCAAGAGAATGGGCAGAATTGGGGATTTGGATATGACTGGTATGCAACTATAGGCTTTGGATGGGAACACCTCATTGGTGAAACAGGTTATGATTGGTCCAGTTGGTCAAAAAGAACAGCAAAAGAACATAGAAAGAAGTTTAACCTAAGCAAAACGGCCCATAGTTTAATATTGAAATACAAATCAAGTCACCCAATGTGTTTGATAGTGAGCTTGTGGGCCTATTCTGGTGGAAAAGATCCCCACTTCCAAGTTAACAACATAACTACTGATGATTGGTTCCTTGTTGTCACAGGAGTTTCAGGACAAAATAACAATTGGTTACTATTGATGGAACAAGCAGCAAATGTAGCGAGAAAAGATTGTGTTGTTTGCATGGGTCCCAGGCCTTTGTTGCGCATAGGTCCGGCACAATTATCACAAGATTGTATTATTCCATTCATGAACGCTACTGTACCAACAAAGAGGTGTAAATCATGGGATCCTATATATCCCGTAACAGAAGCAGATAAACACAAACCAATGTTTTCTACTTTAGTAGCACCAAATAATTTCACTTGTATAAACATGATTAGTAAAGGCAAAAAATGAGGACCACTGAACGACACACAGTGTAAAGTAACCTTAAAAGTCGGACCAAAGTTTATGCCAGTATCACGGAGCGACATCTGGTGGTGGTGTGGAGATGATAGACTGTTTGATAGATTACCTAAAGATATATCTGGATTGTGCGCTATTATCACTTTGATATTGCATGTGTCAGTATACCCTATGCCTGTTCAAGATTTAATGGAAAGGACACCAATGTTTTTGTCCAATCTAGAACATAGACAAAAAAGAGATTTATCCTGGCAGAGGCAAAATTATCCAACATAAAACATACATCGACGCCATAGGTGTTCCTCGTGGGGTTCCAAACCAATACAAATTGGCTGACCAAGTTGCAGGAGGATTTGAGTCCTTCATATGCTGGTGGTGTACGATTAATAAAAATGTTGATAGGATAAACTATATCCACTTCAATGTACAGAGATTAGGAAATTGGACTCAGAGTGGGTTGGAAGCTGTGCATGAGCAGCTCAAGGCTACCTCTTTAATGACGTTCCAGTACCGCATAGCTGTCGACATGCTCCTCGCAAGAGAGGGAGGTGTTTGCGGTATGTTTGGAGAACAATGTTGTACATACATTCCAAACAATACTGCTTCGGATGGCAGCTTGACCAGAGCCATCGATGGTCTACGGACCCTCAATCACAAGATGAAGAACCACTTTGGGGTAGACACCTCCTTGTGGGACAGCTGGATGTACGTTTTTGGTAAATACAAAACCCTAATTTCACCAATATTGATATCAATTGCTGTTTTTGCAGCCATTCTGACATTGTGTGGATGTTGTTGTATCCCATGCATTCGGGCTTTAATCAGTAGATTAATCACCACAGCAATTAACCCCCATGGAGGAACCGTATGGAGCAGATGTATCCTTTACTGGTTGTTGATAATGATGACGATGTTGTTTTACCTGATTTGTTTCCTGATCCAGGTGATTACGATGTTTAAACTACAACATTCATGTATGACAAGTTTACTCTGAGTGTAAATGTATTTGTTTCATAAAAATGATTCTACAGTTAAAAATCGAAATGAAGTGACTGTAAAATGATATGAGAATTTGTGCAAATACATGATAAACAGGAGGGAAATGTTAAATATATTCTAGAAGTTATCATTTATTTGCTTAGCTTGCATTAGTATTATGGACGATTTTAGATGTCTCGCCTTCAAAAAGATGACTCAGCATCATCCGATGGAAGGGCGCCTGGACCAAGGACGTGATCGGATGTGGTCGGGGACGTGACAGGTGTTGGTCCAATGTTTTTTGTTGTGTCTTATTGTTTAGAACATTATGTCTGGGAAAAACCCTCCTATTTTCAAATAAATGCAGGAGCGACGGGAGAGATTGGTTAGAGCGTGTTGAGAGACTGTGATCTGAACAATCTCCCATACGCCCTCCTCATGAGAAAAAGAACCCAGTGTCTTCATTCCTTTTGTGTCTATTTTTATAATGTTGGGTAAGATAAATCCAACAGTTTCACATCCTTGACAGCTCCATCACCAACTAGTAATGTTTGGGGTGCCATTTTTTTCTTGTATGATTTAGTTTCATAACTTTCAGTAGTGGTGGGGGATGACCATTCTTGGCCAGGGTAATCAGATGTTGTCCCATATCTTTGGGCTTTGCTCAGAGTAAATTCCAGGGAGAACTGCTGGATGGTCCATAACCATTTCCACATTACACATCCGTCCTCTTTGTTGACCTAAGTGGCTGTCTGTTAGCACACTTCTGCTCACCATTTTGAGACATCGCTATAGTGGTTTCATTCCCCGACTATCCATTTATATCCATATGCACTTCAAGACGGTGGATTTTCGTTTCCAGGATTGACATCCTCTGCAGCAGTCCGTGATAGTCCTCAGTGGAAGGGGAGGCATCTTGATTGCTGGTCTTGTTGCTAATAGCAGGCCGCGCTCACATAATAGTGAGAGGGTGTCAGAAAATATTGGAATATGACAACAACTGACTGTATAGCAGACTAATTACAGGGTTCCTACACAAGTACTGAAAGTATGGGAAAGTATGGAATTTGATTTAATAAATTTCCACGTCTGGAGAAGTATGGAAAATGGAAACTATTGTGTGGCAAAATATGTGTGTTTCCAAAACTATTAGAACGGCTCTATTTTCTAAAATAAACAATTATGAATTTCAAAAAAATATAGATTGATCTGGGTTATTTATTAATTTATTTAAATTTTTAGGCAATTGGAAGTGCTGTTACAATGTTTGTGTGAGAGAACACAATATTATACCATGGTCTTGGTGAACACTCAATTCGGATTGGCTCAGAAAAATCCATTGGTGTACACCCTTTGAACGTCTCAAGTAGTTCCTGTCAAAAAATCATTACATTTTTCCAAATGATTGCGCAGCACCCTTAGCCGTTACATTATACAAGCAAACATAGCAACCTGACAGTCAGATTTTGTGAACATGAAGTAGTCTGAGGACAGAAATTAGCAAATTGAAAACAATAGCGAATGATATAATCATTTACTTTATTTGGTGATTACAACACCTTTGATGACTGGCATGCTGCTGAAGAATTGAGGGAAAAATAAAGAGACAGAAGAGGCACTAAAGGCCTCTTTATAGTCCCGCGGTCACTTGGCTGACAACGCCCGCATTGCATCACGTGACCGACGAATTGTCCCATGCGGCCCCTCTACGTAGCTTGACGCGCACACGGAAAAAATTGTTGCTGTGCGTCGAACGCCGCGGAGATCATCTCTCGTGATTGGTCCGTTTTAGTCACATGCTGTGATGTCGTACTCAGCGTGCCCCTTGGTTCTACATACCATATACGCCGCCGCCTTCTTGATCGATTTTGCAGCATAATTAAACATATCATCTGGTCATCTAGGTCCATTTGTTCGAGCAGACACTGTTCCACGGTCGCCATTGTTGTTGCTTTGTTCCTTGTTACTGAAAGTAAAAACGGCTACCGGATAGCTGACAATCCACGCAGGCACGGGGAGAACATGCAGACTCCACACAGGCGAGGCCGGATTTGTACCCAGGTCCTCAGAACTGTGAGGCAGATGACTAACTAGTTGCCCACTGTGCCGCCACAAATATATATACAAATAATAATAATGTTGTGCAATCGACTCGTATGTAGAATTGTTTTATCCGATTACAAGTTATACTGCAATAGCTCTCCCGTGGTAATGTTCTTGACAAAATTTAAAAATATGGGAATTCAGACAAATTGTTCTGGAAGTTAATTTCTATCGGTTGGCAGCTCTGAAAATGTTTCATACGATTTATATCAGGGCTCATAAAAATAGTCCACTATTTTATTGTTACTAATATTTTGGTATTTTTAGCTCTGTGAGTTTGGGTCATCATCCTGTTTGAGGACCCATGACGGGTAGCTGATATGACGCTTTCTGAGACTAGGCAACACATTTCACTCCAGAATGCCTTGATAGTCTGTGGATCATATCATGTTTGTCAGTTTTAAGTTATTTCAGTGACCATTGTGGGGTTTTGTTTGTTTAACAAAAGGGTACTAACATTTTACACGTGTGTATATTGTTCTCGGTGTGCCATTTTTCCCAATGCATGTTTCATTGGTCTCTGATGAGCGACACACTTTCTTTTCCTAGGCTCCTTTACCAGCAATGATGATACCATCGTGGATGGCACATGACTATCTACGATATTCCTTCCACAAGTGCTTTGTTGAAATGTTTGTCTCCTTTTAACATGTATCAACCATGTTGCCACATTCTATGTGAACAGATTCTATTTCCATATTGAACAAATACATTAAAGAATGTATTGCAGTAGTGTCACTCTTTTGAGAATGAATTGTCATTCCACACGATATGCACACAGGTTGTGTAGTCCACTAAGGTGCAGGTTTTTGCTAGGCATCTGATATCTCGCGTTGAAATGAATCTCTCAATTATGACATCGGTTTCAGGGTTGCATATCTCGTTTAATTTTCTTATTAGGCATTCAGGATCCTTTGTCAGTTCAGTCTGTGTTATTAAATCATTATCCACAGGACTGCAGGTGCATACATGAATGCCCACTCACTCTATAAACTCGGGTGCAGCAAGATTGAGAGAATATAGGATCTGGTTTTGGCATTTTTAAAAATGTGAGCAAAAGTAATGATTGTCTTGTTTTCCCATTTAAACTTGCACCAATTTCTTTTCCATTGGATATGAGGGAGTATGGATAACAGTTTATGTGAGCCACTAAAGGCTTTCCATTCATCCATTTTCCAAACTGCTTTTCCCCATGAGGGTCTCGGGCATGCTGGAGCCTATCCCAGCTATCTTCGGGCGAGAGGCGGGGTACACCCTGAACTGGTCGCCCGCCAATCGGAGGGCAGGTGCACAGACATGTTGGAACAGAAAGTGGTAATCCCCACTCCAACTCCAGCACACCCGGGACCCTAGTGAGGATAAGCGGTATGGAACATGAATGAATGAATGAATGAATGAATGTGCACCAGTGTACAAAACAAGGCCCGTAAAGACATGGATGAGAGAATTTGGTATGGATCAACTTGACTGCCCTGCATAGAGTCCTACCCTCTACCTGATTTGAACACCTTTGGGTTGATTTCGCATGAACAGCGAGCCAGGCCTTCTCGTCCACCATCAGTGTGTATGCTCCTCGAAAAGTGGGCAAAAATTCCCATAAACTCACTCTTAAACCTTGTTGAAAGCCTTCCCATAAGAGTTGAAGCTGTTAGAACTGCAAAGGGTAGACCAACATCATATTAAACCATATGGATTTAGAATGGGATATCACTTAAAATCAAATGAGTCAAGGCAGGTGAGCGAATACTTTTGGCAATTCACTGTAGTTGGATGGGTTTAGTGTTTTCCCAGGCGTTGTCAAAGTGCCCCAAGGATCAAGATTTATAGCACGCTTTTAAACCCCTATTTAGACCGTCGTTGAAATCAGCCTGTTTTAAGGGTTTACTTCAAGGTATGCTGAAGTTCAGTCTAAAAGCAAGTTAACTTTTTCTAGTGTTAGTTGAGACGTCGGGAGGCTGCCTACCTCCCTGCTAGCTGCAGTCAGAGTAGAAGATATTCACCCCTGAGAAAATATAATTGCGGTTGCACAAAGTTGCTGCTGCCACTGGCTGATTTGCCCTATTAAGGCAGCAAGTCATCATCACACCATTGAATTAACCATGCCGCCAACTTTACTGTTAGGTAATGCCAATCTGTGCCTGTGACACTGCAGCTCAATTTGGTTTATGGCTTTGACATGATCTTGTTTGTGTGTAGTCCGGCAGTCGCTTGAAAATTGTGGCTCTTAACTTAGCGTTGCTGCTAAGTCAGGAGTGTGGAAAGTCAGTGTCAGGATGGTATTATGTAAATTTGCTGGCTTCCAGCAAAATTAAGTATGACTTGCTCACAGACACATTTTCAGAAATAGGCAGCTCACAAAAGATTTACAGTGTTGCCTCGCTATTCGCGGGGGAGAGGGACTGAGCATAAGTCAAAAATCCCTAATTGACGGCCCTCCAAACAAGATTTATAATTGCCAATAGATGCCACAAGATGGCAGAAAAACACTACTTTCTACAGTACGTATGCATTACGGTTTCTAAACTTCGGGTTGTTCTTCTCTGCTTTGATTGACAGACACAAAAGGAGTAAGATTCAGTCCAGCAGAAGACGTCTACAAATCACGCTGACAGAGTCGTTCAACCTCTGGAGACTTAGTATGTATGAGTTGTTTCTATGGTTGAAAGGCTCTCTGTTGGGACAAGGGGTTTCTACTCTGCTAGCATTTCTACACTGAGACATGTACAAATCGATCTATAACGTGAGCCCCTGACCACTTGCTGCTCCTGATTGCAGTGTACTGCAAAACAGCACATACAGTTCAGAGAGTTGTATCTTCCTGCAGTTGAAAGTAATTTGTTTAAAACATACATTTGACTGTTAGATAAAGTCTCATATTTTTGTCTTATTTGTGAATTGTCTGAAAATACAAAGCCCTAACTCATTACACAAACCAGTTTGTTAAAAGACATTTTTAGTTTTTAATTTTAATGTTTTTAATCGCATATCATCACTGTTGGGTGGAAAAAGCTCCAATGTCCAAAGTTTATATTTTTTCCACAAATCTATTATATTGGTCATTTCCCACATGGTTGTGTTATTTTTACACATTTCTGACCAATTAAAAGTGTTAAAGATGGCTTCAACTCTTTGATGATGTAATGTAATGGCTCAACAAATAGGCTGTTGTTTTTTGTTTGTTTCCTGAAATAGAGATGGTTTTGACAATGTGAGGCCCGAAGCCAGCAATATATTAATGAACACTAGAATATAAGATGATGACCATATATTGTGCTTAATTATTTTGCCGATTTTCTAATAATGCCATCTATCCAATCCATTTTCCATACCACCTGTCTTGGTCAGGGTCACAGATTTCCTAATGTCTTTTCCTAATTTCCTAAAAATGTACAGTAATAATGAGAAAACACTGTCCCACAGAAGACATATAAATAGACTTCAATGTACTTAGATTATATTTATTGGTAGATAGTTAAAGTTATATAGTTAATAAGGGGTTGTTTTTTTATAATCTCAAACACCAATATTGCAATTGTCAAAGTGCGATCTTGCTCCCAGCTGATTTACCGGGTGTCGCACCTTCCCTTTTACCTTTTAATTTGTATCTTTTGCATATTTTTGATGTTGTCTCACAAATTAGCTGGTGGTATACAGTGTTAGCATTAATGTTATAGAACATGGAGTAAATGCTGTATACAGTACAAGCAGATATCTTGAGTATATGGATCAAACCAACCATTGGACCATTGATGCAGTGCTTGTCAAAACATACCTCAGGATGCTACCGTTATGTACAGTATTTGCTGTAAACTCACGGTAGTAATATTTATTATTTTCATCAACAAATGAGTTACTGAGTGACTCCTTCCACTCATCACATTCTTCTGTAAAGATCATTAAATGTTTACAATAGAATGGTCTCCATAAGCAGTTTTTGGTAAGTTTATTTTGTCAATGGTATATCTTGCCATTGTAGCTGATACTCTTGTGCTAATGCCATAATGTTCTGAGAGGAAATTTAAACAAATTAAATAAATAAATAAATAAATACCCGTATATTTCTCAAAATGCAAGTTTTCTCAAAGAAGCAGTAATAGATGTTTGCTCTATAAGTATACCTACTATATGAACATATTGTATGTATGCCAGGAAGTGACAGTACTAACAGCTGTTGTGGTGTATATATATATTTTTTGTCATACCATAATAAACCCTCAGAAACACCAAGTGTTGTCTTTTGGTATTTTATTTCATGCATGGTAGAAGAGAGGTTGGATAGAGCTGTTTGCAGAGTGCACTACACAAGATCTTACAATTCCGACGTCTCTATTTACTTAACACTATAGATTAATGAAGGTAGAAACTTTATGATGGCAACATTTTGATGCTGAAATTAATTATTAAAATCATAAATTCCACTGGATGTTGATGAATGGTGATGTAAACAAATTAGACGCCGTCAATTGCTGCTGACATCTTTAATCACTTACATTACTATGAATTACTTACTAATTCTCATTACTTCTTACTTTACTCCTTCATTCACATTTAATTGAACTACTATAACTACAAGCGATAGACAGACAGACAGACAGACAGACAGATAGCTACTGTGCTGCTTGAAAGTTTGAGAACCTTCCTGGCATGGTCACCCTTTTTGTAAAAAACATTAAACCAACCTTGTTAAACACACATCCACATCCCAATTTGTAAAGCATACCTTAGACACACACACACACACAAAGAGATATATTTTCATTATTCATCCAACAAACATGTTTTGTTCCACAAAAACTCATTTTAAGTGTACAAGTATGTGAACACCCAGCTGCATTGGTTAAATCCAGCAGATAAAAGACAGGCTAAACATTTGGGTGCTTATTAAATCATTTAAGAACACTAATGAAATAAGACATTCTTGGGAAAGGGTTTGGCCTGCACTAATTAATAGAGAGATGAAAGTAACCAAACCAACTGTGTTTCCATACAAATCAAGACAAGAGCAAAGGAGATTGCTGGGGACATGAAGAGCAGGGTATTGACAGCCCATCCATCTGGGGAGGTCTGTCAGACCGTTCTTGAAAAATTCCAGCTCCATCCATCCACTTTAAGATAAATAACTTACAAATGGACTTTGACTGAAACTGCCGAAATTGGACGCAAAACTATCACCCAGAAACACCAGAAAAAAATAATAGGTAAAGGCTGACCCTGGCATCACCTCGAGAGAGTTACAGATCTCTCTGGTAGGATCTTGGATAAATGTGCATGCGTCTACTGTTAGATGAAAATTGAATAGCCATGACATTCATGAGAGCCTTTCTAGAAGGAAGCATCTGCTCTCAAAAAAGAACAAATCTTCCCTTTTCAACTTTCCAGAGACGACTTGGACAAGCCAGAGGCCTTTTGGAAGTCCTTTCTCTGGATGGACGAGTCAAAAATAGAATTATTAGGTCACAATCAAAACCACCATGTTTGGAGAAAAGCCAGCACTGCATATGAAGTAAAGATCCTCCAACCAACGATGAAGCATGGTGGTGGGAATGTGAAGGTCTGCGGCTGCTTGCCACTCCTGGATCCAGACGACTCCATCGTATCTTAAAAGCCATGAATTTCCAGGTGTATTAAGAAATTCTTGACCAGACTCTCCTGCCATCATTCAGGGAGTTAGGTTTCCAGGAAACCACAGTGAGGGCCATTATCCTCAAATGGGGAAAATATGGAACAGTGGTGAATAGGGGTACCCCAATCCGATCTTTGTGATCGGAAATATGTCCAATGTCAGCAAAAAAACTAGTATCGGATCGGACTGGATCTAAAATCTCAGATTTTACCACTCTTATACAAGCAGTCCATTCCATGCGCCGTTCCAGAACTTTTATCTAGCAGCGCCCAGACGGTATGCAGATCCCACCTGATCACAACAGGTTGCTAAGGTGCTAAAATAGTAGCAAGGAGTAAGAGTGAATGTTGCTTCCTTAAAGGCGTTCATTAACACTCCTGTTTAAGTTCACTGTAAAACTAAACTCTAAAACTAAATAATAAAAGAATTAGACCTATTGAATATTCAAATAAATCACACCCTTTGTTTCTTTCTTTGTTTTTTTACACAAAAACTGCTAGCTCAAAGCTAACACACAATGAATAACACCATTGACGCTGCACTTATATCTGTCAAAATACTGAATATTGCAATGCAAACGCTGTATAAACAATAACAAACAGGCAATATAACAATACTTTGGCATTTATTCTTCAAGCTCTGTGTAAAATCTTGACTTCTACTTTCTTTTTTACTGCAAGTGTGTATCTCATTGCATGTATCACACTGCCCCTCAGAGGTCAAGACGTGCACAGCAGGAACAGCGATTGTCAATATAACTAAACCCCAGTTGCATCAAGTTCAAGTGTATTGCTGCACATGTGTAGAAAGCAAATGATGTCCCCACCATATACTGACAGTAAAAAAATAACTGAATTGAACTTCATTATTTTGCTTTGTTTAAGTTAAGCACTGTTTCTGTTGCAATTTAAATACATAATTAAAAATAAGAATAATTACATATTGTATATATAATTATATATTATATTATACATATTTTTAACAATCTATATAAACCTTTGAACAGTCCAAACAGAAAAGATGAAACAAATGTCTATTAACTCATTTCAGTCCAGGCTCAGAAACAACCATTCCAGTTTCACATGCTATAAACCCTGAAGCAGCTGCAGCCAATCTCTCACATAGACACTGTCTCGTCAGGCTGCTGATAATGTCCTTCTCTGTGAGTCTACTGCTAAAGTGCATGAATGCAAAAACATTCAAGAGGGCGAAGGTATTTTTTGACACCACTGTGAACTTCCAATCAGTCTAACAGGATATTTTCTGTGCTTATTTGCAATGCCTCATCAGTCGAGTTTAATTTAGATTGGATTTGTCACGCCGAGTGTCCCGCAAGTTGTTCTGGAGCTATGCTGTTAGTTTGACTAAGATTGGACTAAGCAAATATCCAGTGGTCATTGCCTTATTAGTGGTAATGAAATGTAAAGTACATTTCACATACAGTACAACCTTCAGAAGTGTTGGGCGAGTGGTTAGCACATTCACCTCAATAGTTCTGAGGTTGGGGGTTCAAATCATGGCTGTGGCCTTCCTGTGTGGAGTTTGCATTTTTTCTCCAGGTGCTCCTGATTCTTCCCACATTCCGAAAACATGAATATTTGGTTCACTGAAGACTAAATTGTCCTTGGGTGTGAATGTGAGTTGAAAGGTTGGTCTATATGTGCTGTGCGATTGACGAGATCGACCAGTCCAGGGTGTACCCCGTCTCTCACCCAAAGTCAGCTAGGAGGGGGTCCAGCACACCTGCGACTTTAGAAGCGCTATACAAGATAGACAAATGGATGGATGGAACAGTTTATAGTCTTAGAGTATGGGTGGGATTAACAGGACCATCGATCTCTATCAGTGAGACCCACCCAGGCCTGCCTTGTCTGAATGGCTCTCTCTGCAGAGCTCCCTCCCCTCCTCTTAAATCTTTCTATTGACGTGTTTGAGGGGGAAATTAAGTCAGTTACCATTGTAGTGAAAAAAAGTTTGCGTAAACTTGATCTGGGGCCCATTAAAAAGGCTTTTTGGAAATTAATCATAATTCAAATAATAACTAAAATATTAAGTCAAACATAAAATTGTAGTACATTTCAGGTAACCCTCACTTATCGCTGGGGATACGTTTCAGATAAATGAAATCCGCAAAGTAATAACCATTTATCCATCCATCCATTTTCTGAGCCGCTTCTCCTCACTAGGGTCGCGGGCGTGCTGGAGCCTATCCCAGCTAGCATCGGGCAGGAGGCGGGGTACACCCTGAACTGATTGCCAGCCAATCGCAGGGCACATACAAACAAACAACCATTCACACTCACATTCACACCTACAGGCAATTTAGAGTTGTCAATTAACCTACCATGCATGTTTTTTGGGATGTGGGAGGAAACCGGAGTGTCCGGAGAAAACCCACGTAGGCACGGGGAGAACATGCAAACTCCACATAGGTGGGATTGAACCCGACCTCAGAACTGTGAGGCAGACGTTCTAACCAGTCGGTCAACGTGCCGCCGACCATTTATTTATTGTATTATTATTATTTTTTAGTTTCATATTGTACATGCAATTCAATGCCAAGATGTGATACTTTAGAGAGGTGCAGTTATTTTATTTGTCCACTTGAGGTCACCATCCACACACTCTACACAAGCACAAGCCTAATAAAGTCTATGCTTGAGTGACATTGACAACAGCCCATGCAGACATGGTGTGAACAGGCGATTTCTTGCCTTATGCCTCGATCAGACTACAGGATTTTACCCCCGATATTGGCCCGATTAGCTATTGCAGCCGATTTCCCAGATGAGGCCACAACTTCTTGTAGTGTGACATAATTCACGACCAACGATTTAGCCCTACGATAGCCCTATGACGCCAAAATGAAAAGTATAGCATGTTTGATTTTTTGGAAATCTTCCATGTAGTGTGACATATCAACGACAACTCTCCGACAGTGCATCTTGACGTCGACCAATAGGATTGCGTATTGTGACCCGCGCATCGCCTCCTGTGCTTGCTGTTGTTGACATACTAGCACATTGTTGTCAACATTTATTTGAAGCTTTAGAGCATGAGTCGACAGAACGCCGGCATGTTTACGTACAACCATTTGCTAGACTGCATAACAATTTTGTTGCCTGCTTGCGAGCCGTATCGTATTAAAAATATGTGAACATACCTCAAGCAATCCTTGAATTAACGTCTTCTCCCAAGCACCGGTGACGCCCACCACGTTTTTTCCACACTTCGTTCTTTTTTTTCCAGCCACACAATACATTGGCGCGGCGGGTTGTTGTCGTCGCCATGGTAACGAGTGTATCCGGTCGTGTTGACCGGTGGCACGTCTTCTGATTACGCCTCTCTGACAGTGTTTGATTTGACAAGATGAAGCCCAGTGTTCGTAAAAGAGGGGATGCAGTGCTATCGGAATACATGTCGTGTAATGTTGCCATGTCTGACCAAGATACGGCAAGATTTGATGCCAGTAGTCTAACATAGTGCAATCGGGAAAGACCAAATTCGTCTAGTAGTCTGATTCAGGCATTAAGGATTGGCACCGTTCCTCACACTTATGGTCCTAGCAATGTAGTCAGCGAAATGCCTTATAGGAACCCAGAATTCATTGCAGTGATAAAGCTAAATGCTGCTCTTTACTTGATATTTGTTCCTATCAATATTGTTATGAGAGTGCTTTAGCTTGTCGTCGGGCTAAGGTTGGTATTTGCGAATTTATTTCATAAAACTCTGACTTGGCTCGTGTTTTAAACAGTGGCTTTTCGGTCATATTCTTTGTATCCTCAAGCAATTTAGTGATTCATCAAATGTATGAGTTGAGATTACTTAGTAAGGGTTTTTTTCAGCTCAGAATAAGACCTCAATTTACCTTATGTGAGTCATTGCTCCCACATTAAAATCACATAGCCAATAAATCTAAATGTATCACAGATGTGAAGGTGAGTAACTGCACGACACTGACCGAAAAAAAATCTCCTTCTGTTCGACTGATCGACTCTGATTCTCAATAAATATCCATTATAACACTAAGAAACCACAGCAGTAGCATAAAAACTCCACTGTGACACAGTAAAACTGTTCCGACATAAAAGGGAAACAGATCCTCCATTCTGCTTGACCTAACAGCCGAACAAGACAAAAAATAAATAAATCTGCAATAAATGAACTGCGATATAGCGAGGGGATTACTGTACAGTATAACATATAGCCTGAAAAAAATTTTTCATCTTCATTTAGATTTTTGCTGCTCTCAATTGCCTGTAGTTTTGAATTGTTGTCTGTCTCTGTGCTAGTCCTGTGTTTGACAGATAATTACTTCAGTGTGTACCCCACCACTTGCCCTTAGTCAGTGCTATTAAAAAAAGACAGATGGATGTTAAACGTGGTGAGAATCCAACTCTTAACTTGGCTTCTTACCATTAACAAAACCCATCTATTAAGATGGGGTCTTTAAATAGCAAATCTAATTCCAAGACTGCACTCAACTCAATGCTCAACACCAGTATTAAAACGACATGTGTCTCAAAAGTCTACTTAGGTAATAGTGTAGCTACATAAACCAGGTTGTTTGTTGTCTGTTGGAAAAAAAGGTGCCAGCAGCTTGATCTGCTGCGTGGGAGATGCCAAAGTCACTGTGTGTCTGTTCCAGTGTGTTCAGGGTAATAAATGAGGTGTCAATGCTATTCACATCCCAGACCACACTGGCTCTCACAGCCAAAGTATAGAGTAAGAGTTTTTCTTCCCACCTTTCTTTTCTCTGTCTGTCGACTGTTTGTCCCCTTGTTATACTCCCAAGAGAACATTCACTTAATCAGACATATTGTTAATGTTTTGTGTGTTTTACTGAGGCTGATGTTTTGCACTCACACAGAAAACGTATACAATTCAGTGTGATCCTCAGTTTGACAGATTAGATACGATTCGTCTGGGATTGATCATTTATAGCACAATGAATCAATATAACATGAAAAACCTATTTGGCAGAGCTGGCTGAATTGATTGAAAGCTCACTTTGCTAAGTCAAAAGCTTTCAGCAATGTTCAGTACTCTTGACCGTGCTAACGGCCAGTAAAGACACTTAGCACTCTGAGCTCTTTTTCTTTGCACAAAGTATGTGAATTACTGCCTTTCTGCATGAATTGGTCATTAAATGTGACCAGATCTTAGACAAACGCAGTCTGCTTAAATTAATACCACACAAACAAGTATACGTATGTTTTTGTCACGTATGGGGAGTGGCTGGATCCAAAAGCAGGCGGAGGCAGATGTAAAATGCTGAACAGTTTATTGAGGAAAGGTAATGGCGGTGGTCCTAGGTGGGTTGGCAGGTGGTGGCGTGGACAGGTGGCAGGCAGTGGACAGAACAGGTGGCTGGCTTGGCGACAGGAATAACGTGGATCAGGAACACGGGGGAAAACACTTGAGAACAAGGAGTCAAAAAAGGGAATGATGAATAGAGTGACTTACGTGAGGTAAATGGGCCGTGGTACCGCTGGACGTAACTGCAATACTTTGACGAGGATTTCCTGGAACAGGCAGGCCTGTTATATAATGGTGTTATATAACAGTGGTGATGAGGCTCATTGAAGACAGGTGCTGAAAACAGAGAGGGGAGGGGGGGGGGGGGGGAGAGAGAGGACGCAAAGCGCCCTCCCGGCTCCAATAATGGAACTGCAGGGCAGTATATGACCGTTACCCCCTCTCAACGGACGCCTCCCAGCGTCCTGCCAGGCTTCCCCGGGTGAGCCGCGTAGAAGTCGTCCAAAAGGGTATGATCGAGTATAAGCTTCCGGGAAATCCAAGACCGCTCCTCCGGTTCATACCCTTCCCAGTCGACCAGGTACTGGAACCCCCTCCCGTATTGGAACCCCCTCCCCCTAGGCCTCACGTCGAGGATGCGCCACACCGTGAAGGCCGGATGATCGTCAATAATCTGGGGGGGTGGAAGGGGTTCGGCCGGAGGGTTTAGGGCGCAGGTGGAGACAGGCTTGAGCAACGAGACGTGGAAGGTTGGGTGAATCTTTAAGGAGTGTGGAAGCTTCAACTGGACTGAAGTGGGATTGATAATTTTGGTAATTGGGAAAGTGCCAATGAAATGGGGAGTGCGCTTATGGGATTCAGTTTGAAGCGGGAGGTCGTGAGAAGAAAGCCAGACAGATTGGCCCACCTTGTATTCGTGCGTCGGGGAACGATGACGGTTCATAAGCTGTTTATTGCGTCTTTGCACACTGCCTGGATTCTCTGGAGGTGATCCTTGACTGCGGGGACTGCCACTGCCTGCTCCTGTTCTTTGAATAATGGCGGTAGGTAACCATAGCAAGCCATGAATGGGGACATACCGGTAGCGGAACTGCTGAGGGAGTTGTGGGCGTACTCAATACTCTGGAGGAATGAGCTCCAGGAGGAGGGGTTGCGTGTGGCAACACAACGGAGGGCTGATTCTAGGGATTGGTTTGCCCGCTCCATCTGGCCGTCAGTCTGTGGACGATATCCTGACGACAAGCTGGCTGCTGCGCCCACTGCTTTACAGAATACCTTCCATACTAGGGTTGAGAACCTCTGTCAGAGACAATATCGATGGGAATACCGTGGAGTCTAAAGACATGCTGGACAAGGAGGTTAGCAGTTTCGAAGAAGGATGGTAGTTTGGGGAGGGGTACGTAATGGACAGATTTGGAAAAGCGATCGACAATAGTGAGAATGATAGTTACCTTCAGAAGGAGGTAAACCGGTGACGAAGTCCAGAGCAATATGGGACCAAGGGCGGCTAGGGATAGGCAATGGACGCAGCAGCCCAACTGGGGGGAGGTGTGAAGACTTCCCTCGGGCACAGACGGAGCAGGCTTGGACGAACTCCCGGGTGTCTTAAACAAGGCTGGGCCACCAGAAATGCTGCCGGATTAACTGAATGGTGCGGGTGATGCCAGGATGACAGGTGAGTTTGGAGGTATGAGCCTACTGAAGAATGTCAGAGCGTGCAGAATATGGTACGAACAGGCGGTTTGGAGGCCCAGTCTTGGGATCCGGGTGAGTTTTTTGGGCCTCCTTAACCACCAGTTTGATTTGCCAAGTGGCAGCACCAACAAAGCACGAGGAAGGAAGAATGGGTTCCGGTTTGTGGAGAGGACAGCCTCTGCCCCGGTGTCCAAGGCATCAACCTCGACCACAAACTGGAGGGAGGGGTCGGGGTGGCGAAGTATGGGCGCACTGGTGAACAGGGTCTTGAGTCGGTTGAATGCTTGGGATGATGCCGGGGTCCAACAAAAGAGGGAGCTGGCGGACGTGAGGCTAGTGACTGGAATAGTGACCTTGCTGTAATCACGGATAAACCGACGGCAGAAATTGGCAGAGAAAGGACCAGGTCTTTACGAAATACCGGAGAGAGATCATGATATTCTCCAGAGACTCCGGAGAGGTCAACGAGCATGAAAGATGGTGGTGGTGTACCAGAAGGCGGTATAGCTGAGAGCAGGCAGTGTGAGTGGCAGTGAGGGCTCCATCCGGTGATGGCTAAGTGTGTCCAGTCTATGGTGGGGTTATGTCTTTTAAGCCAGGGAATTCCAAGGACTAATGGGGTATCAGGAGATGGGATAACAAAAATGGAAATGGTGATTTCCTGAAATAAGCAAGGTGAATGGCAGAGTTTGATGGGTAACAGCGGAGATGATACGGCCATCCTGGGCTGTGACCTTCTTCGGAGACGGAAGCAGTTGGAGAGGAATTTGGAGCTGGTGAATTATGGCTTCATGAATGAAATTGTCATCGGCACCGGAATCAATCAGTGCAGTGATGGGGGTGTTAAGAGCCGAAACTATAATGCAAGCGGGAAAGGTCATGTGAGAAGGAGAGCTTGAGGAGATGGAGGTTTGGTTCACAATGATGCTCTCAGGTTGCGGTGAGCCTGGTCTTTTGGCCGGAGGGGACATGAGGAAATAAAGTGACTGGTTTGACCGCAGTAGTAGCGATACGACGCTGACGCTCCTGTGGATCTGTCTTAGCAACTTGCATGGACTCTTAAGTGGCTACGGCGAGTGACGGAAAGGCGGAAGACTGTGCGGGAGGCGGGTGTGAAGCTGACGGCGCAGCGCTCGGAGTGGGAGGGTTTTTTACACGAGCGAACCCCCCTCTCTCGTTTACGCTCTCGCAGTCTGTTATCCAGACAGATGGAAAGACCGATAAGATCCTCGAGAGAGGAGGGCTCGTCCCGGGCTGCTAGCTCATCCTTGAGCTGCTCGGAAAGCCCATTGGAAAAAATCCCCCGAAGTGGCGCGTCATCCCACCCACATTCACCCGCCAATATCCGGAACTCTACGGAATATTCCGCTGCAGAATTAGCGCCCTGCGTGAGCGTGAGGAGACGACGGGTGGTTTCTTTGCCCTGAACGGGGTGATCGAACACTTTACGAAGTTCATCGGAAAAGGAATTGAATAAGTGGAGTACCGGGGAGGAGTTTAGCCATAAGGAAGTGGACCATTTAGCTGCTTTGCCGCGGAGGAGGTTAGTGACATACGCTACTTTGGATTGTTCGGTGGGATAACTGTATGGTTGAAGGTTGAAAACGAGTGAGCAATTGAGTAGAAACTGGCTACAAGCACCTAGGTCCCCGGAGTAGGGCTCAGGCGGCGGAACATCCATCCATCCATCCATTTTCTGAGCCACTTCTCCTCACTTGGGTCGCGGGCGTGCTGGAGCCTATCCCAGCTGTCATCGGGCAGGAGGCGGGGTACACCCTGAACTGGTTGCCAGCCAATCGCAGGGCACATAGAAACTAACAACCATTCGCACTCACAGTCATGCCTACGGGCAATTTAGAGTCTCCAATTAATGCATGTTTTTGGGATGTGGGAGGAAACCGGAGTGCCCGGAGAAAACCCACGCAGGCACGGGGAGAACATGCAAACTCCACACAGGTGGGGACGGGGATTGAACCCCGCACCTCAGAACTGTGAGGCTGACGCTCTACCCAGTCGGCCACCGTGCCGCGCGGCGGAACATGAGGTTCTTTATACAGGAGGCATGGTGGCGCTGAGGCTGCGGGTTTGGAAGGCGTACTTACAGGTGGAGGGTTAGCTAGCATCGTCGAAGAAAGGAGGGATACCTGTTGTGTGAGGGAGTGTATGGATTCCGTGAGTTCTTGGGGAGTCTTTTCTTGTTTTCCTATGCGGGCTCCTTGGAGAGTGAGTGCGTTCATCAGTGCCTCCGGAGTTGCTGGGTCCATAATGGCCGAAGTATTCTGACACGAATAGAGAGTGGCTGGATCCAAGAGCAGTCGGAGGCAGATGTGAAAGGATGAATAGTTTATTGATGAAAGGTAATGGCGATGGTCCTAGGTGGGTTGGCAGGCGGCAGTGTGGACAGGTGGCAGGCAGTGGTGAGGCAGCGGCTGGCTTGGGGGCAGGAATTACATGGATCAGGAACATGGGCGGAAAACACACTGGAACAAGGAGACACAGGAGTCAAAAACGGAACGAGCAATAGTGTGACTTACGTGAGGTAAATGGGCCGTGGTACCACTGAAAGTACCTGCAATACTTCGGCGAGGATTTCCTGGAACAGGCAGGTTTATATACTGCTCGGAATGTCTGGCAGAATCCCCTGTCAGAAGGAGTTTAAACTCCCACTTCCAGCAGGACTTCACCCAGGTTCCGGGGAAGGCGGGGGAGACATTGAGTCTGAGTGGACCATGTTCTGCGCCTCCTTTGCTGAGTTGGCCAACCGGCGCTGTGGTCGTAAGGTGTTCGGTGCCTGTCGTGGCGGCAATCCCTGAACCCGTTGGTGGACACCAGCGGTGAGGGACGCCATCAAGCTGAAGTAGTCCTATCGGGCCTTTTTGGCCTGCGGGACTCCTGAGGCAGCTGATTGATACCGGCTGGCCAAGCGGAATGCAGCTTTGGTGCTTGCTGAGGCAAAAACGTGGGTGTGGGAGGAGTTCGGTGAGGCCATGGAGAACGATTTCCGGATGGCTTGAAGGAAATTCTGGTCCAGATGAGATGGCTCAGGCATCTGATCAGGATGCCTCCTGGACGCCTCCCTGGTGAGGTGTTGCATGCATGTACCACTGGGAGGAGAGCCCGGGGATGACCCAGGACACGCTGGAGAGACTATGTCTCCTGGCTGGCCTGAAAATGCCTCGGGATTCCCCTGGAAGAGCTGGTGGAAGTGGCTGGGGAGAGGGAAGTCTGGGCTTCCCTGCTAAAGCTACTAGCCTCCGATCCGACCTCGGATATGCGGAAGAAAATGGATGGATCTTTGTATCGTGGCAATAAAAGGCATTCTATTCTATTCTATTCTGTTTTGTTCTGTTCTATCAAAACGATGTCAAGACAGCAACATTTAAGCAACAAACATAGCACTTTCAGTTAAGCTCTTATTTAGAAACTCAAAATTCCACTTCTGGTCACCCTACATGGACGATCACCCGGCAGCTTCATTTTTCACTTGAACGACACATATGCGCAAATCACGTAAATTAGAAACAACAAACATTACACAAATACATACAAAATGAATACAAGTTTAAAGCAGTCAAACGATAAAGATTAACATAAATGACTTCGTGGCCATGTACAGTCTCACTGCAGACCAGCGGCGAAGCCAGCCCTATTTTGGGTGGGCTCAAAACTGGCCTTAGCCCACCCTCAGAATTAATCCTCAAATTAATTTGACAAAATTTATTTTGAGAATTTTTTTTTTGTAGTGATAGTACACACTTTGGCATTGACAAAAACAGTAAACCTCGTGAAAATCGGTTGAGAAATGAGCAAATTTCAATGTCCAGGCATTGCCTTTGAAGGCAACTTGGACCTTCCCAACATGGCCGCAAACGTAGGCCGTCGGTTACCCGGGCTGCTACAGCGTGCTGGCGTATAGTCTTCATATTCATGGTCAGAACACCTACACACATTTCCAGCTGTGTTAATGCTAATGACCAGATAATGCTTGATTTAAAAAACCCTGACACAATCTATGTAATGACAGTTGACCACAGGCGATGCTTCAGTGCCTTCCCCTGTATATGTCGCCACTGACTCGAAGGGGCTTGTTATGGTGCGTACTGCGAAGCCATTAGCTAATAAGCTAATTATGCACTTGGAGCTATCAGTAGCTAATTGAATAGCAAAGAGTTTTTGCCCAGTGTATCTGATACGATATGAAATATCTCTGTGAAGTATCTTATGCCAAGATAGGGCGTATTCATACATGGTGTTTTTTTTTGTTTTTTTGTTTTTTTAAAGCGTATGCTCTGCAAAAAACTCAAACTCTTACCGAGAGTATATTATTTTGAGTCAAAAATAATTAAAATTAGATGTGTCACGTAAAAAAAATGCAGCCCTATGGGGGGCACAAGTCAGTCCAAACTGTAGGCCGGTCCCAAGCCCGGATAAATGCAGAGGGTTGCGTCAGGAAGGGCATCCGGCTTAAAACCTTGCCAAACAAATATGAGCGTTCATCCAAAGAATTCCATACCGGATCGGTCGTGGCCCGGGTTAACAACGTCCGCCACTGGCGCCGTCAACCTGCAGGGCGCTGTTGGAAATTCAGCTACTGTGGGTCGAAGTCGAAGTCAAAGAAGAAGAAGAAGAGGTGGAAAGCGGGTTCTTCGGCAGAAAGAGAAGAGGAAAACACAGAGCCTAGAACTGAATGTGGGGACTTTGAATGTTGGGACTATGACAGGAAAATCTCGGGAGTTGGTTGACATGATGATTAGGAGAAAGGTTGATATATTGTGTGTCCAGGAGACCAGGTGGAAAGGCAGTAAGGCTAGAAGTTTAGGGGCAGGGTTTAAATTATTTTACCATGGTGTAGATGGGAAGAGAAATGGAGTCGGGGTTATTTTAAAAGAAGAGTTGGCTAAGAATGTCTTGGAGGTGAAAAGAGTATCAGATCGAGTGATGAGGCTGAAATTTGAAATTGAGGGTGTTATGTGTAATGTGATTAGTGGCTATGCCCCACAGGTAGGATGTGACCTAGAGGTGAAAGAGAAATTCTGGAAGGAGCTAGATGATGTAGTTCTGAGCATCCCAGACAGAGAGAGAGTCGTAATTGGTGCAGATTGTAATGGACATGTTGGTGAAGGTAATAGGGGTGATGAAGAAGTGATGGGTAAGTACGGCATCCAGGAAAGGAACTTGGAGGGACAGATGGTGGTAGACTTTGCAACAAGGATGCAAATGGCTGTAGTGAACACTTTTTTCCAGAAGAGGCACGAACATAGGGTGACCTACAAGAGCGGAGGTAGAAGCACACAGGTGGATTACATCTTGTGCAGACGATGTAATCTGAAGGAGGTTACCAACTGTAAGGTAGTGGTAGGGGAGAGTGTGGCTAGACAGCATAGGCTGGTGGTGTGTAAGATGACTCTGGTGGTGGGGAGGAAAATTAGGAAGACAAAGGCAGAGAAGAGAACCATGTGGTGGAAGCTGAGACAGGACGAGTGTTGTGCAGCTTTTCGGGAAGAGGTGATACAGGCTCTCGGTGGACGGGAAGAGCTTCCAGAAGACTGGACCACTGCAGCCAAGGTGATCAGAGAAGCAGGCAGGAGAGTACTTGGTGTATCTTCTGGCAGGAAAGGAGAGAAGGAGACTTGGTGGTGGAACCTCACAGTACAGGAAATCATACAAGGAAAACGGTTAGCTAAGAAGAAGTGGGACACTGAGAGGACCGAGGAGAGGCGAAAGGAATACATTGAGATGCGACACAGGGCAAAGGTAGAGGTGGCAAAGGCAAAACAAGAGGCATATGATGACATGTATGGCAGGTTGGACACTAAAGAAGGAGAAAAGGATGTATACAGGCTGGCCAGACAGAGGGATAGAGATGGGAAGGATGTGCAGCAGGTTAGGGTGATTAAGGATAGAGATGGAAATATGTTGACTGGTGCCAGCAGTGTGCTAGGTAGATGGAAAGAATACTTCGAGGAGTTGATGAATGAGGAAAATGATAGAGAAGGGAGAGTAGGAGAGGCAAGTGTGGTGGGCCAGGAAGTGGCAATGATTAGTAAGGGGGAAGTTAGAAAGGCATTAAAGAGAATGAAAAATGGAAAGGCAGTTGGTCCTGATGACATTCCTGTGGAGGTATGGAAGCATCTAGGAGAGGTGGCTGTGGAGTTTTTGACCAGCTTGTTCAATAGAATTCTAGTGCATGAGAAGATGCCTGAGGAATGGAGGAAAAGTGTACTGGTGCCCATTTTTAAGAACAAAGGTGATGTGCAGAGCTGTGGCAACAATAGAGGAATAAAGTTGATGAGCCACACAATGAAGTTATGGGAAAGAGTAGTGGGGGCTAGACTCAGGACAGAAGTGAGTATTTGCGAGCAACAGTATGGTTTCATGCCTAGAAAGAGTACCACAGATGCATTATTTGCCTTGAGGATGTTGATGGAAAAGTACAGAGAAGGTCAGAAGGAGCTACATTTTGTCTTTGTAGATCTAGAGAAAGCCTATGACAGAGTACCCAGAGAGGAACTGTGGTACTGCATGCGGAAGTCTGGAGTGGCAGAGAAGTATGTTAGAATAATACAGGACATGTACGAGGGCAGCAGAACAGCGGTGAGGTGTGCTGTCGGTGTGACAGAAGAATTTAAGGTGGACGTGGGACTGCATCAGGGATCAGCCCTGAGCCCCTTCCTTTTTGCAGTGGTGATGGATAGGCTGACAGATGAGGTTAGACTGGAATCCCCGTGGACCATGATGTTTGCAGATGACATTGTGATCTGCAGTGAAAGCAGGGAGCAGCTGGAGGAACAGTTAGAAAGATGGAGGCATGCACTGGAAAGAAGAGGAATGAAGATTAGCCGAAGTAAAACAGAATATATGTGCATGAATGAGAGGGGTGTTGGGGGAAGAATGAGGCTACAGGGAGAAGAGATGGCAAGGGTAGAGGACTTTAAATACTTGGGGTCAACCGTCCAGAGCAATGGTGAGTGTGGTCAGGAAGTGAAGAAATGGGTCCAAGCAGGTTGGAACGGGTGGAGGAAGGTGTCAGGTGTGTTATGTGACAGAAGAGTCTCTGCTAGGATGAAGGGCAAAGTTTATAAAACAGTGGTGAGGCCAGCCAATATGTATGGATTAGAGACAGTGGCACTGAAGAGAAAACAGGAAGCAGAGCTGGAGGTGGCGGAAATGAAGATGTTGAGGTTCGCTCTCGGAGTGACCAGGTTGGATAAAATTAGAAATGAGCTCATCAGAGGGACAGCCAAGGTTCGATGTTTTGGAGACAAAGTTAGAGAGAGCAGACTTCAATGGTTTGGACACGTCCAGAGGAGAGAGAGTGAGTATATTGGTAGAAGGATGATGAGGATGGAGCTGCCAGGCAAGAGAGCTAGAGGAAGACCAAAGAGAAGGTTGATGGATGTCGTGAGGGAAGACATGATGGCAGTTGGTGTTCGAGAGGAGGATGCAGGAGATAGGCTCTCATGGAAAAGGATGACGCGCTGTGGCGACCCCTAACGGGACAAGCCGAAAGGCAAAGAAGATGTGTCATGTAAAAAATAAAAACAAATAAAAATTGCCAGTATATAAACCATATATTAAAAAAAAAATTTTGTCGACTTATTTCAAGTAAAAATTAGGTTGAAGCAAGTGAAAAATTGTCTAAAAACAAGGTGATGAGTCTTATTTTTTTACGATTTTGAGTTTTTGCAGTGTTGGTGTTTATTTTTAGTTAAAGAAAAAAAAAACGCTGGCATTGCCATAACTACATGTGCTAAATCTGGTTAAATGCTAGTTTACGACAGGACACCTTATGAAACAGTTTGTTAATGTCTGCTTTTCAATAGATAGACATACGCTATTTTTTTAAAAGAAGTCAGCCAGGTGCATGTGAGACTGTAAAAAAAAACAACAACATGATTTCATGATAATGAGTTTGTTTCTTTTTTCTTTTTTTCCCCCAACAGTGTTGTCTATTACTCAAATCAAAAGGGGTGACCTTATAAACAACTTATTTCTTCATTGACAGAGCTATAGACTAGCCAAAATGTTTTTAATATTCCTTTCCTCTGAGATGAAATACTCATATTGCATTCATACTGTTACAAAAGGTACCCACCACCCCCGCCCCCAACCCCACCGCCACACTCCTCCCAGCACCCACTACCCGCCAACAGGCATGGGCGAGTCACCATCACACCACCATTGCTCCCCAGGAGGTCGCCCCAGTGATTTCCCCCACCCCGAGATCAGGAAGGAGTGAAAAAAAGTCCCGCCCCCACAGACTCCGGAACAGCAAAGACAGGGACAAGAGGAGAAGATCCCCACAGCATGCATGTGTCTTTTCACCATGGAAACCGATCTAAAATGTGTGAAACGAAAAGAAAAAAGAAATAAATAGAATAATAATAAAACAACAACAACCTCGACAACAAAGAATATAGAATTCCATTGTTTACTTTCACACTTGTGAAAATAGTCTTGCTATTGTCAAATGTCAAATGGCACCCTACTCAGGCAAAGGAATCAAGAGTCTAGATTTAGCATGTTGAGGAAAGGTGACCAACTAACTACGTATATGTGTAATTTATTTCTTCATTCTGCTGATATTTTTCTAACGCAATATATTCTATGATGATTTAGCCACTGATTGATGTTAATAGCTTGTTTGTTTTTCCAGTTTAATAGAACTGTTTTCTTAGCACTAGCTAACGCAACAAGTAATCTTCTTCTTTTCCTTTCGGCTTGTCCCTTTAGGGGTCGCTACAGCACGTCATCCTTTTCCATGTAAGCCTATCTCCTGCATCCTCCTTTCGAACACCAACTTCCCTCATGTCTTCCCTCACGGCATCCATCAACCTTCTCTTTGGTCTTCCTCTAGCTCTCTTGCCTGGCAGCTCCATCCTCATCATCCTTCTACCAATATACTCACTATGTCTCCTCTGGATGTGTCCAAACAATCGAAGTCTGCTCTCTCTAACTTTGTCTCCAAAACATCGAACGTTGGCTGTCCCTCTGATGAGCTCATTTCTAATTTTATCCAACCTGGTCACTCCGAGAGCGAACCTCAATATCTCCATTTCCGCCACCTCAAGCTCTGCTTCCTGTTGTCTCTTCAGTGCCACTGTCTCTAATCCGTACATCATGGCTGGCCTCACCACTGTTTTATAAACTTTGCCCTTCATCCTAGCAGAGACTCTTCTGTCACATGACACACCTGACACCTTCCTCCACCCGTTCCAACCTGCTTGGACCTGTTTCTTCACTTCCTGACCACACTCACCATTGCTCTGGACGGTTGACCCCAAGTATTTAAAGTCCTCCACCCTTGCTATCTCTTCTCCCTGTACAGCCACCTCTCCTAGATGCTTCCATACCTCCACAGGAATGTCATCAGGACCAAATGCCTTTCTAACTTCCCCCTGACTAATCATTTCCACTTCCTGGTTCACCACACTTGCCTCTTCTACTCTCCCTTCTCTCACATTTTCCTCATTCATCAACTCCTTGAAGTATTCTTTCCATCTAGCTAGCACACTGCTGGCACCAGTCAACATAACCAAGATGGCGCCTAACCAAGATGGCGCCTATCAGTGTGGTCGCCTCGGTAACGCGCTCTCTAGTATTGTTTTTGCTTTTGTGTTTTTCGTCCGTCTTTGGAGACCTTACACGACTCACTTACACAAGGGGAGACCTGCTAACCATCAAGGAGGCTACTCCGGACTTTCTGTCACCAACTTTCGCAAATCCGCTCAGTTTTTTCCCCGAGTTACTCACCGGAGCGGCGTCCGCGGTTTCGGCGCATGGAGACGGAAGCGGCGCCACAGAGGGAACCGGGCCGGCATTCAGGTGAAACTCCGCGAGAGAGGACACAGATTGGCGTTCCCGTCGATCCACCTCGCGAATGTACGCTCCCTACCCAACAAAATGGACGAGCTTCATCTTCTGTTAAAGACCAGTAAAGACTTAGGACGTTCCGCGGCCATGTGCTTCACGGAGACCTGGGTTTGCGACGCTGTACCCGATGGCGCCGTCATGCTTCCACATTCATCGAGCGGACCGCGACATGGAATCATCGGGGAAAACAAAGGGCGGCGGGATATGCCTCTCTATCAACGAAAAATGGTGTACGGACGTCACGGAGCTCAGCACACGCTGCAGCCCGCATTTGGAGTCGCTATTTTTACACTGTAGACCATTCTACTCGCCACGTGAGTTCGCATCGTTCATACTGGCTGGAGTCTACATACCGCCTCAAGCTAACACGAACGCTGCACTGCTAACGCTCGCCGAACAAGTCAACGAAATTGAAAAAAAACACCCGGACTCACCCCTCATTATTCTCGGGGACTTTAACAAAGCAAAACTCAACCACAAACTCCCTAAATATAAGCAGCACATCGACTGTCCTACCAGGGAAAATAATACTTTAGACCACTGCTACACTACGGTAAAAAACGTATACCGTGCTATACCTCGTGCAGCCCTGGGCTCGTCTGATCACTGCTTAATTCACTTAATACCGACGTACAGGCAAGAACTTAAATGCGCGAAGCCTACAGTGAAAACAGTGAAAAAGTGGACCAATGAAGCCAAGATGGAACTTCAAAGCTGTTTAGACTGCACAGACTGGAGTGTCTTTGAAAATTCAGCTGGCAGCCTGGATGAATATACGGACACTGTCACATCCTATATCAGTTTCTGTGAAGAGGTTTGTGTACCAACAAAATCATTTCGCACATTCAACAACAACAAGCCGTGGTTCACTGCTAAACTTAAGCAGCTTCGCCAAGCTAAGGAGGACGCATATCAGAGCGGGGACAGGGCCCTGTATAATCGAGCTAGAAACCAGCTGACTAAAGAAATTAACATTGCAAAGAGGAACTATGCAGCAAAGTTGGAAAATCATCCATCCATCCATCCATTCTCTACCGCTTATCCGGGTCGGGTCGCGGGGGCAGTAGCTTCAGCAGGGACGCCCAGACTACCCTCTCCCCAGCCACTTCATCCAGCTCTTCCGGGGGGATCCCGAGGCGTTCCCAGGCCAGCCGAAGGATGTAGTCTCTCCAGCGCGTCCTGGGTCGTCCCCGGGGTCTCCTCCCGGTGGGACATGCCCGGAACACCTCACCAGGGAGGCGTCCGGGAGGCATCCGAATCAGATGCCCCAGCCACCTCATCTGGCTCCTCTCAATGCAGAGGAGTAGCGGCTCTACTCTGAGATCCTCCCGGATGACCGAGCTTCTCACCCTATCTCTAAGGGAGAGCCCGGACACCCTGCGGAGGAAACTCATTTCGGCCGCTTGTATCCGGGATCTTGTTCTTTCGGTCACGACCCACAGCTCATGACCATAGGTGAAGGTAGGAACGAAGATCGACCGGTAAATTGAGAGCTTCGCCTTTCGGCTTAGCTCTTTCTTTACCACAACGGACCGATACAAAGTCCGCATCACTGCAGACGCTGCACCGATCCGCCTGTCGATCTCCCGTTCCATTCTTCCCTCACTCGTGAACAAGACCCCAAGATACTTGAATTCCTCCACTTGGGGCAGGATCTCATCCCCGACCTGGAGATGGCATGCCACCCTTTCCCGACTGAGGACCATGGTCTCAGATTTGGAGGTGCTGATTCTCATCCTAGCCGCTTCACACTCGGCTGCGAACTGCTCCAATGAGAGTTGGAGGTCACGGCTTGATGAAGCCAACAGAACCACATCATCTGCAAAAAGCAGAGATGCAATAATGAGGCCACCAAACCGGACCCCCTCTACGCCTCGGCTGCGCCTAGAAATTCTGTCCATAAAAGTTATGAACAGAATCGGCGACAAAGGGCAGCCTTGGCGGAGTCCAACCCTCACCGGGAACGAGTCCGACTCACTGCCGGATATGTGGACCAAACTCTGACTCCGGTCGTACAGGGACCGAACAGCCCGTATCGGGGGGTTCGGTACCCCATACTCCCGAAGCACTCTCCACAGGACTCCCCGAGGGACACGGTCGAACGCCTTCTCCAAGTCCACAAAACACATGTAGACTGGTTGGGCGAACTCCCATGCACCCTCGAGGACCCTGCCGAGGGTGTAGAGCTGGTCCACTGTTCCACGGCCAGGACGAAAACCACACTGCTCCTCCTGAATCTGAGATTCGACTTCCCGACGGACCCTCCTCTCCAGCACCCCTGAATAGACCTTACCAGGGAGGCTGAGCAGGGTGATCCCCCTGTAGTTGGAACACACCCTCCGGTCCCCCTTCTTAAAAAGGGGGACCACCACCCCAGTCTGCCAATCCAGAGGCACTGTCCCCGATGTCCACGCGATGTTGCAGAGGCGTGTCAACCAGGACAGCCCCACAACATCCAGAGCCTTTAGGAACTCCGGGCGAATCTCATCCACCCCCGGGGCCCTGCCACCGAGGAGCTTTTTAACTACCTCGGTGACCTCAAACCCAGAGATAGGAGAGCCCGCCTCAGAGAACCCACACTCTGCTTCCCCATGGGAATGCGTGTCGGTGGAATTGAGGAGGTCTTCGAAGTATTCTCCCCACCGACTCACAACGTCCCGAGTCGAGGTCAGCAGCGCCCCATCCCCACTATACACAGTGTTGGTGGTGCACTGCTTTCCTCTCCTGAGACGTCGGATGGTGGACCAGAATTTCCTCGAAGCCGTCCGGAAGTCTTTCTCCATGGCCTCACCGAACTCCTCCCATGCCCGGGTTTTTGCTTCAGCGACCACCAGAGCTGCATTCCGCTTGGCCAGCCGGTACCCATCAGCTGCCTCAGGAGTCCCACAGGCCAAAAAGGCCCGATAGGACTCCTTCTTCAGCTTGACGGCATCCCTCACCATTGGTGTCCACCAACGGGTTCGGGGATTGCCGCCACGACAGGCACCGACCACCTTACGGCCACAGCTCCGGTCGGCCGCCTCAGCAATGGAGGCGCGGAACATGGTCCACTCGGACTCGATGTCCCCCGCCTCCCCCGGAACATGAGCAAAGTTCTGTCGGAGGTGGGAGTTGAAACTCCTTCTGACAGGGGATTCTGCCAGACGTTCCCAGCAGACCCTCACAATACGTTTGGGCCTGCCACGTCGGACCGGCATCTTCCCCCACCATCGGAGCCAACTCACCACCAGGTGGTGATCAGTTGACAGCTCCGCCCCTCTCTTCACCCGAGTGTCCAAGACATGCGGCCGCAAGTCCGATGACACGACCACAAAGTCGATCATCGAACTGCGACCTAGGGTGTCCTGGTGCCAAGTGCACGTGTGGACACCCTTATGCTTGAACATGGTGTTCGTTATGGACAATCCGTGACGAGCACAGAAGTCCAATAACAGAACACCGCTTGGGTTCTGATCGGGGGGGCCGTTCCTCCCAATCGCGCCCTTCCAGGTCTCACTGTCATTGCCCACGTGAACATTGAAGTCCCCCAACAGAACAATGGAGTCCCCAGCGGGAGCGCTCTCCAGCACCCCCTCCAAGGACTCCAAAAAGGGTGGGTACTCTGAACTGCTGTTTGGTGCATAGGCACAAACAACAGTCAGGACCCGTCCCCCCACCCTCTCATCCACCGGGGTGAACCCCAACGTACAGGCGCCGAGCCGGGGGGCAATAAGTATACCCACACCTGCTCGGCGCCTCTCACCATGGGCAACTCCAGAGTGGAAGAGAGTCCAACCCCTCTCGAGAGGACTGGTACCAGAGCCCCAGGTGTGTGTGGAGGCGAGTCCGACTATATCGAGTCGGAACTTCTCGACCTCACACACCAGCTCGGGCTCCTTCCCTGCCAGAGAGGTGACATTCCACGTCCCTAGAGCCAGCTTCTGTAGCCGGGGATCGGATCGCCAAGGTCCCCGCCTTCGGCCACCGCCCAGCTCACACTGCACCCGACCCCTATGGCCCCTCCCACAGGTGGTGAGCCCATGGGAAGGTTGGAAAATCAGTTTAGCGCAAACGACTCTAAATCAGTCTGGCATGCATTCCAATCGCTGACTAATTACAAGTGACGATCGCCCCAAGCTGAGAACAATAACACACTAGCCAACGACTTGAATACCTTCTACTGCAGATTTGAAAAGGACAGTTTCACACCACACACCCACCAGGCCGCACCCGCGACCACAATCACACCTCTGACTTCTGCGTTAACCATCCATGAACAGGATGTGAGACGCATCTTCAAACAACAAAAGATTAACAAAGCGGCAGGCCCGGACCATGTGTCCCCATCCTGCCTCAAAGTCTACGCGGACCAGCTCTCTCCAGTGTTCACTCAGATCTTCAATAGATCTCTGGAAATGTGCGAAGTTCCATCCTGTTTCAAACGCTCCACCATCATTCCAGTCCCCAAGAAACCTGCAATCTCGGGTCTGAATGACTACAGGCCTGTCGCTTTGACATCTGTGGTCATGAAGTCCTTTGAACATCTCGTGCTGGACCACCTCAAGAGGGTCACAGGTCCCCTGCTGGACCCCCTGCAATTTGCCTACCAAGCGAACAGGTCTGCGGATGATGCAGTCAACATGGGTCTGCACTTCATCCTAGAACACCTCGACAGTGCAGGGACCTACGCGAGGATCCTGTTCGTGGACTTCAGCTCAGCGTTCAACACCATCATCCCTGAACTCCTTTCATCCAAGCTTCTCCAGCTCAGCGTCTCACCTGCCATCTGCCAGTGGATTTACAGCTTTCTGACGGGCAGGACACAGCAGGTCAGGCTGGATGAGGCCACCTCATCCACAGGCAGCATCAGCACTGGGGCGCCCCAAGGTTGTGTCCTCTCTCCGCTGCTCTTCTCTCTCTACACGAACGACTGCACCTCAGCGCACCCGGCTGTCAAATTCCTGAAGTTTGCAGATGACACCACTGTAATCGGCCTCATCAAGGACGGTGACGAGTCTGCATATCGACAGGAAGCGGAGCGGCTGGAGCTGTGGTGCGGCCGACACAACCTAGAGCTGAACACGCTCAAGACTGTAGAGATGATCGTGGACTTCAGGAGGCATCCTTTGCCACAGCTGCCCCTCACGTTGTCCAGCTGCCTTTTGTCAACCATCGAGACCTTCAAATTCCTGGGAATTACAATCTCTCAGGACCTGAAGTGGGCGACCAACATCAATTCCGTCCTCAAAAAGGCCCAGCAGGGGATGTACTTCCTGCGGCTTCTGAGAAAGCACGGCCTGCCACCGGAGCTGCTGAGACAGTTCTACACAGCGGTCATCGAATCAGTCCTGTGTTCTTCCATCACAGTCTGGTCTGGTGCTGCTACAAAAAAGGACAAACTCCGACTGCAACGGACAATCAAAACTGCTGAAAGGATTGTCGGTACCCCCCTACCCACCCTTGAGGACTTGCACGCTGCCAGAACTAAGACAAGGGCGTGCAAAATCCTCTCGGACCCTCTGCACCCCGGTCACCAGCTCTTCCAGCTCCTTCCCTCAGGTAGGCGTTACCGATCAATGCAAACTAGAACTAGTAGACATTCCAACAGCTTCTTCCCTCTTGCAATCAACTTCTTAAACAGCTAACCTATAATTCCATTCCAACAACCTGGCAATTTTTTGACTTGAGTTCGTTGTCACATTTCTGTGGGGCCAATTATGTATTACTCGTGCACTCACTGTAGTTGTCTCGCCATGCTGCACTCTTTGCATATACTGGCCACTCATGCCAGAGTAGCATCTGCTCCATTTGCACACTGATTGAGGAGTATATGTAACATTTGCACAATTAGTCTCAGCGCCCTTTGCACAATGGTCATTGCACCGGACTATTGTCATTCGAACTGCTCTAAGTGCTAGAGGACTCTGCATCTTTTTGCACAATTGTTTTTTGTCAATGTCTTTATGTCTCCAAAGTGTTCTGTAAATTGACTGTCTGTTGTACTAGAGCGGCTCCAACTACCGGAGACAAATTCCTTGTGTGTTTTGGACATACTTGGCAAATAAAGATGATTCTGATTCTGATTCTGATATTTCCATCTCTATCCTTAATCACCCTAACCTGCTGCACATCCTTCCCATCTATATCCCTCTGTCTGGCCAGCCTGTATAGATTATTTTCGCCTTCTTTAGTGTCCAACCCGCCATACATGTCATCATATGCCTCTTGTTTGGCCTTTGCCAACTCTACCTTTGCCCTGTGTCGCATCACAATGTATTCCTTTCGCCTCTCCTCGGTCCTCTCAGTGTCCAACTTCTTCTTAGCTAACCTTTTTCCTTGTATGATTTCCTGTACTGTGAGGTTCCACCACCAAGTCTACTTCTCTCCTTTCCTGCCAGAAGATACACCAAGTACTCTCCTGCCTGCCTCTCTGATCACCTTGGCTGCAGTGGTCCAGTCTTCTGGAAGCTCCTCTCGTCCACCGAGAGCCTGTCTCACCTCTTCCCGAAAAGCTGCACAACACTCGTCCTGTCTCAGCTTCCACCACATGGTTCTCTGCTCTGCCTTTGTCTTCCTAATCTTCCTCCCCACCACCAGAGTCATCTTACACACCACCATCCTATGCTGTCTCGCCACACTCTCCCCTCCACTACCTTACAGTCGGTAACCTCCTTCAGATTACATTGTATGCACAAGATGTAATCCACCTGCGTGCTTCTACCTCCGCTCTTGTAGGTCACCCTATGTTTGTGCCTCTTCTGGAAAAAAGTGTTCACTACAGCTATTTGCATCCTTGTTGCAAAGTCTATCAACATCTGTCCCGCCAAGTTCCTTTCCTGGATGCCGTACTTACCCATCACTTCTTCATCACCCCTATTTCCTTCACCAACATGTCCATTACGATCTGCACCAATTACGACTCTCTCTCTGTCTGGGATTCTCAGAACTACTTTGTCTTGCTCCTTCCAGAATTTCTCTTTCACCTCTAGGTCACATCGTACCTGTGGGGGATAGCCACTAATCACATTACACATAACACCCTCAATTTCAAGTTTCAGTAACGTGACAAGTAATGATTGTGAATATTTATTAGGAGGTCAATTATGCTTAAGTCGCCAGGTATGCACAATCATGGGGAAAGTGGAGTCCTGCAGTTTAAAATATACGAGAGTTTTTGTATAAACGAAGACCAAAAGCATTGAATTGGTGTATATTTCCATCTAGCATGAAAATATGTGTCTGGTGGTATTTTTGGTGCATTGCACCCATATATTAGATTGAGAGAAACCCATTTTATGCGTAGTGTACTGAGTAAAGTGTGTTCTATGGAGCACTTTATATTGTATAAACTGTAGATTTGTGATTTTTGTCATTCTAAGCGTATGTTACAAATCTGTATCCAGTGGCTACGGTCAGCAGACATGGAGAGGTCTTCTTCCCATTTGGTGATTGGTAAGTGCATTGATTTGTACATGAAATTAATTTATAAACTTTTGGGAGATTTATTTTAATTTGCGGGAGAAGCTTCATTATTTGCTTGACAAACTCCGGCAGTTAGAGGGTGCTCTGGAGTGTTGGTATTCTTTTTTCCATTGCTGCTTTTAATTTATTGTATTGAAGAAAGTTTCCGGCTGTTATTTGGAATTCTTGGAACAGTTCATCACGTGTCCTCAAAACATTATTGTTAAATAGTTGTTGTAGGTGGTTAATTCCATCTTGTTCCCATGTACTAAAATGAAAAATGGGAGTTTTGGTAGTTTGATGTTGTTGCAGTCTGTTTGTTCCAATTCTAGCCAAGAATCACACTCCTCGCTGTGGGGCAACCTTTTGATGAGGTATTATAATTGGTTAGCTAAATAATAGTGTTTAAAGTTGGGAGAATTTAGGCCTCCCTACTGTTTACTTTTCTGAAGAGTGGATAGACTGATCTATTTTTCTTATTTTTTGTATAAAAATGTATTACAGCAGAATCTAAGGTTTGAAACCATTTAAATGTGGTCTTAAATGGAATCATTGAAAATAAATAATTTATTTGAGGTAAGGTTTTAATTTTTCTTGTAGCTATTTTTCCCAGTAATGATATAGGTAAGTCATTAGAGTGTCTTAAGTCATATGAAATTTTTCCAGAAGTAGTGTATAATTTAGATTGGTTAGCTCTGTGAGGTTTGACGAAATAATGATACCTAAATATTTAATGTTTATGAAGCACCCAGAGAGCAGTTTATGGTTTTGGTGCCTTGCTGAAGGGCACTATAGCCTAGGATGTGAGCCAGGATCCCCACTGCATCAGAATTATTCTTAATCTCTCAGCCACAGCTGCTGGTACATAAAGTTACCAAAACCTGGTGTGGTACAGAAGGCACTGTAACACTTCTGTGACAAAATGGAAAGGAGTGATGCAACCAGCCTTTAAACGTGCTGGTATTGGCCTCTTCTGCCCATCTGTTCTCTGGTGCTATCATAGCGTTTTGATGTGAAAATTGTTTGGACAGCATAGCATGAGACACAAGATGAAAGCACATGTCACGCCATAAGTGTGAGAGTTATCAACACTGACGTAACCATCAAATGAGAGAGAGAAATTTAGTTTGATTGCTTCTCTGACTTCACCTCACTTTCACTCCTGCTTCCTCCCTCGATATCCTGAAGGAAGGAAAGCACATTGGTGTTTATTTCACAGTTGTAAGCATTTATTAGACACCAGCTGGTGACACAGTTGTGCTCCGAGACACTGTTAGTTCACATACTCTGATAGTTAATCCACTGCCTGTGAATGTGTGTGTGTGTGTGTGTGTGTGTGTGTGTGTCATGGGGTGTGACACATATGTCACTCTTTCAGTGTGGAAACCATAAATCAGGTTGCCATAACACCATAATATGAATGAAGTAGCAATTCTGTATGTATCTATGAAGGCATATAATTGTATATAGTCTTGTCAGTTTTGCATAAGTGAGATAAAGTGATTGAAGGCCAATGACATGGTGTCGGTGAAGTGAATTGAATAAATATTGTCATTGAGAAATAGGTGTATTGAGAACCTATTGTGTGATGATCTGTCTAACCTGATTCCCTCCATAGATCGTTCACCACCATAATCATTGCTGCACATGCTTTCTACCTATTTGGAATATTACTAACCTTGACCGTTGTTGGCTATATTATGAACATCCAATACCAAGTAGCATTTAATATTGGCTATAATATGGACACTCAATGCCAAGTAGCATTTAATGTTGAATTTCTCTTCCAATCCAAACCCAGATTTATGGATTACATTGGTCATACCAGAGAAATTTTATTTACCAGGTTTCAGATGTTCATTTAGTCCAGCTATGTCACTCAACTGCATCCATGCTTCTCTCAAATCATAAATCAAAAGTAAATTTTTAGCATTTAAATATAGGTGTACTTTGCACTTTTTTAATTTTTATATGGCGAATATGTTTACTGTACATAGGTTCACCTATTTCATGAGCAAAAGAAAATCAAGGTAGTATAATATACTGTAAATATGGAGAGATGGAAAGGTGAGGATATGAATTTGTTGCATCATGGTATAAAAAACTACTGATATGTATTGTCCATCCATTCATCCATTTTCTACTGCTTATCTGAGGTCGGGTCATGGGGGCAGTAGCTTTAGCTGGGACACCCAGACTTCCCTCTCCCCAGCCACTTCATCCAGCTCTTCCGGGGGGATCCCGAGGTGTTCCAAAGCCAGCCGAAAGACATAGTCTCTCCAGCTTGTCCTGGGTCATCCCCGGGGTCTACTCCTGGTGGGACATTCCCGGAACACCTCACCAGGGAGGGGTACGGGAGGCATCCGAATCAGATGCCCAAGCCACCTCATCTGACTCCTCTCGATGTGGAGGAGCAGTGAACAAGACCCCAAGATACTTGAACTCCTCCACTTGGGGCACGATCTCATCCCCGACCTGGAGAGGGCACGCCCCCTTTTCCGACTGAGGACCATGGTCTCAGATTTGGAGGTGCTGATTCTCATCCCAGCATCACACTCTGCTGCGAACTGCTCCAGTGAGAGTTGGAGATCACGGCTTGAGGAAGCCAACAGAACCACATCATCTCCAAAAAGCAGATATGCAATACTGAGGCCACCAAACCGGACCCCCTCTACACCTTGGCTGCACCTTGAAATTCTGTCCATAAACGTTATGAACAGAATCGGTGACAAAGGGCAGCCTTGTAGTGTCATTTTATATTATTACTATTGCAGCGTAAATCGGTTATTCAATAAATGGACTTAATTTGGTGCAAGATCACAAAAGGGAGCCACAGCAGTACTTCTCATGACCACTAGTCAGATAAAGTTAACCTGTTGATATTACCTAGTATACGATCTTTATCGTTAATAGGGGTGTAGCGTATATTAGCATTTGGATAAAACGTAATTTATTTAAGAAATTAATTCATCGAAGCAGCGATGCCTGCGTTGCTTCCGGTTTTGCGTGATTTGACACTTAGCATTATAAATCAAGCTATTTTGTCTCGTAAAGGGCACCACATCACTTTTTATATGTATAAAATTTAGGAGAAAGCAATGACAAACCTTTTATCAGTCTCATAATCTAAAGTTTGCTACATTTTATGAAATACGAGTCCTAGATGATAGAGGTCTCCTCATTAAACTCAAAACACACACAAAACACAACAAAGAGTGGAATTTTATAGAATGTTTAATGAAACCTTCGAGGGATCTATAGGGAAATACAAAGAGGCTAACTACAGGAAGAAAATAACACTAATACTGGTGAAAGAAAGAAAGATAGGCGCACAAAAAGGCAAATAGAACATTGTGTGTTGTGGGGCTAAAGTTGAGAATGTGAGCGTTTAATGCATTGAGTCAAACCAAGGGCAAAGTTGGGATTTTGTGTGACGCTAGTAATTTCTCCCAAAATTAATAGGCACTAATATTGTACATCCTAGCAATGCTTGTTGTTGTACTCACGACCAAAGATCAGCTGGTCGGTGGGGGATGGTCCTTCTCCGGACGTCTCAGGAGGAAAACGAAGCAGGTTTGCTTGAAAGAGAACAAAAGATGTAGAAAAATAAAACAAAACAAAAAGAGGCGGAACAAGAAAAACTGTTGTTTGTCATGCCTCGTTGGGAGAATATGACCATCTCTCTCCCCGCCTCTTTCCAGGATCCGCTACCAAGTTCAGAGAACTCATGTTTGGCTGGGAGTGTATCTGGTAGCTCAGCAGCAACTGTTCCGGAGGCTTAGCAGAGTGGACCACGCAGCCCAGGGAGCCATCCCCAAGGATCACCTTTGCCGAGCCACGTGTTTGAACAAAAGAAAGGGGAGGGGTGGCGGGACGGCTGAGCCGTACCAAGGAAAAACAAGAGAGACAGACCCGAAAGAGGAGAGACACAAAAGAAAGGGCGGAGGGGGGAGTCAGAGGTTAAATACCCAGGGGGCGTGTCTAACAGGACGAAGGACCGGACGACCACGCCAATTGACTCAAATTTAGTCTACAAATTTTGCCATAAAAGTGGTGTAAAAATCATATCTTAATATAAACTACTCCCAACTTTGTCGTCTTTACTCATAGATCAAGCATATAGATTGATTGTTTAAATTTTAGTCTTGGCAAATCAACTGTTTAGGGTTCAATCACATTTCATGCTGTTTGGGGCTTCAAAACAAGACAAACGGTTCTCAAAGTACCGCAGCTGCGCCTGTAAAGTTGACACACTGACACAGACATCAAAGCATACATTCGGAATATTTCTGCAGAGTTCGTGAAATATCAAAACGGACATTTTATCTTCAGTTAGAAACAACTTTGAATGGAAGTTCACGGGTTGCAGTACTCTCAAACGTCAGTGGGTGGAGCCTTGCGTACACATTTTAATATTAAGCAAATAGTTAATTCCTGTATTTGTCGATCTGTCCCTTTTGGCTGCTGTCAGTTCAAACGAAGAAAAGGACTCTTTGATTAATGTAAACCAAGATTTCGAGGGGACCTCCTAATTAGGTTAAGGTCCTGTAGGCATCTTCTAGTGGTTACTCACACAGCAGGGCCGCTTGGAAGAAAGCAGCTTAAGTTGTGGGGAAGGTTTTGGCAACTGGGTGAGAGTCGCTACAGTGGCACCACATTGCTTTGTTTGTTTTAACCAGGTCAGAGCAACGACAAAACCTTGATAAATCAGTTATTTCTGAAGGCTACACTAATGTAATTTGAGAAGTTTTTTATGACTTTAGAGGTTAAAATCTTTGATTCAAGAAAGACAAAAGAGCAGAGTTCACATAATTCGTCAGGTTTAATTTCTAATTCTACAAGTACAGACTGAAATGCATGCAAAGAGGAAAGGGAGGAAAGTCTATAGTCTACTTAAAGGTGAGTCAAACACCAAAAGATATGACATAGGATGACTTGAACCATTACTAAGTACTTTCATGGGCCAAGGGTGAGATTTGTGAGACTTTACCACTCGTAATATTAATCCCAATTGTTATGCAACAATTTGTACTTAGTTTGGTAAATAGCAAGGTTTGACTCATGTTTTGAAGCAGTGGCCAAGGAGGCTGTGCGCTGCCGGGAGAACAGGAGGAAGTTTGCGGCAACTTGAAGGAAGAAGGAAAAAGTTCAGCTTGGTGAAAAATTGGTTCTCTGGGACCAATCGTGCCGAGGTCTGGCTGAGTGGCCGAGTAAGGCTGCTGCCTTTATTGCGAGGCTGTTGATCGACGCAAGCAACTCCTTAGCGGAGTACTTTGCCACGTGGGTAACCGGTTAGTTTACCATACGACAGAAACAGGGTTCCCTTATAAATCGTTCGGTGACGACGGCATGTAACGTCAGCCGGTGGCACAAGCCCCAAAGATGCGGCGGCGAAACAAAGAAAAGAAAACTTGTGGCTGAGGAGCTTGCTGGGTCAAAACCTAGCTGCCAGAGAGGTCAGGAAGCTTCTCCTTTTAAACTTTCCGGGAGACAGACAAGAAGGGGAGGGGTGGACCCACCTGAGGTCATGATGAGTGCGAAAATTTCTTTACTGCCTGGCAAGCAGTTTTTCTGTCCCCGACTACAGTCCAGCGCCAGTTTGAGAAACTGTTTTGGCCATCACATTGCTCCAACTTGTAGTATAATGTACACATGTTTCTTGAAACAGGATATTTTCTTGACAAACCACGCAGCGGAATGCCTGTTATTACCGGCATTGATGAAAACACCGAACTACTAGAGCAGGACTTTACATAATGACAGGAAAAGGGGGTGTACTGGAACCAACAAAAACTTCCAATAATTTGGAAAGTGAAAAAGCTTTACCCAGACTGACTTTTGGTTGTTTAAGGACAACCAAACAGCATAAGGCACTCACATGACCGCACAAAAAGGCGTCTATTGGCCTTCGCGGGACTTCGCTTGAAAAAATTAAATCAGCCACAAGCGACTTGTGTTAACTACGAAAAACAACAGCTTTATGATGCGTTGTAGTCTTATGACTGCCCTTAACTTAGAACATTTCAGCCCACTTCTAACTTTAGAAAACACCTTGCGGTGAGTTGCAGATGTTCTTGTTGTTTTGGCTGTGCATATGGCAACATTAGCCCTATTTTATAGTATTAAGAAACTGTAAAACATGCATCTTTTAGCGTTTGTGCTCTCTCGCTCGCTCTCTCTCTCTCTCTCGCTCCCCCCTTGTTGTTTTTTTGGCACTTGAAATGGTGGCAGGTGGACTCCCTTTTGACATGAATTTGTATGTGATTGGTTCAGGGGTGGTTTCTGATATGCGCGATACAGGCAGCTGCCCAGGGCTGCATCCTGTGGGTGAGCAACCCCCCCCCCCCCTCCCACCCATTGATGATCGGCCCGCGGTGTGTAATCGACAGGCGTTGCACACGGCGCTTACACTTGCAACTGCCATTTATAAAATTAAGCAAATTGTAGGTCACATCATTGGTGGAAAAAGTTTGAAAATAATTTATCATGGTCTAAATTATTTTAAGTCGCAAAAACCTGGCATTTGAACAGGGGTGTGTAGACTTTATATATCCAATGCAGCCTTGTTCCTGTTTTTGTAATCTCTGCCAGGTGAACCTATTGTGCTGTTTTACAAGTGGAAGCAAAATAGTATGATACCATTTCTTGGTGCTGCATTTGCCTTCATTTGTGATTTTATTAAGATTTTAGTCATCATTTGTTATTTAATAAATATTTTATTTATTATATTTTCGATTAGGTGGAACGGTGAGCGACTGGTTAGAGCGTCTGCCTCACAGTTCTGTGGACCGGGGTTCAATCCCCGGCCCCGCCTGTGTGGAGTTTGCATGTTCTCCCCATGCCTGCATGCCTTTCTCCGGGCACTCCGGTTTCCTTCCACATCCCAAAAACATGAATGAGTAAATGAAGTTCATGCTCTGATTTAAAAAAATAATTCGAACCAGTGACTCTTCGGTCTCTGCACAACCTGCTCTATCTACTGAGCCACAGCAGCCCTGCAACATGCCCACTAACAGTGCACACAATCTATTAGAGTGAACATAAAATAACCTGCTTTTGAGGATTTTAGGAACTCAGCCCTTCTGTCATTTAAGGATTAAAAGTGAGATGCCTTCGTTGCAACACACATACATACAGTATAATATTACACTTACTTAATTCCTCCAGCGTATTTCTGCACATCGGGCAGTCAGGTTTCCTGCATGGCTTTCAACAATCTCCCAGTTCATGTTGATTTGATTTCTTTTTGTGCTATTTTTTGTTCGTTCTTAAATGTTCTTCTCCGGTTGTTTCTTGGTCGGCCTCGTTGTCTTTTCCCATCTTGGGGTGTCCTGTTAGGCAGCCACAAGATATGTCCTGATATCTTAAGGTGACGGATTATGACTTTCGTGAAGTGTTCTGGACTTTGCAGGATCTCTTTATTTGTTACGCGATCTCTGTAACTCACTTTCAATATTCTTCGAAGACATTGCTGGTGAAAAACATCCAAATTCTTATCCAGTTTTACAGAGATCTACCACGTTTTATTGGCATATTAGGCAGCATAACACAACACACAACACACATACAACATAATAAAAAGAATAAATTAATACTGTATCCCTCATTTCATTACAGTAGTAATCAAATACTAGTGTCAAATACTACTAGTTTCAGTTATTTGAGGTGTAATTGCCCCATTGTTATTTTCATACATAGTAGTTTATTTCTTTTTTTTTCTAAACCTGTCATGTTCAACTGCATGGCCTTGCAGAATGGTGGATCTGTATGCCTTTTGTGCTGGAACAATTTTGCTGTGCAACAGGGGAGTTTAAAATAACCCCTCTGCTTATTTTTAAACTTTTTAATTATTCTGATGTTTATTGAAAATGCAGCCAGACAGAAAAGGGATTTAGGGGACAGACAGGGACAGAGTGGACAAGGGGAATAGAGCTGCGAACCACAGCATAATAATAGTTAGTCTAGATATTTGAGCACAAGTAATGTTACAACAGTCAAATCATGTCCTTATTTGTGGATGGGGGTGTGTGTGTGGGGTGGACACCTGGTGAGGACATGCAATAACTAACCAAGAGAACAAGATGAGAGAGGACAGAAAAGGGAAAGACAGGGCAGAATGTGAGAAATGAGCAAGGCAATGCTCCTGACAAGTAGTGCGGAGGGATTCATTTTAGTGTCTAAACATCTGTAAGAACCTGTGAGTTGATATGTTAGTATAACCTGTGTTGTTATTAGTGATCCCAGCACAAGCAATTAAAGCCTATTGCATGTCTATCAAACTTATTAGTGAATGAACACCATATAACATGCATGTTAGTCAATTCGTGTACGGAGTTGCTGAGACGGCACATTGAGGAAGGGTGGGCACGGCCCCCTCCATCCGCAAGGGGTGGAAGCCATGGCGGGCCGTAGAGCAAGCCGGAGTGCCAGAACACGTGGCCGAGTGTCCTCCCCAGGCTGACACTCCCAGATGGGTGTATGATGCATTAAAACAAGAGGACCGGCAGGGCAGCGAAGGGGGTACGACCAGACCGGAAACCAGCACAGATGTGCCAGTACCCGGCGCCCGCCCCATCATCCTCATGCCAGTCCTCCAGGGGACCCTGAATGAGATGTGAATGTGCCCAATGTGAGAAGTATGTACAGTGTCAGTACTAAAAATGTGCAGAATGCGAGAGGCTAGACTCCTTCAGGTCTTGGCCGGCTCAACCGGCTGCAAGACCACAGAGAAAAGGCGGACAGCCCCTCCCCACTGTACAGCTAATCCCCCTCACCACCCAAACCAACCATCGCCCAGCGACCAGAACAGGGCCCAGAAGGCGGGCCCGTCCAAGGCAGGAGGCGCTGACACCCTACCATAAGCCCCAAGTCATCCGGGAACCCCAGACAGCCCAAGGGAGAGAGGGGCGACCACCATGACAGAGCGCTCCAGGGAAAGGGATGAGGAGGACACAGGCACGGGGCGCAGTAGCATGGCTCCCAAGCCCCCACTCGGAGACCAGGACGAGAGGTGATGAGAGAGCAGCCCCGGGACCGGCAGCCCCTAGGAGGGAAACACGGACACAACCAGACCCAAGAGAAGGAGGGGGCAACAGGCCCAGCATCCCCAGAGGCCCACATATTAGTTTCTAAACAAATCCTGATCATCAGCAGGATTTGGTGTGAGGAAAAAAAGTGTATATGTGTGAGTCTGTGTGTATTTGATGAATTGAAAGAAAGTGGGAATATTGTGTGCATTTGTTGAGGGTGACATTGTTAGTATTTAACTTGTGAATTAACATTGCTGTGTAATCACTCTGCATTACCGAGAAACTCAATATCCTGACATTGCAGGACATTGGCATATCAAGCAGCTCCTGTTCTTTTTCACCACTTGTCCGCACGCAACTAATTTCCATTGTGTTCTGAGTACTGCTTAGACTGCACAGGTAGACACACGTCCTCGTGACCTCAGAAAACATCACATATAATTACAATGTGGACCATCTACTTATTCACAAAAAGAGAACTAATCCTGCGGCCAGTTGTACTTATCATTCCTTTTTATCTAATTGCATCCTCAAAAGATAAAGACGTCCAGACAATGCAATGGCTGTACAGTGGAATTTTAAGAGTCTGTCTTGAGGATGCTGGGGGACTTTGGAATTTGGTTCTTTTTCCCCACTGCATATAATGGAAACAATGATTACACAGTAAATATGATAAAATAACCATTATGGACTAAATGGGGCAGCATGGTGTGCGACTGGCAAGCACATCCAACTTACAGTTCTGAGGTTGGGGGTTTGAATTCGGCTCCGGCCTTTCTGTGTGGAGTTTGGCAGTTCCCTCTATGCTTGTGTGGGTTTTCTTTCTTTGTTCTTAGGCGTTAATGCGAGTGTGAATGATTGTTTGTCTATATGTGCCCTGTGATTGGCTGGCAACATGCTGAAGATGCACCCTGCCTCTTGCATAAAGTCAGGTTTGATAGGCTCCAGCTAAGTGTGATTCCACTGTAATATTAATACAATCAAATAACACTCCCTTTCGTGATGAATATTGACGACGTAATAAAAGTTCCAGTCACGTATGATCATCCTGCAGTGTCAAAAAGAATGGCTTTTGTTACCACTATAACTAGGGGTGGAGCTAATAAGGTGGTACTTGTTGAGCCCAGAGTCTCAAAAAAATTTAGTGCAAACTATGAAGCATTGATTTTATTTTCACTTATGGAGGCAGCACTTAATTACCAAGCCACTGACTTGCGCTTGACAATTAGTGTGCAGATCGGTGCATGCGGCTCATCCATTTTCCGAACCGCTTATCCTCACTTGGGTCGCGGGCGTGCTGGAGCCTATCCCAGCTAGGCGGGGTACACCCTGAAATGGTCACCAGCCAATTGCAGGGCACATATAAACAAACAAACAAACATTTGCACTCACATTCACACCTACGGGCAATTTAGAGTCTTCAATTAACCTACGATGCATGTTTTTGGAATGTGGGATGAAACCGGACTACCCGGATAAAACCCTCGCAGGCACGGGGGAGAAAACTCCACACAGATGAGGGCGGATTTGAACCCGGGCCCTCAGAACTGTGGGGCAGATGTGCTAACCCAGGGGTGGGCAAATTACGACCCGCGGGCCACATCCGGCCCGTTGATCATTTCGATCCGGCCCGCCAAAGATTGGTACAGAATCGCCCAAATCATACTAAAATCATGACTACATTCATTTGACCTTGTCCTGTAATGCCCAGTGGTTCCACCAGGTTGTCCTGTAATGCCCAGTGGTTCCACAGTGATACAATGACTTGACTTTGGCTGTTCTGTTTTTACTCTGCTACTGCTCTGAACCCTTCTTCAACCATGAGCGGGCCAAAGAAAAGAAAAATCGACAGTGAATGGTGAGTGTTTAACGTAGAATGGACTACTAAATATTTTTCACTGAAGTCCGGTCAAATGCTGTATGTCTAATTTGTTAAGAAACCATTGCGGTTTTAGAGGAATATAACATCAGCCGTAATGGTTGTTTGTTTGTATGTGCCCTGCGATTGGCTGGCAACCAGTTCCGGGTGTACCCTGCCTCCTGCCCATTGATAGCTGGGATAGGCTCCAGCATGCCCGCGACCCTAGTGAGGAGAAGCGGCTCAGAAAATGGATGGATGGATGGATAACATCAGCCGTCACTTTTCTACAAGCATGCTGATTATGTTAACAGCCAATCAACGCAAGAACTGATGGCTACTGCTCAGCGGTTAAAATCAAGCTTGCAGGCTCAGCAAAACACCTTTATTTGACAAGCTGCCATCCAAGATTCAGTCACACAAGACCCTGAAACAGTGCCACGGGACCTGCAAATGGAACTGATTAATCTCCAATGTGATACTGTCTTAAAAGAGAAGTTCAACTCTCAAACAGGATGAGTTTTAGGCTTCATTAAGCGCAGACAAATTTCCAAAAAATCCGGAAGATGGCAGAGAGGGTGCTGGTGGTGTTTGGGTCTACATATGTGTATGAACAGACTTCTAGTGTGATGAACACCAACAAAACATCCTACAGATCCCAGCTGAGTGATGAACACCTCAGATGTGTTCTGAGAATTGCCACAACAAAATTAACACCAGACTTTGATGCACTGACAAAAAAAAAGGTGATTAACAAAACAACACTGTTCCCATTAAAACTAAATCTGCGTATTAACACTACAATACCTTTTTTTGTTTGTTTATTTTTATATGTAAGCATCCGGTCCTGGCTTGGCCCGCCTGTCAAATATTAAAAGTCAATGTGGCCCCTTAGCCAAAAAGTTTGCCCAACCCTGTGCTAACCAGTCGTCCACCGTCCCGCCTCAGTTGAGTCATCCTCAAAAATACAAAAATTCAATAATGAAAATGAAAATGATAATAAAAATATTTTAAAATATATGTGTATCTCTTTTTAGGTTAGAGGGATAATTAGTATGAAGTGAATGCTGAGTAAAATTGTTTTGTTTAATCTCTGTTGTCTCATTTTATGATGCAACTTCCGATTTGGGCACCAGCCTCTTTAGCCATTGACTCTCCTCCTAAGTTTGGCATATGGAGTCGGTCCTTGTACAATACAAAATGTTTTGCCAAAGCAATGCTTTGAATTCCACCGCCCACGGAAGAATTGACCCTCCACTCATGGAGCTCACATCAATTTCGCTATTGCTGATTGGCTTTCTCAGTCAAAAATTGGTTGCCTGCTTGCTGTTATCTGACTTGGAGCCTTGTACTGTCATGTCACTACTGCACTTCATTTTAAATATATCAAAAACTGTCAGCACCACTAACAATATTTTGTTTCCAGAACTTGCTACTGTATGTTGGTTGCTGGCTTGTGCTGTGCTGTATATGCATCAAAACCATCATTGGCCGTTGTGTGCAAACCACATGGCTCAGTGATGTAGCATATATTGGAGTTTGGATAAAACGCAATTTTTTTAAGAAATAAATTCGTCTAAGCAGCTACCCCTGCGTTACTTCCGCTTAGCATTATAAATCAAGCTATTTTGTCTCGTAAAGGGCACCACGTCACTTTTTAAATGTATAAAATTTAGGAGAAAGCGACGACAAACCTTTTATCAGTCTCATAATCTAAAGGTTTATGAAGTAGAAGCTTAAACTCAAAGCACACACAAAATACAGAGAGTGGAATTTTATAGAATATTTAATGAAATCTACGAGGGATCTATCGGGAAACTGTTAAATATATTCTAGAAGTTATCATTTATTTGCTTAGCTTGCATTAGTATTATGGACGATTTTAGATGTCTCGCCTTCGAAAAGATGACTCAGCATCATCCGATGGAAGGGCGCCTGGACCAAGGACGTGATCGGATGTGGTCGGGTCGGGACAAGTGTTGGTCCAATATTTTGTGTTGTGTCTTATTGTTTAGAACATTATGTCTGGAAAAAACCCTCCTATTTTCAAATAAATGCAGGAGCGACGGGAGAGATTGGTTAGAGCGTGTTGAGAGGCTGTGATCTGAACAATCTCCCATACGCCCTCCTCATGAGAAAAAGAAACCAGCGTCTTCATTCCTTTTGTGTCTATTTTTTATAATGTTGGGTAAGATAAATCCAACATTAAATTGGTCCTTCGAGCCGGATGTCAACACACCCGAGGATTCCAGTTGTGGAGCCGACTTCCAGTTAAGAGACCGTGGCCACGGCAAGTAAGACCCTTTACGGGACTGGTCTTCGTTCTCCTCAACTGGGATCTGAAGGTTGACGACAATCCACAGGATTGAAGACGACTGGTGAGTTAAAGGACGCCGGAGTCCAGAAATTCCGCGAGGACGGCGGAGTCCTGTACGTACTTAAATTCCGTGTTTAATAAACCCTGTGAATACTAGTCAATGGCGGGTAAAATAAAGAAACTAGGAAAGTTTCGTGGCGTCGTAGTTAAATTCCGTATAGGATGGCGGAGTCCTCTAATGAGCTGTTGACAGACGTAGTTAAATTCCGTATGGGACGGCGGAGTCCTCTGACGAGCCAGTGTGAATGAAAACTGTTTGAATGAGAGTGTAAATGGGAAATGGGAAACCACTAGGTTTTTCATTCCATACCAAAACAGTGGGAAAGTAAACGGTGGACTTTTGTGGATGCAAAGGCAAGAATTCTCCACTCGAAAGAGTTGAAGTGAGAATTACCACAGAAAGTAAATTTGAATCACCGTCCTACTGAAAAGAAACAGTGTTCTAGACTACCCTAGGTAGTATTACACTGAACCAAATTCTTTCAAATGGGAAAAGGAAGTAGTAAAATAAAAAACAGGAATACACTGCAGTGTAAAGGTTGGAGGTTCATTAAATTAAATTTAAAAGAAAAAAAGAAACAGGATCCTGATAAAATTTTATATTTAGAGACAGGGATAACCGAACACGGCTTTAATGGTTGGTTAAATACACAAAAAATAGCCGCGTTGCAGGAATCAAATTATATAAAAAATAAAAGACAAGCCACCGTTAAACGTGGGAAAGGCTGTTGTCTGCAGCCTTGGAGCTTATCACAAAAATAGAAGATAAAAAAGAATGTGATGAGCTGCAGTAATACAGAGCATGCGTACCAAACCCACGCACATTGTTAAATTCATTAAGACCAGACGCTACTGTGTTTACAGTAGTGGACATTAATGCATTAATGCAGTAATGCATTCTTTTCAGTACCAATAGAAAATAACAGTCAATTTTGGTTTGCATTCACATTTGAGAAAAAAAAATATATATATATATACATTTACTAGATTACCGCAAGGTTACTGTGAAAGTCTAACTAATTATTCACAAGTTATGACAACACGCATGTCTTCTGGCATCTACAGATGGAGAGACATGCAAGGATTCATTGACTTTACTGCATCATCTAACAGAAGAGGGACATAAAGTTAACAAAAAATAAATTGCAATGATGTAAAAGACAAGTTAAATATCTAGGCCATAATTTAAGTATAGGAGGAAAGACTATATTAGAAGACAGGAGAGCTATAGTCTTAAAAAATCCTAAACCACAGACGAAGAAACATATAATAATCATTTTTAGGTCTGACAAATTATTGTAGAGCATGGATTCCAAACTATGCAGAAATTGTTGCACCATTGTCAAAATTAATATATGAAAACAACCTTAAAATTACATCACCTGTTTAATGGAGTACAGAGGCAGAAAAGGCCTTCTGTGACATTAAACAACATTTGGTCTCCAGTGCTGCGCTAGGCCTTCCAAATTTAATGATAAAACATTCATTCAAATGGTAGATTGTAAAAGCTATTGCATGACCTCCGTACTTACACAACAATACGGTGATAAGCTAAGACCAATAGCTTATTTTTCAACTAGAGAGCAGTTCACCCTAAAGGTCCCACATACAGTGTCTGCTCTCCTATTGCAAATCACCTGCAAGACATTTATCTTGCATTGCCATCTTGCTATCAGAACCACATTTGACTGTTGAGCGATGCACAACCTTAAATCCAGCCACACTAATACCCTTACTTGATGAAGGCACGCAGCATGATTGACAGGAATTGGCTGAACAAGCTGCTGAATTAGTAGCATTAATCGAGGCATGCAAACTAATGATAAATAAAGATGGTACAATCTATACTGATAGCCAATATGAGTATTCCACAACAAGAACGCAATTATTGGGAAAAACAAAGTGCAAAACTACAAAATGAAATTTACATTAGCACAGGAAAAAAAAAAAAAAAAAAAAAACTATTCAAATGGGCTGCTATATTGAGACATGCTGTGTCACGTCTCAACCGGAGGGATGGTGGCACAGATAGATTGACACTTTACAGCCCTAAAAAATAGCAGAAAGAAACACGTGGGTTCATTTAACACACTGTAGGAGTCATTTCAGCTGAGTGCTCAAATGGGGAAGGTGAGCAAAAGTCTGATAACGGAGCGGGAGCAGATGTGTAGATTCTGAAAACGCTTGCTGGTCAGTGAAGAAAAAAGACACCAACCCTTTTAGTGAGAACTCAGCAGAAAGGCACACCCACGTTGGTTATGAGATTCGATAAGTTGTTACGTAGCAACTTTGGCTATTAAGATGTTGGTTTTGTTTTTGTGGTACATGGGACGTCCCACCCTCAATGATAAAACCCATTTTTTAGATAGAAAATCACCTACCAACTGGACCAATATGACGAACCCAATAATAATAAAAAAAAATTTTTTTGAATCATTAACTCGTATCAAAAGGAGTACAGCTGATGATCAAAATTGTGGGCATGGCCTCCAAATGCGGCAAAACGGTTTAATATTTTGTGCCCCCAAAATCAAGCTGCTTTAATCATAATTCCATATGCGGCTCTCACCAATGATGCTCAAGAGAATGGGCAGAATTGGGGATTTAGATATGACTGGTATGCAACTATAGGTTTTGAATGGAAACACCTTATTGGTGAAACAGGTTATGATTGGTCCAGTTGGTCAAAAAGAACAGCAAAAGAACAAAGAAAGAAGTTTAACATAAGCAAAACGGCCCATAGTTTAATATTGAAATACAAGTCACCCAATGTGTTTGATAGTGAGCTTGTGGGCCTATTCTGGTGGAAAAGATCCCCACTTCTAAGTAGTATTGTGTTATAGGAACCGTGTTAAACCAAAAATGCCATTGAAAACTTCAAAGAAAGGTAGACAAATTTTAATGGTTAACAACATAACTACTGATGATTGGTTCCTTGTTGTCACAGGAGTTTCAGGACAAAATAACAATTGGTTACTATTGATGGAACAAGCAGCAAATGTAGCGAGAAAAGATTGTGTTGTTTGCATGGGTCCCAGGCCTTTGTTGCACATAGTTCCGGCATAATTATCACAAGATTGTATTATTCCATTTGCACACTGATTGAGGAGCATCTGCAACATTTGCACAACCATTGTCCCAGATTATCGCACTACTCGTCACTTTAAACCGCATACACTCCTTGAAGTCTCAGCGCCCTTTGCACAATGATCTTTGCACCGGACTATTGCGATATTAGTCATTCAAACTGCTGCTAGAGGACTGCATCTTTTTGCACAATTATTTTTTGTCAATGTCTTTATGTCTCCAAAGTGTTCTGTAAATTGACTGTCTGTTGTACTAGAGCGGCTCCAACTACCGGAGACAAATTCCTTGTGTGTTTTGGACATACTTGACAAAAAAGAGATTTATCCTGGCAGAGGCAAAATTATCCAACATAAAACATACATCGACGCCATAGGTGTTCCTCGTGGGGTTCCTAATCAATACAAATTAGCTGACCAAGTTGCAGGAGGATTTGAATACTTCATATGCTGTTGGTGTACGATGAATAAAAATGTTGATGGGATAAACTATATCCACTTCAATGTACAGAGATTAGGAAATTGGACTCAGAGTGGGTTGGAAGCTGTGCACGAGCAGCTCAAGGACGTTCCAAAGACCGCATAGCTGTCGACATGCTCCTCGCAAGAGAGGGAGGTGTTTGCGGTATGTTTGGAGAACAAACAATACTGCTTCAGATGGCAGCTTGACCAGAGCCATCGATGGTCTACGGACCCTCAATCAACACTCCTTGTGAAACAGCTGAATGGACGTTTTTGGTAAATATAAAACCCTAATTTCACCAATATTGATATCAATTGCTGTTTTTGCAGCCATTCTGACATTGTGTGGATGTTGTTGTATCCCATGCATTCGGGCATTAATCAGTAAATTAATCACCACAGCCATAACCCACATGGAACCGTATGGAGCAGATTTATCCTTTATTGGAGGTTGATAATAATGACGATGATGATGATGATGTTGTTTTACCTGATTTGTTTCCTGATCCAGGTGATTACGATGTTTAAACTACAACATTCATGTATGACAAGTTTACTCTGAGTGTAAATGTATTTGTTTCATAAAAATGATTCTACAATTAAAAATCGAAATGAAGTGACTGTAAGATGATATGAGAATTTGTGCAAATACATGATAAACAGGAGGGAAATGTTAAATATATTCTAGAAGTTATCATTTATTTGCTTAGCTTGCATTAGTATTATGGACGATTTTAGATGTCTCGCCTTCGAAAAGATGACTCAGCATCATCCGATGGAAGGGCGCCTGGACCAAGGACGTGATCGGATGTGGTCGGGTCGGGACAAGTGTTGGTCCAATATTTTGTGTTGTGTCTTATTGTTTAGAACATTATGTCTGGAAAAAACCCTCCTATTTTCAAATAAATGCAGGAGCGACGGGAGAGATTGGTTAGAGCGTGTTGAGAGGCTGTGATCTGAACAATCTCCCATACGCCCTCCTCATGAGAAAAAGAAACCAGCGTCTTCATTCCTTTTGTGTCTATTTTTTATAATGTTGGGTAAGATAAATCCAACAGAAACACAAATAGACTAACTATAGGAAGAAAATAACACTAATACTGGTGAAAGAAAGAAAGATAGGTGCACGAAAAGGTAAATAGAACACCGTGTTGCTGGTATAAAGTTGAAAACGTGAGCGTTTAATGCATTCAGTCCAAGTGAGGGCAAAGTTGGGATTTTGTGTGAAGTTAGTAAGTTCCCCAAAAATTAATAGGCACTATTATTGTACATCCAAGCAACCCTTGTTGTGGTACTCAGAATCAGAATCAGAAGTTTGTCAAAAACACACGACGAATTTGTTTCCGGTAGTTGGAGACAACAGACAGTCAATTGATAGATAATACTTTTGAGACATAAATACATTGAGAAAAACAGTCACTCAGTAATAAAAGTTTGGTAGAGCATATTACTCCAATTCTCAAGTCTTTACACTGGCTTCCAGTCAGCTTGAGAATAGATTTTGAAGTTCTGCTACTGGTCTGTAAATCACTAAAGAGTTTAGATCCTGAATACATGAATGAAATGCTAATGGAATATAAACCCAGTAGGGCTTTGTGATCGACAGACTCAGGTCAAATAGTGGAGCACAGAGTCCAAAGCAAACATGGTGAATCAGCATTTAGCTATTATGCTGCACACAAATGGAATAAGTTGCCAACAGAAGTGACGTCAGACCCAAGTGTGCATGTTTTTAAGTCTAGTTTAAAAACTCTTCTTTTTCCCCATGCTTTTCAGCGCATTTCCAAATCAAGCAACTAATTTTCGGCCGCTTGTATCTACGATCTTGTTCTTTCGGTCTCAACCCACAGCTTGTGACCATAGGTAAGGGTAGAAATGTAGATTGACCGGTAAATCAATTTATACATGGAGCAGGTTTAACACATCACTCCTCATGAAAAGACCAACTGAACCCCATCGAGAGCTTTGCTTTTAGGCTCAGCTCCTCCTCCTCCTCACTCAAATGTGAACTGCTCCAGTAAGTGTTGAAGATGGCAGGTTAAAGTAGCCAAAATAACCATGGGCCTCATGTACAAAAGCAATGTAAAAGAAGCAAGGACTCGGAATTCACTTGTTAACCAAATTATTAAGTGAATCACTGATATTTGTGAGGACGCCTATAAATTGATTAAAACGATAATTTCTGCTGCCTACTACTCACAGTCTCCTCTTGTGACTCCAGCACTGCACGTGTGAGGACACGGCCAGTCGGGCCGGCAGCAGCAGCCGGTTCTTGGAGTGTAATTGCGTCGGAGACGCTGGGGATGCCGGAAGAGATTCCAGGAACGGGGGATAAATACGCGTCTGTGACACCAGTGATACCAGCACTGAAAGCACTGCAAATACCATACATACAACATTTACGCATGAAGCTTTCTCTCATAGGACTGAGTTTAGGTTACTGTATGAACACATTTGTTGTGAGTTATAAAAATACATGGTATTAATCAGAGTCAGCCACATGTGAGAGGAGTGTTACCCATGATTGCAGCGACTCTCTCCTCAAACGGGGTGAAGCCCTCCACGCCGGTTCTTTCACCTGTTTTGGCCACACTTTGTCGGTGGGCAGCTGTCCTCCGCTTCACGTCCACCTTAATGTCTGACCCCTTCTTTTTTAGTTCAGCGTGTGTGCGCTGTTCTGACCTCACAGCATTGACAGCAGCACACACGCTGTCCCATTCACGCTTCTTTAGCTTGTTCTTAATGCCCGAGGACAGCATGCCAAAAGAGGATTTTTCTTCACATTCACATTCACATTCACAACTTCACATTCAGAAAAAATATTTTTCTTCATTACCTTGCTCATTTTCCTTTTTTTCTGATCATGCAGAGATCGGGATCTCAGGTGCAGAGTTCATTTTAATATGATTTGCATATTTAAACATGGGCGCAGACAAGGAGGGCTACTCCAACATGTGCGCTCAAGTCTACGTTGATTGGGATGTACGAAGGAAATGTGCTTGGATTCATGCTTGCGCACAGATTCATACATCTGGATATTTTTATGCGTCCGACGTTTTCTGGATTTGAGCGTACGCCATGTTTCAGTAGGAAATCTTTGTACATGAGGCCCCACATCATCTTCAAAAAGCAGAGACGCAATACTAAATTTATCAAATTGGACCCCCTGAATGCTTTGGCTGTGACTAGAAAACCTGTCCATGAAGATTATGAATAAAATCTCTGACAAAGGGCAGCCTTGGTGGAGTCCAACCCTCATTGGAAATGAATCTGATTTACTGCCGGCAATGGGGACAAAACTCTGACAGTTTTGTCATACAGGGACCGAGCAGCCCACATTAGGAGCCTGTACCCTGTACTCAGCCCCTCCAACACACACGCACACACACAAGACCCCACATGGGACACAATCGAACGCCTTCTCCAAGTCCACAAAGCACATGTAGACTGGTGGGGGGAACTCCCATGCACCTACAAGGACCCTTCTGAGGGTGTAGGGCTGGACTACTGTTCCACGGCCAAGACGAAAACCACAGTGCTCCTTTTGAATCCGAGATACGACTTCCTCCCAAACCCTGGCATCATAAATAAATAAATAAATAAATAAAGTTTTGGAGCGGCCCAATGAAAGTCCAGACTTTAATCCGATTGAAATGGTGTGGCATGACCTTAAAAAGGCCGTTCATACTGAAAATCCCTCCAGTGCTTAATTAAAACAATACTGCAAGGAAGGCTGAGGCAAAGTATCTACACAGAGATGTGAGAGCGTCATTACCAGTTATGGAAAATGTTTGATTTCAGTTGTTGCTGTCGAGGGTGGCCCAACCAGCTATTAAGTTTAGGGGGCAATTACTTTTCATACAGGGTCAGGTAGCTTTGAATATATATTTTTTTCCTGAATAAATACATCATATATTTAAAACCATTTAAAACTATTTAACCATCAGCATTTAAAAAGTGCATTTTGTGTTTACTTGGATTATCTTTTTCTGATATTTTGCTATGACATTTTCACTGTTCAAATTGGGCCACAAAATTATGTTTTGAAATGAACTGATAAAGTTAATTGGTTGCAATATTTGTACAAACACTGCACACAACTCTGAATAGAGTAACATCCTGACTGGTCAAGAAAGACCTCTTAAGTGAATGATCTGGAGTCACCATGGTAACAACAGAGACATTTTGTTCTTTACTGTAAGGTACTTTTCTTACGCTCAAGGGATTTTGAGACTGGGGAACTAAATAGTACTGCTTTAAGGCAGGATCTAACCCTCACAAATGTTAATTCATACCAATAGCCTAGCCTTTAATATATTATGGTGATCATAAATAAGCTTTATTAACAAAAACTATAATAAAACTGCAAACCCAAAATGAACAACTTGATAATGGTTTTCTTTCTGTGACAATGTTTCATTTTAAGTCACAGTTGCCTATTCTAACAAACATATACACAGCCATGCACAAGCACATATCGGCACCAATACTTACATGGGACAGGCATGACTTACAGAATATCCTCTGGAGTCGAAAACAGAAATGTGATCAATAGTACTTTGTTGGCAACTGTTCCTCGTGACCTTAGAATATATACTCTTTGAAGGTGGTAAAAGTCCTAATGGATTCAGCCTCTCTCTTTCACACTATTTTTATCACCATCACTAACCCCCAGTGTTCCATTCCAAATTGTAATTTATTTTCTTCCCTAGGCCAAATATGCTCTACAAAGCAAATGTTGCCATTTTCCAAAGATGTCATATGTTAAAGATTTGTCACCTTTTCACTTGAACCCTTATTCCTGGTCTTCATGTTTCTCCCGTAGGACCGAAAGGATTTGCCAGGCCAAAAATGCACGATCCTCCATGACCCTGTCTCAATTCTTGGAATCCCTGATTACTCTTTTTACCTGTGTAGATAGAGCAGTCTGGATTGAGAGTTGGCCCTTATTTGAAGTACAGTATTCTCAATTTGGATAAATTGATGGAGTAGTCTGAGTTTGAGCATTGTGAGAACGTCTTCAGGCTCTTCCATAGTATACCCATTGCACGTCCGCAGACTGCTTTGATTTGCAAAATGGACCACAGGGACACACGTGGTTCTAGTCTTACTACATTTCGGAGTTCATGTCAGTACGCACTTCACACGTGTGCATTGGTCCACGCATCCCCGGTGATAAACATACTGCATGCACATGAATAATCAAAATGTCAGCCCCGTGAACGCGAAAGAAACAGCTCCTGTTTGTTGAGATGTTTGCAATTGTTCACGTCAGAAGTTTTTAGCCATTGGCTGTCTTTATATTCCTTGAAATGTGAATTACAAAGACGAGGATATTGGCAGATCTTACACAAGTGCAAGGCGAAGCAGGCGCCATTGTTGTTGTCAGTTGCTCTGTGCATAAATGGTCGTCTTATATGTGTTCAGGCCGCATGGTCACAAAAAATGGGCTACGGCTGTCCTGCCTGGGAACATTTTGGGCTCCCTTTTTTTTTTTTTTTTTCTTCTTCCTTTCTGCTAAATCCACCTGTTCCCCGTGCGGACCGGGCCGGTCGAACACACGGAAGCTTGACTTGCCTGCCTCAATCGTGTTCAAGACACGTAAGACACATTGCGGTCTACTAAAAGTACAGATTAGTGCATATTTGGGTTTAAATTAACGAGAACAGGCATCCCCAGCTATATGCATTCACTACACGCTCATTCTACCAATCTCACATCACAAGTCAGTTCCCTTTGCCAATGTTTGACTGTACTGTTTGTTTTACGTTTTTCTGGATTTTTTCCCTGTAGATTCCTCATCTTAGATCATTACATTTTCCATAAAATTCACTACCTGAATTGTTGTGTGCGTTTGGGTTTGAGGAAAGAAACCTCTGGCCGTCTAGAACTCTTATCAAAATTTCATAAAGTGTAGCAACCTTCAGATTACGAGACTGATAAAAGGTTTGTTGTCACTTTTCCGAAATTACATCCACATAAAAAGTGGCGGGGTGCTCCTTCCTAGATAAAATAGCTTGATTTATAACGCTGTTATTTAAAATTATGCTAAACCGGAAGTAACGCAGGCGTCGCTTCCAGCTTATTCTTTTCTCCTAAATTAACTACATTTGTAGTTAACCCGTATACGCTACAGGTATTTAAGACTAATTTAATGTGACAGGCAACTGTGTAACCCGGTCTTATTTTTCCCACCTTGTTACTGTTGCTAAAAATAGTCTCTGGGTGTTTCACTGCCAGAGTTTACAGAAAATCAGTGCAATTCAATGCATTGAAACATTGTATTCTTGATTGCGCTCTGTAGGTGTGAGGGAAGCGTTCAGGTTGCATGCCCAATAGAATGGCTCTTCAAATGAATGTACTCTAAGGAGTGTGAGAATCAATGACTTCTTCCTCAGAAGAAGCAGAATAATCACACCACAGAAACACCCTCCAGAATGCCATGATAGTCTTGGGATTTCATCCTCCCATGCGCAGATTCTAGACACCCTGTGCCACCCTCATATGTAGCATCTATTGACAGTAAGTATAACGTTCTTTTCTTTGCATACTGAATTTTTGCATCTGTAAACAGACGTAATTTACCAAAAGGCTCCAGGTTCCTCTTATCTGTCCAAAAGATATTCTTCCAGAAGCTTTGTGTCCTGTCAATATTCAAATTCCAGTCACATTTATTTCAGTGACCATTGCGGGTTTGTCTGTCTTTAATAGAAGGGTTCCAACAATTGTTACCTATGTGTGCATGTAACTAATCAATCCCCATACTTCCCAGGATTTTAATTATTTAACTCACCAGGACATAATGAAGACATCTATGTCTCCTTTAACTTTATGGGAACCATTTCGGCAAGGCCCTTATCTGTTCCAGCATGTGCACACAGCATCAAACGCTTTAGGACTGATGCAGTGCAATGGAGATTGCGAACAGCAGTGACCATTGATTCACATATGCGCTTCTAGATGATTGGACAAACACATTGCAATATCTTATAGAAAGTGTTCCGGAAGGCTGGAAGCTCTTACACTTGCAAAAGGGGACCATATCCCATTTCCCCATAATAAAGGACCTGTCCACATGGCCTATGTTTCATTAACAAGTTTTCTTCATGTATTTTTGCTCAAGTCATTCATTCATTCATTTGCCGTACCGCTTATCCTCTCTAAGATTGCGGGGGGTGCTGGAGCCTATCCCAGCTGACTCTATGAAGACAGGCGGGGTACACCCTGAACTGGTCGCCAGCCAGTCGCAGGGCACATATAAACAAACAACCATTCGCACTCACATTCACACCTACGGGCAATTTAGAGTTTCCAATTAACCTACCATGCATGTTTTTGGGATGTGGGAGTAAACCAGAGTACCCGGAGAAAACCCATGCAGGCACGGGGAGAACATGCAAACGCCACACAGGCGGGGCCGGGGATTGAACCCTGGTCCTCAGAACTGTGAGGCAGATGTGCTAACCAATCGTCCACCGTGCTGCCTTGCTCAAGTCATTTCCAATCATTTTAATCCTGTTTTGGAGCGATCGGTAAATAACTAATTGCCCTGGGAATGCACCTTTTTCATTGCCATAATTGATACGCCGGCATGTCTTGGTGTGATATCAGCCACGGAACTGAAGACCAAATTCGCTGCATTGTCAGTGTGGACAAAGAAATTTACGATAGTATGAAGTGGCAGAATTTATTCAGATTTTATATATATTTATATATCGGGCGGAATCCCCCACCTCCAAAATGACAACATTTCAGGAAATAAAAAAAAATAAAAAATGACATCTTGTGTTTGAGTTTCCAAACACTGCTTTGTTCAATTTGGTATTCAAATTGGTTCAATTTTTACCACCTTAAATTGATTTATATTGTTTAACAATAACAGACAAAGTGGGGACAGACCAATAGTATCGATTTCTGTAGGCAACCAAGAACACATGCTAGTATAAGGAAATGTGCTCGTTCTCCGTTGCTGACGACAGCAGGCTCACGGAGGTTTAAATCTAAATGTGGTTGGGTCAAAATCTGGCTGAAAATCAAATATGTCATCAGAAAACAAGCCTAAAATGTACTACTGAGTGTATTTTGGGGGCGTTTCTTTCCTGCTGAAATAATTTTTAAGTCCAGAACAATGGAATGTTTATAGCATTAAATAAGTCTTTTAACTCCATGTAGCTGACTTTGACAAAGAGTTCCGATACGTTTGTTCATATTCTCAATATGGTTGAAAAAATTTTTTGTATTAAAGAAACATTAACACCTGCTAACAGAATGAACAAAATGTGGAACGCACGAGCATTCAGAAACCTGAAAGTGTTTGAGTTGCGATAAAGGACATCAAAGCTGAGAGCAAGTGCCACAGCATGCTTATTAGCAGACATATCAGCGAGGATGATAAGAGGCATACTCCCCGGAAGTCTGCAATGTTCTCACGATGACAAAGCAAAAAAAATGTACACATCTTCCAAGATATGAGACATAAACCCACACACTAATTTAAAACCATAAAAAAATTTAATACAACAGCCCTGCAAGGAATTCTCCTTCATGGTGATGATATTTTTATTGTTTTTTATATGCGTGAGAGATGCTTTATGTTGATGGCCATTATGAAAGAAGCTGGCAAGTTTGACCTTTACCGAGTCACTCTGTCGTGAAGGCTGTTCACATTGTCCCTGCTGTTTATGTGATAACAGTTGTCAAATGTTCAGATTAGGACTTCATATATAAATGATCAGTGCTTCATATATAATTTCATAGTGCACTCAATTTAGGATGGAAAACTCTTTCAGCAGCAAGTTTCAAGAGGATCTCCTTATCAAAAGAAATGAAAAGTTGAAAAAAATTCTCACAAAATACACTTTGAGCCTCTGACTGATGAATTGATTCATTGTGCCCCAATACAATTTTTTTGGGTTCATGCCATGTATTTTAGTATATAGGGGAATACCAGCAGCATGTGCTTTTCCTAAAGTAACCCTCTCCCAAATAGAAATGTGGTGTCCTTTCAACGAGACCGGACAAGAATAAGTGGAGATAATGTGAAGAGAGAAAATGGATTCTTACAAACACACAAATTTACATACGCAGCGGAAAAGCTGAAAAATTCCCTGCAAAGTCAACGTAGAGTTTTATTATTTTCAACATCATTACTTAGGATTGCTTTATATTAAGTACACTTTATTTTCATAGAAAAAAACATCTGCATTTTCAATTGTGAGGAGGGTTTCAGTATACTGCAGCATCTTTTTGTGCTTTAACAACCAGCATGAAACTTGAAATAGTGAAGTGTTGTAAAAAGAGGTTTCTTGTTACACATCGTTAGGTTGTAGGAATTGCCAATGTTATTATAGGCATCACTTGCCAACGTGTTGGTAGTTTGCCATTTGATGTAGATGTGAAACATTTTACCAAAACACTAAAAAACAGTGTTGCAAAGGATGTTAATATAGGTGTGTGTGTGTGTCTTTGTGTGTGCAACAAGTACTACTGTGACTATTTTATTATTTTGCTCTTTCAAAAATAGCGGGATATTACCTGCACAAAGAACCAACCAAATTGAGTTTTGACTTCCATGTAAAAATCTTTTCAAAAGAAATAACAATTCATTTGATATTTTGGAGAGGTATTTTTTTTTTTACATTTTATTTGCAGTGGTGTTGAACTGAAATGCATACTGCGAACATGTCATATTTCTCACGTAGCTAAATAAGTTATAATAGAAACACTCTCAGGATGATGCAATGCAATTTATAATGTAATAAGTATTAAGTACAATGTAAAAGGAAACAACCTAAAACGGTAATTTAAGTTGGAAAAACTTTCAAATATCAATTATGGTCAACGTATACGGCAACAATGTAAGTTAGCACAACAAAGCAGCAAACCACAGCAAAGTTGTTTGCTCCAAAACAATTTGCTGAGTTGTTTTTACTTCGATGTTCACGTTGGGTTTAAATACAAGGGACAGCAGTTCTGTGAACGCTTATTTCTTTGCTGTGAAATGCGGGGGAAAGTCAACTTTCACAAAAGTAAAACATAAAACATTGAGTTGAATTGCCCAACTTATTATTATTTGTTTTTTCATTTAAGTTTGTTGGTTTGATTTTTCCTCTTCTTCTTTTCCCAGTGATAAGTATTGTTATTTTTCCAAAGCCATTCTATCACCCAAGTTGGATTGCGCGAGTGCACTTATATATGTTGTGACTGTTATATTTTTCAGTTATTTAAATTCTTATTTCAGCCTACAAAATGACGCGTTGATAGATTCAGGGGGTCGAGTTTGCGGTTTGGACTCCGCGTGTTCTTTAAAAAAAAAAAAAAAAACGCCTCTATCCAGCCATGCATCCCACTAATCCACACGTGCACACGTGCGCGCGCGTGTGGAGTCGTGCGCCTTTAAAATGACGCGCCCTTGGAGTGAAAGGGCGGGCCGGAGCGGTGCGCGTGGGCGCTGGTAGCGTGCGCGCGCCTCCGCTCCAAGTGGCACCGAAGCGACAAGCCCCCTTGTGTGGACACCGTGTACCGGAGTCGATGCACCTGTGAGACGAACGTTCAAAACACCCCCAAAACCGCCAGGTGGTCACCTGCAACCAGGATTTCACAATATATCAAACGAACAGCTCTCTGGGGACCTAAAACTGGATTTACCATTTCGATGCTCTTGCTGGGTCTGATTGACGGAGGTCAGAATTTTTTTTTTTCATTATTCCTTTTTACTGTCTCACTTCGTTTAAACCTCTCAAATGGAACTCTGTTTGGAGGAAATGTGTGTGTGTGTTTTTGTTAATTTGTTTTTTGTTTCTTTTCCGAGAAAATAAAATGCCTTACTCTCAAGCATTTCAGCACTGTGCGTTAAAATACCAATTTAGCTGCAAATTGGCGTTTTCGGGGGATTTCAAAATGGGGAAATGTCTCATGTTGGCCTCTATGTTAGCACACTGGAGGAAAGGCGGTGTGACAAGAGGGTGTACAATTCCACGCGTCCTCCCTTATAGGTACTAATTGTATAATCATTCCTAAAACCTTTTGGTCTTCCCACCATGACTTCACATCTCAGCTTTGCGTCAACATGACAGTCACCCACCAGGAGATAGAGGATTTATTATTATTATTATTTGTTTTTTTACTTTATTCATTTCCTTTTTCTTGTGTGTGTGTGTGTGTTCGTGTTGAGATGAATTATAAATGACTGGGACGCCGGTGTCCAATGTCCTCGCATTGTTCTCGTCGCTCGGTTCATGTTAGGATGTCAACCAAATAGAACACGCCAGGCACATCCCTTTGCGCATATCAAACACGCCTTGCTCCCTCTCTCGCACACTCACGCACACACAAGTGTCTAATTTAATATAATTCGATCATCCGAACATACCATTCACGCGGAGACTCGCCGTTCTTGTGGCACATTTGTTCACCATGTGAAAATCGTTCACATTCCTCCGTTCATGCGCCGTTTTCCTGCGGCCGCAAATCTTCCCATGCACTTGCGCACTTTTTCAGCATCAGTGCAACAAAATGGAAACGTTCATATCACAAAAGCGAGATTATTTCGCGTGTCCCCCCCCCCCCCCCCATTGCATTTGCATGTAGACTGTAAAAATATCAACATAAAACCGACGGAAATGTTTTTGATCTGCGTAATCAACGCCGCAATTGTCGTGAATGTGAGGAGTGTGTGCGTGCGTGCGTGTGCAATTTTGTGTAGTGGAAAATAATTAAAATGAATAGATAACTGTTTTCTTTATTTATTTATTTGTACCTCCCTGAAATGACGTCTTCTTAAACGGAGGTTTGTTGATGGCTTCTCTGCTGCAACATTATTTGCGTTTCATGCAGAATTTTGCGCCAATCGATAACAAGAAGACGAAGATAATTCATATCTTCGTCTTTTTGTTACCCTCAGCCATCGCTTAACAGGGTCGGCCTTCTCTGTGCGGCTGATCTTCAAATACTAAGCAGCGGGAATGTAAATGTCAGTCGTAGTGTTTTTGCACGCTGGCGCGTCATATTGAAACTGCAACAAGGCCCTATTTGGTGCGACGGAGGAGTCTACCTGCGGTGAAATAACGCAGGAGGCCTCTATCTCCGATATCCAACGCCCTGGGAGGGGGTGGTGGTGGGTGGGTGAAGTCATCAAACTGATGTGAAGCTCTAAACTGGCGAGAAAACGCAATGTCAAGAGGACGCTCGATTAAGTTTTTTTTTTTTTTTTTTTTTTTTTTAATGCATGGCTGTAGCACGTTTCCATGTGTCCCATTTTGAAGAGTTAATAGGATTAGATGATTCTCGCGGAATTCCTAATCGGGGTCCCCCCCCCCCCCCAGAAGCTCTTCGGAATGGGCGTGGTCCCCAACGTGCTCCCTTATCTTTGCCAAGGGTGTAAAGGTGTTTCATCCTCAAACATTGACTCAAATTCATAGTGCACACTGGGAAAAGAGTATTATTCCATTTGCTCATGCACTTCGGTTGCACATGATTAAAATGTGGACGTAAATGTCCCCTCTTCTCCTTGAAAATAATACAATAATATACGTCAGTTGACCACATTTTATTCATGGGCGACCATTGATCAAATTAAGTCAATTTAAAGGACTTTTTTTTTTCTCTCGCCAGTGTATAATGTCTTCTTTCGTATGCTCCTTACAGCCGCTTTAGCCTTCTAATGTAATTTAAAACGTGCTTGCTGCATTGGGGAGCGTGTGAGTTTATATATATATATATATATATATATATATATATATATATATATATATATATATATATATATATATATATATATGTGTGTGGACGTGTGATCAGTGTCGATAAATTGCCAGCCGTGAAATTTAAATAGGCGATGCATTAGTGACGATTACAGCCTGTGGGGAAATGACATTTTCTGCCAAAACTACACCCCTCTGCCTTTTTAATGTTTCTTATTTTGGAGAGGTGTTATCGGGCAGTTTCGGTAATTTGGCTGTCCTGTTTTTTTTCTCTGGTTGGCAGGTGATTAGCTGCGCTGACAAATCAAGCGCAAAAAAAAGCCAAGGGCTCTCAAGGTAACACTAATCCCTACAGGGCGTGGAAAGTAATATTATACAGGATTTAGACGGCTGCTCTCTTCGTACTTTGAGCATCATTCGCTGTTAATATCCGTTTATGTTCTTTTTTCTTTCTTTCTTTTTTAAAGATATACATTCGTGTGTAAAATATCTACAGACTCCTGCAAGATAGCCTACAATACACGAAACTAAAAAGAGGAGTGACTGTCGTCTGGTTTTTCATGATATGAGCGGAAAAAAAAATAAAGTAGAAAAAAAAAACATGAAAAGCAGGCCATTTCAGTAAGATGCAAAGGTGTTACGTCAAGGCCTCCTTTGGTGGGGATACGCTCTGTATTCGTTGGGCGCGCTTGTGTGGCGTGTGCGTGTGCGTGCGTCTCTTGTCGTCCGGTGTCCGTAATGTTTTGGAGTCTCTGCAGCGATCGCGCGTGTGCTCCTGTTTTCGTTAGTGTACCGTGTGATTGTGTGTTTTGCAACGATGCACGCACGCACGCGCGCGTCTGTGTGGGATGCTGGTGCTCTCTAACGCGGGGTGATGTAATGCCGCGAAGGGTGCTGCAGCAGAACCACACAACCCGAAGAAGGCGTGTCCTGCCTGCAGAGCAGCGGGGAATGAACACGTTTTGCCCACGCGTGTACTGTCTCCCTCACACAGACGTTGCCATTGCATTCACGTTTGTCTTGGTTGTTTTTAATTTGTAACTATGCAACAGAATATAAATATTTAGTATGATAATTAGTTAGATCAGTAGACAACAAGACGTAAATTTCGCAACCCTTTTAAAGAGTGTCTTTATTTTGCTTATTCATTTGGCTTCACGACATTATGTAATTGTATACTATTCTCTTTGTGTCCTATTCTCCATACCTCTTAAAAATTAATTCGGTTTCTCAACCCCCCAAAAATGGTTGGATCATTTTCTTATTCTCCCCTCAAAAGAACCATTTTCAGCAGCAACAGCAACATTTAGATTTGTTATTTTTTTTAATGGATTAACGTAAACTGCATACGCCCCCCCCACCCCACCTCCCCTCTAAAAAAATATTACATAAAATAATTTTTTTTTGTTAAAGTTGTGTTGTATATCTTACTATAATATAAACGGAACATTTTGCGGTACATGGCTTGTCGCTTGACATTAACAGGGCAAATATAGTACCTGTATATGTAGTGCATTTGAGTCCAACAATTATCATTTGGAATACACAAGTACTGATGCCATTATTTGTGTCATGATCATGAACCGTGGCCTGATAGGTTACCCATTAAGCTTTTATATATGACTATCAATGCTGAATGATTGTTGTTTCATTTAGAGAGAGATCAAAAGCTGTGGTGTGCCTATACAAATACATTTTGATCCAGCTATATGTGTTACCCACCAGTCAATCTCTTCTATACACCGAATATATGAACCATTTTCCATTTAGATGTTCTTTTTCATGATACCTGTAAGTACACTACACTGGATATCTCAACGTGAAACTAATATCGGGTAATACTGGCCATTTCCATATAATTAGATCAATAAAGGTGTTGCATGTGTTTACCGTCATTATTATTGTACAAAGCCAACAGTGTAATGGGTTTAAGGAGTAGTTCGAATCACTTATGCCCTTGTGTCTTCAGAGTTTGGAGGGCAACACGTGTAAATAGTGCAACTCACCTGATTTTTATGAAGCTGTTTGTCTTTACCGTTATCTACTTTTGTCTTTACCATTATTTTAAAAAATGTGTATTTCAATGGGCCACCACTCTGTCAGTAAGTATTCCCTTAACAATGAATGCCTCAAATTTAAAATCATCAATGGAAATTTAAGTGTGGCTGTATCAACATATGAAACCAAGGTGGCATTAAAAAATTGCTAAATTACAATATTTTTGTGTTATGTCTTTACTGTTATTGATCAAATTATATGAAAATAACCTTTATAAAGCTAATACAGCGATTAAAAACCTTGATCGTGAGTGTTATATATCAATTTTTTTCCACCGACAAGGTTGAGATTAAGCTAAAATGGCTGGCTGGATAAAAGCTGCTGTGTGTGCCTAGACAGAAATGTTTGTGCTAGAGCAACGTGATAAAGAGAGGAGAGGAAGGGATTGCTGATGTCTGGGCGGTTCATGAGCTGCGTGAGTGGGAGTGGATGAGGTGGAACATCCTCCCTCGCTCTCTGTTTCCACTCGGGTTTCTCCTCCTCCCATTTACTGTCAGTGCTGGGCAAATCATTTCACTGCAGCAAATATACCAAATATCAAACACATTACTTGAATACACTCACACCGAATAATGCGGATAAATTAAAGAGAGATTGCAGTCAATCTTTTCAGAGAGCACATACTATGGGTGGGGGACATTTTGTTACCGCATTTGAGCCATGTTGCTGCGGCTTTTTGTCCATTGAACATGTGATCGAGTCACCTGCTGTAAAATTACTGGCAAGTGGCATCCATTTAAACACAAGGGGCCCGCTGACGGGTTGCTTTATTTGTACACACACACAAACGCACGCACACACAGACAAACACAATCACAAGTACCCCCCTCTACACAGTGCTTGTGGTTGTTAATAGGATCCAGAGTGCTGCTGCCTTTTGTCAGCGTGTGTACGTCGACTCGTCCCTGTGGTGTTGGTCAAAAGATCCTTTCACTGAGAACAATGATCCATGCCGTTTAGCCTTTTGACCCCCGACGGTCCCCATACTACAACAAAAGGCAAGCACAGACACAGGAATACTACACACACATACACACACACATACACACACGCACACGCATGTACATACACTGATGAAACCTGAAAATGATCTGAAACAAGCCTAATGCGGCAATTAAAATGTATAAATGTAAATTAATGGCTGTCACCTTGGTTTGCTGGAGTCCTAAAGCTTTATAAATGGGTTTAACTCTTTTCAGACTTTTCATACTAGACATTAGATGTGACTGATTAAAATAACTTTTTAATATGTGTAAATGTAAACAAGCCTTAAATTGTTTTGTTTTTACTTTTTTTAAATGGTCGAGAAATACATACGTACATACTGTATGTACAAGCACAGTACAGTGTGTAAGATGATGAAATGCCTCCAGTGACATCTCTATGGTGATTCCAACAATGTTCTTTGAATGCACTGCTAAATGCTTGGAGCACTTATGCACTGGAGTACAAATGCAGTCTAAGATGTGTGTGAATGTGTGTGTGTGTGCGTGCGTGTGTGCGCGTGATTGTGCTTGTGCGCACGCTTGTGCGGGTGCGTTAAGGCAGTCGTGCATTACCAAGCCATCTCCCCTCTCTCCTATAGCCAGATCTGTATAAACCTAAGAGCCCCAAGCTTGCCACAACTCCTGGAATATTAGTGCTTGATTAGCTGAGATTGTATGATAACAAAATATGCAATAAATGACAAATAAAAAACCCTTCTTTTGTTATAGTAAAAGCTTTTAGGCAGACTGGATGAGAGACACATGGCAGAGTGGTTGAGAATGTTTGATTTTCTGAGAAAGAGAGCTGCAGTGAGACATCACGTGTAAATGTCTCACATGTCTGATTGTTGGATTCCAAGAAGAAGAAGGAAAACAAGACAGAACAAAGATGCATACATACATTCATCTCCTCCCACATCCCAAAAACATGCATGGTAGGTGAATTGAAGACTCTAAATTGCCTGTATGCATGTTTGTTTGTTTAGACAGTGGCTGAAATAAGTATTTAACACGTCACCATTTTTCCAAAGGTGCTATTGACATGAAAATTGCACCAGATGTTGAAAACAACCCAAGTAATCCAAACATACAAACAAAGCAGAACAAATACCGTAATTTCTCGTGTATAATGTGCACCCATGTATAATACGCACCCCCAAATTTGACCTAAAAATTCTGGAAAACCCTTCTACCTATGTATAATGCATTTTTACACTGCATGATTTTGCTTCTGCCCTTATGATCAAAACATGAAGTATTATCTGCATTATTTTTTTTTCAAATAATTATTCTGGAGTTAAGCACACATAAGAACACATATTAAGAACACATAATACTTTCTTTTTTATTTACTTGCTCTTATTTTGAAATTCACAGGCCTACTTTTATTTAGTAAATGAGAAAACACACAGTTGTGCTCATATGTTTGATTACCCAGGCAGAATTTGTAAGATGGGTACAATTCTTTAAAGAAAACACGAAGGACCATGTGAAACACCATCCATCCATCCATTTTCTGAGCCGCTTCTCCTCACTCGGGTCGCGGGCGTGCTGGAGCCTATCCCAGCTGTCATCGGGCAGGAGGCGGGGTACACCCTGAACTGGTTGCCAGCCAATTGCAGGGCACATAGGAACAAACAACCATTCGCACTCACAGTCATGCCTACGGGCACTTTAGAGTCTCCAATTCATGCATGTTTTTTGGGATGTGGGAGGAAACCGGAGTGCCCGGAGAAAACCCACGCAGGCACGGGGAGAACATGCAAACTCCACACAGGCGGGGCCGGGGATTGAACCCGGGTCCTCAGAACTGTGAGGCTGACGCTCTAACCAGTCGGCCACCGTGCCCATGCGAAACACATTTAATTTTATTTTAATGGGATTCAAATTAAACGTTCAAGCATTTCAGAAAATCATTAACATTAAACAAAACATATAAATAAATAAAGAAATCAATGATCGTCGTTTTTCAGTCATCAGTCATATTTAAAAAAAAAAACAATATTTCACAAATTTAGCCAGGGTATGTAAACTTATGAGCACAACTGTACATATATGCAGTCATACATACCCCTGTCATATTGGAATGAAAGTGTAGGCTACACCTTTTTCATAACCTCTAGGTGGCGGTGGCATATTGGAGTGAAAGTGTACAGCTTTTTCATAACCTCTAGATGGAGGCATACATTGATAAAATGTGAAAGTTTTTTCCATTTCCCCCTATACCTACAGTGGGTGCGGAAAGTCTTCAGACCCCCTTAAATTTTGCACTTTTTGTTATATTGCAGCCATTTGCTAAAATCATTTATGTTAATTTTTCCCTCATTAATGTACACACAGCACCCCATATTGACAGAAAAAAATGGAATTGTTGAAATTTTTGTGTAGGGGGTTCTACACCTTCATTGGAGTCCAGCTGTGTTTGATTATCCTGATTGGACTTGATTAGGAAAGCCCCACACTTGTCTATATAAGACCTTACAGCTCACAGTGCATGGCAGAGCAAATGAGAATCATGAGGTCTAAGGAACTGCCTGAAGAGCTCAGAGACAGAATTGTGGCAAGGCACCAATCTGGCCAAGGTTAAAAAAAAATGTCTGCTGCACTAGAGGTTCCTAAGAGCACAGTGGCCTCCATAATCCTTAAATGGAAGACGATTGAGACGACCAGAACCCTTCCTAGAACTGGCCGTCCGGCCAAACTGAGCAATCTGGGAGAAGAGCCTTGTGAGAGAAAGATCACTGTGGCTGAGCTCCAAAGATGCAGTCGGGAGATGGGAGAAAGTTCTTGAACAGGGGTGTCAAACAAATTTTTGTCGCGGGCCACATTCTAGTTCTGACTTTCTAGAACTTTCTCCCATCTCCCGACTGCATCTTTGGAGCTCAGCCACAGTGATCTTTGGGTTCTTCTTTACCTCTCTCACCAAGGCTCTTCTCCCCTGATTGCTCAGTTTGGCTGGACAGCCAGCTCTAGCAAGGGTTCTGGTTGTCCCAAACGTCTTCCATTTAAGGAATATGGAGGCCACTGTGCTCTTAGGAACCTTAAGCGCTGCAGGAATGTTTTTTAACCTTGGCCAGATCTGTGCCTTGCCACAATTCTGTCTCTGAACTCTTCAGGCAGTCCCTTTGCCCTCATGATTCTCATTTGCTCTGACATGCAGTGTGAGCTGTAAGGTCTTACATAGACAGGTGTGTGGCTTTCCTAATCAAGTCCGATCTGTATAATCAAACACAGCTGGACTCCAATCAAGGTGTAGAAGCATCTCAAGGATGATCAGAAGAAATGGACAGACAGCATCTGAGTTAAATATATGAGTGTCACAGCAAAGGGTTTGAATACTTATGGCTGTGTGATATTTCAGTTTTTCTTTTTTAATAAATCTACAAAAATTTCAACAATAAAATTTTTTTTTCTGTCAATATGGGGTCCTGTGTGTACATTAATGAGAAAAAAATTGAACGTAACTGATTTTAGCAAATGGCTGCAATATAATAAAGAGTGAAAAAATTACGGCGGTCTGAATACTTTCTGTACCTACTCTCTATATAATGCACACTATTGACTTTTGACAATTCTTTAGAGGGAAAAAAATGCGCATTATCCATGAGAAATTACGGTAAACTCAGAAATTAAGTTGTGTGTAATAATGCGAAACAACACAGGGAAAATGTATTGAACACACCAACTGGTATTTATTTAATATTTTCTACAAAAGCCTTTGTTTGCAATGACAGCTCCAAGACGCCTCCTCTATATAGAAACTAGTCGCATGCATTGCTCTGGTGTGATTTTGGCCCATTCCGCTACACAAGCAGTCTTAAAATCTTGAAGGTTCCATGGGCTTCTTTTATGGGCCATGAGTTTCAGTTCTTTCAATAGATTTTCGATTAGATTCAAGTCAGGTTATTGGCTGGGCGGTTCTAGAAGCTATATTTTTTCCTTTGAAACCAATTAAGAGTTGCCTTTGCAGTATGTTTTGGATCATTAGCCTGCTGAAATGTCCACCCTCGTTTCATTTTCAGCATCCTCGTAGATAGCACCAGATTTTTGTCAAGAATGTCTCGGTACATTTGCCCATTCATCCATACTTTAGTAATTTTAATGCTGCAAAGCAGCCCCATACCATCATGTTCCCACCTCCGAACTTCACTTTTTGGTATGGTGTTTTTAGCGTGATGTGCAGTGCCATTTCTCCTTCAAACGTGGTGTGCATTATGGCATCCAAACAGTCCAGTTTTTCTCTCCAGACCAGACTATATTCTCCCAGTATTTAACTGGGTTGTCCAAATGTTCTTCAAGAAACTTTAAACAAGCTTTGACATGCTTTTTTTTTTCAGCAATGGGGTCTTGCGTGGTGAGCGTGCATACAGGCCATGGCGGCGGAGTGGATTACTCACTGTTTTCCTTGTGACAACAGTACCTGCAAATTCCAGGTCTTTTTGAAGCTCTCCACAGGTGGTCCTTGGTTCTTGGACAATTCTTCTGATTATTCTTTGCAGTCCTCTGTCAGAAATCTTGCGATCTGATTGAGGCAAATCTATGGTGGTATGATTGGTTTTCCACTTACGTATTATGGTCCCAACCGTGCTCACTGGAACGTATAGAAGCTTCGATATGCGCCTGTAACAAATGTCAGCTTTATATTTTGCAACAATTAGTTTGCGATGGTCTTGAGACAGCTCTCTGCTCTTCCCCATCATGAGATGTGTTTTGACTCACCTTGGCAATGAGACCTTTTTATAGCCCATCAATTGGTATTGAACCAGTTGATATTTATTTGCACTGACAAGGGCTGGATTGCTGTTTGATTATTGATAGATTGTAGGTTTTGTCTTGCCATTCCATGCCTTTTTGCACCTCCCTTTCTTCATGTGTTCAATACTTTTTCCCTGTGTCATTTCATATTTTTACACACAATTTAATTTATGAGATTATTTGTTCTACTTTCTTTGTATCTATGGATTACTTGGGTTGCTCCCAACATCTGGTGAAATTTTCAGGTCAATAGCACCTTTGGAAGTATATTTAGTGACAAAAATGTTGACGTGTTAAATACTTATTTCAGCCGCTGTATGTGCCTTGCGATTGGCTGGTGACCAGTTCAGGGTGTACCCTGCCTCTTGGCCGAAGGTAGGTGGGATAGACTCCAGCACGCCTGCTACCCCAGTGAGGATAAGCGGTACGGAAAATGAATGAATGAAGTTACTTAGGCAAATAAAAATATGTTTCCACATTATTGCGGCATTGCAATTACAGTGCTAAAATGTAATTATTTTGACATGGTTATTTAATTAACAACAATAACTTTTACCATTTAACTATCTATTTTTTAAACAACGTATAAAATAGTTGTTGCATAAGGAAAAGTGTACCATTTTAAGTTAAAATAAATACAATCAACATAAATGTAGTACCTTCAAAAACCTGCAGATCAACAATAAAAACAAAACTTGAATTCTTTCTGTAAAAAAACTTCTAAACTAAAATATATGCAGTATTTATTAGATGAGCATAAACCTATAGCGCAGCGATAATCATGACATGTTTTTTTTTCTGTGAAAATCCTTCAAAATTAAATGTAACTCAACTTTGCAATTTCAGGAAAAATTGTGTATGAATGCTGAAAGGCTGACTTAAATCATATGGAATGGTATTGAATGATATGGAAGAACATAGATATTATATGGAATGAAGTGAAATGAGCTGAACAGTTAGAATGGTTTGAATCTGTTGAGAAATGTTGAAGGAGGAGGGAACAATGTAGAACAGATCATAATGTGGATAAAATGTGGGTATTGTGGTAAAATTAGAAATGTGAGTGCAAATGTGCAATTTGTTTAATGAGGGAATTTGCGGAATGTCAAAATTATTTTGAAGTTGGAATGGTTTGAATCGGTAAAGAAATGTTGAAGCAGAAGGCAATTATGTACAATTTGTGTTAATGTGGGAAAAAATGTGGGTATATTAATGTGGAAAAGTGTAGAATTTGGGTAATGTGGGAGTTTGAGGAGTGTGGAAAATATTTTGTTGCTGGAATGGTTTGAATCGGTAAAGAAACAAAGCAGGAAGAAATACTGTAATGTAGAATTTCTGGTCATGTGCGGAAAATATGAGTATTTTAACATAAAATGTCAAATGTGGGTGAAAAAGTGGAATTTGGGTTATGTGGGAACGTGAGAAATGTGAAAAATATGTTGTAGTTGGAATGGTTTGAATCGGTATAGAAATGTTGAAGCAGGAGGGAATAATGGAGAATTTAGGAATTTTTTGAGAAATTTTGAAGGAGGAGGGGAAAATGTAGACTAGATCCCAATGTGGGAAAAATGTGGGTATTTTATCATTGTAAAATGAGAAATGTGAGTGGAAATGTGCAATTTGTGTAATGAGGGCATTTGGGGAATGCCAAAAGTATTTTGTAGTTGGAATGGTTTGAAAAGAAATGTTGATGCAGGAAAAAATAATGTAGAATTTGTGTTCATGTGGGGAAAATGTGGGTATTTTAATTTTTAAAAGAGTAGAATTTGTGTAACATGGGAATTTGGGGAATGTGGAAAATATTTTGTTGTTAGAATGGTTTGAATCAGTCAAGAAATGTGGAAGATGGAGGGAAAAAGTAAAATATCTTAATGTTGGAAAATGGTGGGTATTTTAAAGTGGGAAAATGTGAAATGTGGGTGAAAACTGTGGAATTTGTGTAATGTCGGAATTTGGGGAATGTGGAAAATATTTAGTTGTTGGAATATTTTGAATCGGTCAAGAAATGTTGAAGGAGGAAGGAATAATTTGGAATGTCGGAATGTGTAAAAAATCTGGTTATTTGAATCTGTAATTACGTGGAATTTGGTTAATGTGAGAATGTGTGAACCGTGGTTAATATTTTGTAGTTGGAAAGGTTTGACTCGCTCAATAAATGTTGAAGCAGGAGGGAATAAGGTAGAATATGGCAGAATGTGGGAATATGTGGGTATTTTAATATGGGAAAATGTGAAATGTGGGTAATGTGTGAATGTGTTTTGGAGAAGATCTGAATGATCTGAATATTTTTAATGTGGAATGGGAATACTGTGGAACCATTTTCTTGAACGTCTCATTTTGAATGAATGGGAAATTTTGGGGCGGCACGGTGTGGGACTGGTTAGAGCGTCAGCCTCACAGTTCTGAGGACCCGGGTTCAATCCGCGGCCCCGCCGGTGTGGAGTTTGCATGTTCTCCCCGTGCCTGCGTGGGTTTTCTCCGGGCACTCCTGTTTCCTCCCACATCCCAAAAGCATGCATTAATTGGAGACTCTAAATTGCCCGTAGGTGTGACTGTGAGTGCGAATGGTTGTTTGTTTGTATGTGCCCTGCGATTGGCTGGCAACCAGTTCAGGGTGTACCCCGCCTCCTGCCCGATGACAGCTGGGATAGGCTCCAGTACGCCCGCGACCCTAGTGAGGAGAAGTGGCTCAGAAAATGGATGGATGGATGGGAAATTTTGGGTGTAAAATGTGGAATTCTGGGAAATGTGGGTAATATTTGAATGAGAAAAATATGTTGGTGTGAATCAGATGAAAAATGTGGAAGTAGTTAACGTATGAGCCTAATGATGAGCTCATTTCTAATTTTATCCAACCTGGTCACTCACAACATCTTCATTTCCGCCACCTCCAACTCTGCTTCCTGTTGTCTCTTCAGTGCCACTGTCTCGAATCCGTACATCATGGCTGGCCTCACCACTGTCTTATAAACTTTGCCCTTCATCCAAGCAGACTCTTCTGTCACATAACACAACTGGCACCTTTCTCCACCCGTTCCAACCTGCTAGGACCTGTTTCTTCACTTCCTTACCACACTCACCATTGCACTGGACTGTTGACCCCAAGTATTTAAAGTTCTCCACCATCGCTATCTCTTCTCCCTGTAGCCTCACACTTCCCCCTCCACCCCTCTCATTCATGCACATGTACTCTGTCTTACTTCGGCTAATCTTCATTCCTCTGCTTTCCAGTGCATGCATCCAACTTTCTAACTGTTCCTCCACCTGCTCCCTGCTTTCACTGCAGATCACAATGTCATCTGCAAACATCATGGTGCATGAGGATTCCAGTCTAACATTATCTGTCAGCCTATCCATCATCACTGCAAACAGGAGGGGGCTCAGGGCTGATCCCTGATGCAGTCCCACCTCCACCTTATATTCGTCTGTCACACCTACAGCACACCTCACCACTGTTCTGCTGCCCTCATACATGTCCAGTACTATTCTAACATACTTCTCTGCCACTCCAGACCTCCGCATGCAGTACCACAGTTCCTCTCTGGGTACTCTGTTATTGGCTTTCTCTAGATCCACAATGACACAATGTAGCTCCTTCTGACCTTCTCCGTACTTCTCCATCAACACCCTCGAGGCAAATAATGCATCTGTGGTACTCTTTCAGAATCAGAATCAGAATCATATTTATTTGCCAAGTATGTCCAAAAAACACACAAGGAATTTGTCTCCGGTAGTTGGAGCCACTCTAGTACGACAACAGACAGTCAATTGACAGAGAACACTTTTGAGACATAAAGCCATTCACAAAAACACTGAGCGATAAAGGGTTGCTAGTTATCTGGTAATGCCGGTACAAATTATTGTTATTATTTTTTTTTTAAATTGTGCAAAAAGTTCTGTCAGAGGTGGGAGTTGAGGGATGCCGTCAAGCTGAAGAAGGAGTCCTATCGGGCCTTTTTGGCCTGTGGGACTCCTGAGGCAGCTGATGGGTACTGGCTGGCCAAGCGGAATGCAGCTTTGGTGGTCTCTGAAGCAAAAACTCGGGCATGGTAGGAGTTCGGTGAGGCCATGGAGAAAGACTTCCGGACGGCTTCGAGGAAATTCTGGTCCACCATCCGGCGTCTCAGGAGGGGGAAGCCGTGCACTATCAACACTGTGTATAGTGGGGATGGGGCGCTTCTGACCTCGACTCGGGACGTTGTGAGCTGGTGGGGAGAATACTTTGAAGACCTCCTCAATTCCACCGACACGCCTTCCCATGAGGGAGCAGAGTCTGGGTTCTCTGAGGCGGGCTCTCCTATCTCTGGGGTTGAGGTCACCGAGGTGGATAAAAAGCTTCTCGGTGGCAGGGCCCCGGGGGTGGATGAGATTCGCGTGGAGTTCCTCAAGGCTCTGGATGTTGTAGGGCTGTCCTGGTTAACACGTCTCTGCAACATCGCGTGGACATCGGGGACAGTGCCTCTGGATTGGCAGACTGGGGTGGTGGTCCCCCTTTTTAAGAAGGGGGAACGGAGGGTATGTTCCAACTACAGGGGGATCACACTCCTCAGCCTCCCTGGTAAGGTCTATTCAGGGGTGCTGGAGAGGAGGGTCCGTCGGGAAGTTGAATCTCAGATTCAGGAGGAGCAGTGTGGTTTTCGTCCTGGCCGTGGAACAGTGGACCAGCTTTATACTCTTGGCAGGGTCCTGGAGGGTGCATGGGAGTTCGCCCAACCAGTCTACATGTGTTTTGTGGACTAGGAGAAGGCGTTCGACCGTGTCCCTCGGGGTGTCTTGTGGGGCGTGCTTCGGGAGTATGGGGTACCGAACCCCCTGATACGGGCTGTTCGGTCCCTGTACGACCGGAGTCAGAGTTTGGTACGCATATCCGGCAGTAAGTCGGACTCGTTTTCGGTGAGGGTTGGACTCCGCCAAGGCTGCCCTTTGTCACCGATTCTGTTCATAACTTTTATGGACAGAATTTCTAGGCGCAGCCGTGGCGTAGAGGGGGTCCGGTTTGGTGGCCTCAATATTGCATCTCTGCTTTTTGCAGATGATGTGGTTCTGTTGGCTTCATCAAGCTGTGACCTCCAACTCTCCCTGGAGCAGTTCGCAGCTGAGTGTGAAGCGGCTGGGATGAGAATCAGCACCTCCAAATCTAAGATCATGGTCCTCAGTCGGAAAAGGGTGGCATGCCCTCTCCAGGTCGGGGATGAGATCCTGCCCCAAGTTGAGGAGTTCAAGTATCTTGGGGTCTTGTTCACGAGTGAGGGAAGAATGGAACGGGAGATCGACAGGCGGATCGGTGCAGCGTCTGCAGTGATGCAGACTTTGTATCGATCCGTTGTGGTAAAGAAGGAACTAAGCAGGAAGGTGAAGCTCTCGATTTACCGGTCGATCTACGTTCCTACCCTCACCTATGGGCACGAGCTGTGGGTCGTGACCGTAAGAACAAGATCCCGGATACAAGCGGCCGAAATTAGTTTCCTCCGCAGGGTGTCCGGGCTCTCCCTTAGAGATAGGGTGAGAAGCTCGTCATCCGGGAGGATCTCAGAGTTGAGTCGCTGCTCCTCCACATCGAGAGGAGCCAGATGAGGTGGCTGGGGCATCTGATTCGGATGCCTCCCGGACGCCTCCCTGGTGAGGTATTCCGGGCACGTCCCACCGGGAGGAGACCCCGGGGACGACCCAGGACACGCTGGAGAGACTACATCCTTCGGCTGGCCTGGGAACGCCTTGGGATCCCCCGGAAGAGCTGGATGAAGTGGCTGGGGAGAGGGAAGTCTGGGCATCCCTGCTAAAGCTACTGCCCCCGCAACCCGACCTCGGATAAGCGGTAGAAAATGGATGGATGTGCAAGGGGCGCCGAGACTTCAAGGAATGTATGCAGTTTAAAGTGACAAGTAGTGCGATAATCTGGGACAATGTTGATTGTGCAAATGTTGCAGATACTCCTCAGTCAGTGTGCAAACGGGTGAAGATGCTACTCTGGCATGAGTGGCCAGTATTGGTCAACAACAGATATGCAAATAGTTCAGGTCCTGAGAGACTGTAATTCCCAGGAACTTGAAGGTCTCCACGGTTTACACAAGGCAGCTGGACAGCGTGAGGGGCAGCTGTGGCGAAGGATTCCTCCTGAAGTCCACGATCATCTCTACAGTCTTGAGCGTGTTCAGCTCCAGGTTGTGTCGGCCGCACCACAGCTCCAGCCGCTCCGCTTCCTGTCGATATGCAGACTTGTCACCATCCTTGATGAGGCCGATTACAGTGGTGTCATCTGCAAACTTCAGGAATTTGACAGCCGGGTGCGCTGAGGTGCAGTCGTTCGTGTAGAGAGAGAAGAGCAGCGGAGAGAGGACACAACCTTGGGGCACCCCAGTGCTGATGCTGCGTGTGGATGAGGTGGCCTACCACAGCCTCACCTGCTGTGTCCTGCCCGTCAGGAGGCTGTAAATCCACTGGAAGATGGCAGGCGAGAGCTGAGCTGGAGTTCAGGGATGATGGTGTTGAACGCTGAGCTGAAGTCCATGAACAGGATCTTCGCGTAGTTCCCTGCACTGTCGAGGTGTTCTAGGATGAAGTGCAGTCCCATTTCTAGGCATGAAACCATACTGTTGCTCATAAATACTCACTTCTGTCGTGAGTCTTGCCTCCGTTACTCTTTCCCATAACTTCATCATTTGGCTCATCAACTTTATTCCTCTACAGTTCCCACAGCTCTGCACGTCGCCCTTGTTCTTAAAAAAGGGCACCAGCACACTTTTTCTCCATTCCTCAGCCATCTTCTCACCCGCTAGATTTCTGTTGAATAAGCTGGTCAAAAACTCCACGGCCACCTCGCCTTGATGCTTCCATACCTCCACAGGTATGTCATCAGGACCAACTGCCTTTCCATTTTTCATCCTCTTTAATGCCTTTCTAACTTCCCCCTTACTTATCATTGCCACTTCCTGGTCCACCAAACTTGCCTCTTCTACTCTTCCTTCCCTCTCATTTTCCTCATTCATCAACTCCTCAAAGTATTCTTTCCATCTATCCAGCACACTACTGGCACCAGTCAACACATTTCCATCTCTATCCTTAATCACCTTAACCTGCTGCACATCCTTCCCATTTCTATCCCTCTGTCTGGCCAACCTGTATAGATCCTTTTCTCCTTCTTTAGTGTCCAACCTGGCATACATGTCATTATATGCCTCTTGTTTGGCCTTTGCCACATCTACCTTTGCCCTACGTCGCATCTCAATGTATTCCTTTGCCTCTCCATTGCAGTGTCAGAAATGGGCAATGATTGGCTGATACTTCTCATCCTATAGATGTAGATAAGCGGCTCAGTTTGTATAGATTCAACCTGGCACAAGAGAGTGGATATGCTCACGTTTGATAATTGTGCACTTAAATCAAATTATCATTGTTGTTTTTGGTGCTTGATGTCTCAGCTGTAACATGAAGCTAAGGGTTTGGTTTGAGATATTGAACACACCAAATTGCATACCATGAAGAAAAAAAATCTTTTTTATACAGTATAATATATACCTTCATAATTAACATTTGATCATAGTGAGGGCGGCACGGTGAATGACTGGTTACCACGTCTGCCTCACAGTTCTGAGGACACGGGTTTAAATCCAGCCTCGCCTGTGTGTAGTTTTCATGTTCTCTCCGTGCCTGCGTGGATTTTCTCCAGGTACTCTGATTTCCTCCCACATTCCAAAAACATGCATGGTAGGTAAATTAAAGACTTTTGCCGTCGGTGTGAATGTGAGTGCGAATGGTTGTTTGTTTATATGTGCCCTGCGATTGGCTGGCGACCAGCTATCTCGCTCGAAGATAGCTGGGATAGGTTCCAGCACGCCCACGACCCTATTGAGGATAAGCGGTATGGATAATGAATGAATGAATGAATGATCATAGTAAGATTAAACCACTTTTCATCAAAGTCCAACAAGGACATATACAGTGCCATGATATATTATTTGCCCCCTTCTCTAATTCTTATTTTTTCTCTAGTTCTTAGTGTTCCTACTTTGTTTAAGATAAATATTAGACAAACCCAGGCAAACATAAAATGCTGTATTTAAATGGTAATTTTTATTTACTTGTTATTTGATGAAGTATTTCTTCATCCTGTGACATTGTATAAATGGTTGCAGGGATGAAGGCTTAGGGACTTCTATGACCCTTATTTCTGGTTGATCCATTCAACTAGTTACAAAACAGTTTCCTGTAAGTTCGTTTTTGTACTTTTACAAAACATGGAAAACAAACATCTCTTCAGCAGTTTATATTTATGACTACAGTAAGAAATTAGGCTGTCATCAACCCTTCTGTTCCAATATTTTCCAACATTTCGAATACATTTCACAGCACGTTTGGATGAAGTTGAATGTGGAAATATGCTATCGGTGCCTCATATTGATTATTCATCACCCAACAATATTCTATATTATTACACACAATATTAATCATAATAAGAGGCATGACACAACATGTTTTTATCCGGGTACTCCGGTTTCCTCCCACATCCCAAAAACATGTATGCTAGGTTGATTGAAGACTCTAAATTGCCCGTAGGTGTGTATGTGTGTGCGAATGGTTGTTTGTTTTTATATGCCCTGCTATTGGCTGGCGACCAGTTCAGGGTGTACCCCTCCTCTCGCCCAAAGATAGCTGTGATAGGCTCCAGCACGCCCGCGATCCTAGTGAGGAGAAGCGGCTCAGAAAATGGATGGATGGATGGATGTTTTTGGTACTGGTTTCTTTGAGCCTCCTCTGCATCACTGGTGGTCGGATTACTGATTTTAAACCGAAATAGATTTGACAAAAATATTCTCAAAGGGCATATTCAAAAAGAGCATGAAGCAAGCAGGTAATTATATAAAAGTCGAATAATATTTGAAAAGTGAAGTTCTCCCTCAGAAGGTGACTGAACTTGTCAAAGCTGAACGCAAGCCCTTCAGCCCTCTCACTACAGATACAGAGTTTATTTAATTTTAAGCCTCCTGTCCAATAATCACTACAAACCAAAATAGTGTTCAGTCGACTCCAGAGTTTTGGCTAGGCTGAACAATCCTAAACATGCCCATCTGACTTGCTTAATTGAAGAAGGAAATCCTATTTTACTTCAGACCTGTAATTGGCACTAATACATATTACAAATTGGTGCCAAGTTTTTGTTTCACTACAGCTTCACTCTGGTGCAGAAACTAGTCCACCCAGAAAATGCTGATTAAAGGTTAAGTTCTTTTGGGATCTCTTCTCACAAACTTTGTATAGAAAAAAAAATCTAACCTTTTTGGACAGATCTTTCATATTAAGAATAAGTTTTCTTTTGCTGGTCGCATTACAATGACAGCTTCATGTGCATGTCTGTTGTACACTTTGCAGCATCTGTGCACAATGGAGCCGAGAAAATGTCATTCTTACAGCTTCAAATTCAGCCATGGCATCTGCTCTCACTCTCATTTACAGTGTAGATATGTGTGTGTCTCTTTCTATATTCAGTAGGATTCAGCAAAAAGCTCTCTCTCCAGACTCATCATCAGATAAAAGGCGTTCTGCCTGGCTGACTGATAGTCATGCTTTGCCATGAGAATAATGGGATTAATTTACTCGGCAGATGACCGATAACTTCAAACAACCTTTGTGAGGGAGGAAAAATGCACCAGTATAAAAGCACTTTTAATTAACATGGTTGACTACCAGCCATACACTACGTATGTTAGCTGTGAGCCGTCTGCAATATAATGAAATGATTTTCTTTTGCACTCCTTTTTTTTAATTTTTTTTTTACAAATTGTATGCTCACTTTGTTATCTAATTATATATATAATATAATTATATATATATATATATATATATATTCGCACTCACACCTACGGGCAATTTAGAGTTGTCAATTAACCTACCACGCGTGTTTTTGGGATGTGGGAGGAAACCGGAGTCCCCGGAGAAAACCCACGCAGGCACGGGGAGAACATGCAAACCCCACACAGGCGCAGCCGGGGATTGAACCCCGGTCCTCAGAACTGTGAGGCAGACGCTTTATATATATATATATCCTATGAACATTGGGATATATATATATATATATATATATATATATATATATATATATATATATATATATATATATATATATAGGCCAAGCAGAATATATATATATATATATATATATATATATATATATATATATATATATATATATATATATATATATACCAATGATCGTAGGAGCTAAGTTTTATGCCCCTGGCAGGGTAACCACAGATCCTCGGTTGAGGAACCAAACAAAGCACAGCTATAAAACAAAACAAAAAACCCTATGATAAACAAGATTAATGGACATTGTTTTCTCTCACCCAGCCACAGGGCGCTAGTGCCCCTATCTGGAGTCAGGCCTGGACGTGGGTCTCATTGGCAAGTGCCTACACCAATAGGGCCTGGTCAGGCACAGCTCGAAGAGGTAACATGGGTCCCTCTTCCCTTGGGCTCTTCACCTGTGGGAGGTGCCGAGGTGGTCGGATGCAATGTGAGATGAGTGGCGGCAGAAGGTAAGGACCTTGGCGGTCCCAGCTGCAGTAGCTGACTCTGGGGACGTGGAACTTCTCTGTCTGGGAAGGAGATTAAGCTGGTGTGCAAGGTTGCGAGGCTCTAGCTAGTTGTAGTCAGACTTGCCTCGACAAATGGCTTGGGCTCTGGAACTCGTCCTCTTGGACACCCATTCCCTCTTGAGTTGCCCTCACTGAGAGGCGCCGAACCGTGCAGGCCTACTTATTGCCCCATGGCTCCGTACCAGTACATTGGAGTTCATCCCAGTGGGTGAGAGGCTGGTCTCTCTCCATCTCTGGGTGGAGTGACGGGTCTGAATTGCTGTTTGTGCCTATGCACCAAACAGCAGCTCAGCGTACACACACCTTTTGGAGTCCTTGGAGGGGGAGCTGAAGAGCGATACCACTAGGGACTGCCTCGTTTTGCTGGGGGACTTCAATGCTTATGTGGGCAATGACAGTGAGACTTGGACGGCCGTGATAAGTAAGAATGATCACCCCCCTCCTCCCCCCCCTCCAACCTCAACCCGAATGGTGCATGTCTTGGACACTCAGGTCAAGAGAGTGGCGGTGCTGTCAACTGATCACACCCTGGTGGTTTGTTGGCTCCAATGATGGGTGAGGATGCTGGTCAGAACTGGCAAACTCAAAAATATTTTTAAGGTCTGCTGGGAACGTCTGCCGCAATCCTGTTTCAGAAAAAGTTTCAACTCTTGCCTCCATCAGAACTTCGCCCACATCCAGGGGTAGGGAGGGGACATTGAGTCTGAATGGACCATGTTCTATGTCTCAATGGCCAACAAGAAGAGTGGCCATAAGGTGGTCATTGCCTGTCATGGCGGCAATCCCAGAACCCCTTGGTGGACATTGGTTGACGGATGCTGTCAATCTGTAGAAGGACTCCTATCAGGCCTCTTATGCATGTAGGATTCAAGAGGCAGGCCAAGCAGAATGCAGCTTTGCTAGTTGCTCAGGCAAAAACTCAAAAGACTTGAGGAAGGCTTCGAGCAAATTCTGGTCCACCATCCGGCATCTCAGGAAGGGGAAGCAGTGCACCATCACCACTGTGTATAGTGGGGATTGGGCACTGCTGCTGACTTCGTCTCAGAATGTTGTGAGTCAGTGAGGAGAATACTTTGAAGACCTTCTCAATTCCATTGAGATGCCTTCCTATGAGGAGGCAGAGTGTTAAAGTTGGGGGAAAATATTAGCCAAAAGTATTCATACCAGCCAATTATGAGTTCTTTTATGTCAGGAAAAGCCAATGAAGTTCCAAGAGACCAAATGGACAGTTGTCGGTCATTTATTGGCAAGAAGCAACAACGCCTTGACGACAGATAGTTTCATGTGGCGCAACCATGTGTCTGCCTAAACAAAGGGGTGCTCTTTATCTTATACTCTGAGTAGGGGGTAGGGTGGAAGGTGCCAGAAAATACCACTCATTATAAGGCAAACAACAGATCTTACAACCTTTAGAAATAAGCTCAGACAAATGACTCAGGCTAGTGAATATACAGTTCCTTCTCCCAGGCTACGCCTGTCTCGATCTCACACAACCTTCTTTATTTATTTCGATACACAGGCATTATATCTTTAGAAAAATATATCAAGAATCTAGGGTCTCTGAGGTGGGCTCTCTTATCTCTGGGGTTGAGGTCGCCAATGTGATTAAAAAGCTCCTCGATGGCAGGGCCCCGGGGCTGGATGAGATTCCTAAGGAGTTTCTGAAGGCTCTACAGTCGATGAGGTGGCTCGGCATCTGGTTAAGGTGTCTCCTGGATTCCTTCCAGGTGAGGTGTTCTGGTCACGATCCACCAGGAGGAGGCCCCGGAGACGACCCTGGACATGTCTCCTGGCTGTCCTTGGAATGCATTGAGATTCACCCAGAATAGCTGGATAAAGTGGGTGGGAAGAGGGACCCCGCAACCCAACAGAAGCGAAAGAAGATGGATATATGAATATTGTATAATAGTAATTACCTCTTCGCGGTGGACAGGGATGAGGCCTGACCGCAATGCGCGAAAATCTGCAAATAATTGATGCTCATTTGCCATGAAAAAATGTTTTAAAAAAGTCAATGAGCAGGGGATCGAGTAAAAAAAAAAAAAATGCCACTTAGCGAGGGTTTTTGCAAAAAAATGGTGGATCGGTTACACAAAAAAATCTGTTAATAAGTCAATTTGTGAAAAAAACAAGATTTGACTGTACAGGCTTTTTGATTGAGAATTAATATGTTACCATGGTAAGTATGTCATATGTAGATTTTTCATTTTTTAACCATTATCTCACAACTTCCATTTGTTTTCTTTTGGATAATTCATTTGTGACTGAAAAATGTACAGATTTTAAATAAACCTACTGAAAGGGACAATTCTATGATGAGGGTAAAAGCAAGAAAAAACTGTATGATGTGATGGCTGTTGCTGTTTGACCCTCTGTAACCTCCACTTTTTCTCTGTTTTTGACAGTAATGGAGCAAAGAGAGACGAGCAGATCCCACGTCTGCTTAATTTCCCAGTGTGCAACATGAAGGAGAAAGTTCTGCTTAACAGTATATCCAGAGGATTTGTTTCCAGCAGAACCTTGGACCATGAGTCTTGAAAACATATGCACGGAAGTGTAAAAGAAAAACAAAGAAAAGAAAAAACAACTATCTATAAGTTACCTCCTATGCCTGTGTGGACCCTCAGGAGGGAAGCAAAGACCAATGCCTGCCAGCTACTCGACAATTTCCCAATGTGAACGGCCTCAAGACTGTTAACCGCAACGACTGTTATCCATTTACTGCCCTTGTCACTTTAGATACATATTTTTTCTATAGCGACCTCTAAAAAAATATGAATTAGTCTAAGCAGACTGAATTCCAATCAAATATCCTGTTGGATTAATATATTTTTTGCAAGTATGGATCTCATAAGTTTTTCTATCAAGCTGCAGATGTTCCTCAGCACATGTATGGGCCTGCAATTTTTAGGCACACCAGGTCAGTGGGCTCGTTACCTCCGCTGGGATGCCAGTATCCGTGGTGATCTCAGCTTCCAGTTTAAGACAGATTTCTCAGAGGCACTGCTGCTGTACTTTGACGATGGAGGCTACTGTGACTTTCTGCAGCTGTCTGTGGTTGAGGGTCTTCTTCAGCTGCGTTTTAGCATTGACTGTGCTGAAACTACAGTTGTGTCTGACAGAAGGGTGGATGACAACAACTGGCACTTTGCAATTCTAAGCAGGTATAACTTGCGCACTGTTCTGGCACTGGACGGAGAGGCCAAAGCGGATGAGGTGCGGCCTCAGCGCCAGTACATGAAAATTGTGAGTGACCTGTTCCTGGGTGGAGTGCCTCAGGATATCCGCAGTGGTGCGCTCACACTGCCTACAGTGCGAAACATGCAGCCCTTCAAGGGCACAATCACAGACCTGAAATATGGCAAGTCACAGCCTCTGTTCCTGGGAAGTCTCAAAGTACTCCTGGAGTCTGAGGGGTGGTGCACCATGAACCCATGTGAGAATGGCGGCAAATGCACAGCGGTGGACGGACAACCAGTCTGCGATTGCTCCAAAACAGAATACAAGGGCCGCTTCTGCACAGAAGGTAACAAACACTTCTTAAGATTGTTTTTTTTCATTCACCTTCACTATGTAACCAACATCAAAATTAAAATGTAACTATGACATTTTAACAATAGTTCTTTGTAATATCCACAATATAGACAAAAGTATTGGCAAACCGGGTCATCACAACGATTAAATGAGTAGGGGAGGGAGAGGCAAAGCAAGTAAAAAGGGAGTAGAGTGAAAATACAGGTGGGGGCAGCAACCTGGATGATTAAATTTAAATGATGACCACAACTACATCTACCATCACTAGTACTACTACTTTTACCACTACTACTCGAGTCTACTACTACAACTACTACTACGGTGTCCTCAAGTGCCGCCAACACACAGTACGCAACTGACATTCTTCCCCATCAAACTCATCAATTTGTTCATTTTTGGTACATCTGTGCTTCAACAGAAAGCAGCATTGTCCAAACAATTTCCATAAAGCATACATGTCGGCAAAATAATGAAAATTCAGGGGGGTGGTTAGGTCTCTGAAATCTCTGATTAATTGTCAATGGTTTGTGTCAATGCGTTCCTTATAGTGACCCTTCACAATTGAGTGGGCCTGCCTTCGGCCTTTTGGGGGCCCCGATGTTGATAATGTAATAACAAATAGGTGAGAAAACTGAAGTCAAATACAAATAATCAACAAGAACACTCTTTGCTTTCACAATGTACATTTGTAGTGGCACATCATAGAAATTATATGGTACCTTCATGACCTTGAAATGTCATACAATTTTTACTTTATTTTATTTCACTATTCAAAGGATTGTTTCAGATATTTCACCAAGTGTTGCCAGTTCACGGGTGGTTTGACTTTGTGAGCTTGCCAGGCTCTCACTGTGATTGTCCCTCATGTATGTATTGGTGTCTGTGTGTGACAGCTGTAAAATCTGAAAGCTAATCTAAATACTGCTAGACAGTACAGCACATTCTAATGACATGGTCCTGCAGCCCCTGATAAGGATGCCTCTTGAGAGAATGGAGCTCCCCAGGCCCCTTTTCATTATCCAATCACTAGATGTCAGGTGCCTTATATCACATTCTTTTGTGCTGGGAATTGCAGCGGTGCACTGCTAAAAAGGCCCCCAGTCTCCCCAACAACCTTACTCCCCAATGTGTTTTCACCCTGCACTCCAAGCACAAAACACCTTCCCTTTCTTACAGGACCAGCCAGAACATTATGACAATTTGCACTGTATAACACAGGAGTTGTATGAAATATTTGTCAGAATAGCTGCTAAAATAATGCAGAGTTCTGCACTATTGTAAACTTCAACCACAATAATAGACATAGTACCGCTCACAACTTTGTAGAGGCAAAACATTTGATACAGCTGTGGTGTAGTGTATGTGGATAACAATATCTTGAGAGACCGTTATGCATTTAAAATGTATCCAATAACTTATATTTATTTCTGTGTTTACAAAAAAGGCTTATTTATTCACAACCAATACACATTTTTACCTATCTTTGGGTCACCGGTAAATTCACATCCATCCATTTTCTGTACCGCTTATCCTCACTACGGTCGCGGGCGTGCTGGAGCCTATCCGAGCTATACATATATCGAGAGGTGGGGTACACAGTGAACTGGTCGCCAGCCAATCACAGGGCACATATAAACAAAGAACCATTTGCACTCACATTCATACCATAATTTTTCAACCAACCAAACTTGCATGAATTTGGGATGTGGGAGGAAACCGGGAGAAAACCCACACAGGAACTGGGAGAACATGCAAACTCCACACATGCGGGGACGGAATTTGGACCCCAGTCTTCAGAACTGTGAGGCAGATGTGCTTACCAGTCTTCCACCGTGACACCCAGTGCCAATCAAAACTACTTAAACTGATTTCAATTACAGTAATTTCTCGTGGATAATGCGCACCCATGCATAATAAGTACGCCCAAAGTTGACCTCAAAATTCTGGAAAACCCTTCTACCTATGTATAATGCGTTTTTACAATGCATGATTTTGCTTCTACCGATATGATCAAAACATGAAGTATTATCTGTATTTTGTTAGTTTTTTTTCAAATAATTATTCTGAAGTTAAGCACTTTATTTGAATACGTAATACTTTCTTTTTTATTTACTTGCTCTTATTTTGAAATTCACAGCCCTACTTTTATTTAGTAAATGAAAAAACACACAGTTGTGCTCATATGTTTAATTACCCAGGCAGAATTTGTAAGATGGGTACAATTCTTTAATTCTTTAAAGAAAACATGAAGGACCAGGCGAAACAAATTAATTTTTATTTTAATGGGACTCAAATTAAACTATCAAGCATTTCAGAAAAGTAGTATCATTAAAAAACAACAACCATAAACCAACCATTGTTGTTCAGTCATCAGTCATATTAAAAAAAAAAAAACAGTATTTCAAAAATTCTGCCAGGGTATGTAAACTTATGCGCACAACTGTACAGATATGCAGTCATACGAACCCCTGTCATATTGGAATGAAAGTGTAGGCTACACCTTTTTCATAACCTCTAGGTGGCGGTGGCATATTAGAATGAAAGTGTACACCTTTCTCATAACCTCTACGTGGCGGTAGCATATTTAATGAAAGTGTACGGCTTTTTCATAACCTCTACATGCCGACATACATTTATAAAATGTGAAAGTTTTTTCCATTTCCCCCTATACCTATGTATAATGTGCACTATTGACTTTTGACAATGTGAGGTGTGGGTGGGGTGGGAATGTGAATCATACACGAGAAATTATGGTATTTAAAATCTCTTCATCATAAACACAATGACCCAAAACTGACATATTCTTGCACAAACACACAAACTGACAACAAAAGTGCGAGGAATTCAGCAGGTGAAGAGCTTTTCATGAATGCAGCCAAACAACCAGAAGGGGCCTGGCCACTAGAGCCATGCCATGTGCCTAGTGAATACCCACTTCCCCACCCTATTTACTATGATCACCAGGTCACCAAGTGGAAATCATTGGCCCCGCACCGTGTTTGTGAGACCCTCAGTGTAATGTAGTGCATTAAAATTGAAGGACGTGTGGCAGGTGGGGATAAGGCGGGAAGGCTATGGGGCACTGCTGACCTGCACCCTGATGATTAAGCACATATGTGGAGATATTGAAATCCTTCAGTTCAAGACAGAAGGAAGTTTCTCTGTAACTAATGACCAGAAGTGCTTAACGGGAGTGCATAGCCCAAGGGCATGAAAATATATTTTGCCAGTTTATTTGTCAGATTGAGAAAAACCTACTCTGCATACTATATTATGTCATTATGTGTTCTCTATGAAGTACCTCAAATTGGATTAGCTGTAAATGTATGTTATTAGTCATGAATTTATTATCACAGATCGGTGTCCATCGGTAATGGTCAGTAGACAGGTATTTTTTCCTGTTTTGTGACTGGTAAATGGAGTGAATTAGCGCAAGAGATCAAGAAATTTGAAACTTCTGAGTTTTTTTTCTGTGGCTGTAAAATACTTTGAATATTCCGATTTCATTATCCATACTGCTTAATGTTCTGATTCCTTATTGAATCTCTTGTCGATTCTCTTATCGATTGGGTAAGAGAATGAAATAATACAATTGAGATACGACAAAATGTTATATTCTGATAATGATATACAGGTATCTAAATCATATCGCTATACATCCTGAAATAGTACATTTCCTTAAAATGAAATGAAATTCATGGCAATTTTCTCTGATCTTTTCTCAATTTATTCATATTTTATATACAAACGGAAAAAAAATTAAATAGGTGAAAGATTAATAAAAATCCAATAAAACACAAATATCCAGTGGAAAAACACTCACAATATCTGGTAGTACAACCAGTTTTCAAGGAAAGTACACTGTCGTTCTGTACATTGTGATATAGTGTAATGTACAATGTTGTGTACATAGATGCTCCTCTAGCAGAGCCGTAAATCTGCATTTGAGCGTGATATAGTAGCGTGGCTGCAGTTACATTAACCCTCATTCATTTTTCATACGTTTAGGTAAACATTCCAAACTACCTGTATATCAAAAAAGAGGATATCATTGGATAGAGATTTGAAACATGAATAAAATCAACCCTAGTTCCTAAGAAGCAGCTAAAGATTAAGGATTTCATGCCACTTTTAATAACACAAATCGGCCCAAATTCACTTATCCGGAAATCAATGTAAATCAATAGGAAATGTGTGACCGAAACCATGACTCTATGACAAATGACAAATGCGATTATATTTCTTATGAGTTGTGATGAGAATGTGATGTTTAAAAAGGCTATTTTCAGATTTTTCAGTGTCCACTCAAGCTAAGCACATCGTCAGAGTTACTTCAAACTTCACAGAAAACAAGAATAATAATTGTGCATCACATCCAATTGTGTCGGAATCCTATGAACCTGTGATTTTGGACGCCATTTTCATCTCTGTCAGAACCACAGAAAATCTCAGACGAATTAAAAATTTCAAAAATGAGGTGGTAAAGGGATTTCCTAACAATGTCAGCAGAAAAGAACAATGATTACCGTATTTCCGCGACCATAAGGCCCACCGTATTAAAAGGCGCAGTCTCAGTTACGGGGTCTATTTCTGTATTTAACACATACATAAGGCCCACCGCATTATTGGGCCCAGGCATGGTAAAACATACGCTAGCTTAAAACATACGGTAACATGCATGCATGCATGCAAAACATATGCTGGCATCCATGCTAGCATATGTTTTTAAAAAGGGAACAAAACTGAGTTCGCTTGTACTTTATTGAAGCATTTGACAATGTACTATTTTTGATCAATCCTCATCCACAAATCCATCAAAGTCCTCATCTTCTGTATCCGAAATGAACAGCTGGGCAAGTTCTCCATCAAATATGCTGGGTTCCCTCTCATCATTGTCAGAGTCAGTCTCATTGCTGGGGGGCTGTTCAGCAATGATGCTGGCTTTTGCGAAAGTTCGGACAACAGTCAAAGCAGATACCTTAGCCTAGGCATCCACTTGTGAACCATGGATTCGTTCATCTTGAATTCTCTCGCAGCTGCTCGATTCCCATGTTCCTCTGCATAACTGATAGCTTGCAGTTTAAACTGTGCGGTGCACACTTAATGTGCGTCGCATTATAAGGCGCCCCGTCTATTTTGGAGAAAAATTTAAGACTTTTAAGTGCGCCTTATGGTCGTGAAAATGCGATACCTTGCACTAAACAATGAGAAAAACACGATTTTGGTGGACCTCCGCTACATCCAAGTGCCAGAAATCTGGCACAATAGAATGGTAAGAGAATCACGGCCGATTTTCTGGATTTACGTAATATACATACAATGTTAGTGTAGCGTCTGAGGTGTAGTGCATCTGAAGTCACCCCTTGTCAGTAATCCCCCCTTCGATTAAATGAAATCTTTGCAAGTGTTGCAAGTAGCCCCAGTATCGTGTCAAATACAGTATAGTCAAATTTCAGAGTGCTTCTCCCTTGATGCCTTGTTGGAAAAGTTCAGAAACACATTAAATTTCTTGCGTGTGACATCATCACTCATTTGCGACGTAAGAGGAATCATCAGTACGTTTTACGTATTCTTAGAATAGAAATATATTAAGGCAGCATCAAGTGTTTGGGACCACTTTAACGTGTGTTTGTGTTGAAAAATAAATATTTGAACTGAAGTGAGGCGGCACGGTGGCCGACTGGTTAGAGTGTCAGCCTCACAGTTCTGAGAACCCAGGTTCAATCCCCGGCCCCGCCTGTCTGGAGTTTGCATGTTCTCCCCGTGCCTGCGTGGGTTTTCTCCGCGCACTCCGGTTTCCTCCCACATCCCAAAAACATGCATTAATTGGAGACTCTAAATTGCCCGTAGGCATGACTGTGAGTGCGAATGGTTGTTTGTTTCTATGTGCCCTGCGATTGACTGGCAACCAGTTCAGAGTGTACCCCGCCTCCTGCCCGATGACAGCTGGGATAGGCTCCAGCACGCCCGCGACCCTAGTGAGGAGAAGCGGCTCAGAAAATGGATGGATGGAATTGAAGTGAGATGGCGAGAAAATAATAAATTTAAATCGGCAAAGATCTTTTCTACAAGTCATATGTGATTCATATTGATTAACTCAGGAGGTTTTGAGACAATATTAATGCCTAGATACTACAATTGGCTGGCAACCAGTTCAGGGTGTACCCCGCCTCCTGCCCGATGATGGCTGGGATTTGCTCCAGCACTCCCGCGACCCTTGTGAGGATAAGCGGCTCAGAAAATGGATGGATGGATGGATAATGCCTAGATATTTAATGTTACATGTGGGGAAAGAGTAGTCTTGATTTTGAATCGCCTCTGAAAATGCCAGATACATTACTCACATTGGGCCATATTCTCCCGCTGGTGTGTAAATCTATACTTCAGGTATGCTGATTCTGCCATAATTCTTACTCCCCCCACCCCCACGCGTACGTGGCCAGTTCGCGCATAACGGCTTGAAGTCTGCAAGTGGGTAGAATGCCACCGTTTTCTTAAGACATGTGAATGCCATTGAAATCAATTTGGGAAATATGCCACACTTTAATTGTGAAATTAAACCCCGTGCGGATATCGAGAAGTTGACGGCCGTCCAGTAAGATGTGTAGCACTGCTCATAGAACAGGCCATCGCGTCATTAAGATGATTGCAGTTGTTTCAGACAAAATTCTGAGCCGCCATGCAGCATGTTTGAAACGAAATTCCGCTCACAGCGCGTGCATGAAAACTAGCGATTTAATATGACATAATATGCCGACGTTCCACCGTCGATCGGCGTAATGTGGTAGGGACAGATTACGGCCGTTGAGCAGTCGGTGATGGGCCAGCTAGGTGTCCATCAGCATGCTGAGTCAGCCACCGGGCTGCTAGCACCCGTCGAATGCTTGGAGCACGTGCGGGAATCAAAACGTGCAATATGGTGTTTAACCTTTCCGGGGCACTAGACTTACTATAGCCTCTAGTGTGCACATGAGGAAACGCGCTTAAGTCTTTGCCATAATACGCGCAAGGCCCGATATGAGAAGGAATGCCTACACTTTAGGGTTACTCCACCCAAAGTGCGCACATGGCCAGAAGACGCGCAAATGATGGAATTAAGTGGACGGCAGAATGGGCGCAGACAGAAAAGTGCATAGCTGCGCACCTTTTCTGATTTAAGCATATGGGATAATATAGCGGCGGCACGGTGGGCGACTGGTTAGAGCCTCAGCCTCACAGTTCTGAGGACCGGGGTTCAATCCCTGGCCCCGCTTGTGTGGAGTTTGCATGTTCTCCCCGTGCCTGCGTGGGTTTTCTCAGGGCACTCCGGTTTCCTCCCACATCCCAAAAACATGCATTAATTGGAGACTCTAAATTGCCCGTAGGTGTGAATGTGAGTGCGAATGGTTGTTTGTTTGTATGTGCCCTGCGATTGGCTGGCAACCAGTTCAGGGTGTACCCGACCTCCTGCCCGATGATAGCTGGGATAGGCTCCAGCACGCCCGCGACCCTAGTGAGGAGAAGCGGCTCAGAAAATGGCTGGCTGGCTGGCTGGATAATATAGCCCTTTAACTTTCTAGCTACATTCCATCATAGTGTACAGTTCTAGAAATGTTCTCAGTTGATACTCTCATTAAATTAGATGAGATTAACTGATCAAGTCGTTTCTTTTAAAACAACTAATTTACAAATCTGTGTTGGCCGCATTACATACCAAGAAAGCGCTGTGTATGCAGCCCTGGTGTGCAATTTAGCTGCTATAGCAATATCCGATTAGGACCAGTGTGAACAAGATGAGCTCTGGTACTCTTTAATCAATGATTAATTAATGAAGTCAGAACGAACAGGAAATTAGCAGAAGTGCTGTGCTGGATAAGTAAAATTGATGATGGAAGAGAAAGCTAGTGATAAAACTCCAGATTAGGTTACTTACAGTCACAAAAAAAATATTTAACAGCACTGTGAACACAATGCAGTAGGACAGACTATAAGAGAGTCGTGTGGATTCATTGAACATTAGATTTTTAATGTTACCTATGTTTTATTGACCATATAATTACTGAACTTCTCAGTGTCTTTTTTTATGAGACATCAGAAAAAAAGTAAAACAGAGCAACTTTGTAAAATTTACACTGCTTCTATTTTCTGTTTGACTTTAATCAAATTCACCATTTAGAACTGCACTTAAGGGAAAGTAAAAAAAAATGTGTGCAATTGTGTGAAAAACATGAAGGCCCCACAAAAATATCCAAATCAAGATTAAATAACATACAAATATATAACAATTTTATTGCTACAAGAGGTTATAAAAATGCCTCAATTAAGGTGGAATACAGTGCTGTGAAAACATATTCTCGAATTGTTAATTTTTGAAATATTTCCCCCATTTAAATTTTTAAGCCCATTAAATAAATTTAAATACTAAAAAAAACAAAGTAAACACAAAATGCAGTTTTAAAAAATATATTTAATGATTTAAGGGGATAAAAAGCTATTCAAACCCACCTGACCATGTTAAAAAGTAATTGCTCCCCTTGTTTATTCATGATTGAATTGTAGCTAATGAATTTTTGGGGAAAGCTGAGTTAAATTTGACTGACCACACCAAAGCTTAATTACCTCCAGACCTGTTCAGTCAAGAAAACACTAAAATAGAACCTGTCTGACAAAATGAACATTAGTGAGTCTACTCTGAACCTTCTCTTGCCAACTTTCACAAACCCACAAAGCTTTTTCTCTGAGATACTCACTTGTACTGCGATTGGCTGGCAACCAGTTCGGGGTGTACCCCGCCTCTCGTCCGAAGATGGCTGGGATGGGATCCAGCGTGCCCGCGACCCAAGTGAGGATAAGCGGTACAGAAAATGGATGGCTGGATACTCACTTGAAATGTGTCTTCACTCTACGGTGGTTGGATGAAGACGAGACCACAGAGGAAAGCGCGCCGGGGTGTAGGTTAGGCTCTGACAGTGTGGATTTCGAATACCGCTCCCGTCGATTCACCTCGCAAATCTACACTTTATACCCAACCAAATAGACAAGCTTCATCTCCAGACAAAGACCAGAAAGACTGCACGCTCTGGCACCCTCTGCTTCACAAAGACTTGGCTTTGTGAATGCATCCCTGACGGTGCCGTACTGCTGCCCAGCTTCCACTACACTGAGCAGACCATGACACAAAGCTATTGGGGAAAACAAAAGGTGGCAGAATATGCTTCTGTATCAACAAGAAATGGTGTACTGACGTCATGGAGCTCAGCACACACTGCAGCCCAGACTTGAAGTTGCTGTTTTTGAACAATAAATAATTCCATGCGCCGCATGAGTTTGCCTCATTCATACTTGCCCATGTTTACATCCCCCCCAGGGCTAACACGGACACCGTACTGCAAACGCAGGCTAACCAAGTAAATGAACTTGAAAAAAGGCACTCAAATTCACTCCTCATTATTCTTGGGGACTTTAACAAAGCAAAAGTCAACCACAAACTCCTTAAATACAAGCAGCACATTGACTGTTCCACCAATGGAAACAAAATTCTAGACCACTGCTATACAACACTTACGGACTTGGACCGTGCTTTCCCCCCGTGCAGCTTTAGGCTCGTCTAATCACTGTTTAATTCACTTCATTCCAACATACATGCACAAACTTAATGTGTGAAGCCTGTGATAAAAACAGTGGAGAAGTGGACTAATGAAGCTTAGATGGAACTTCAAGACTGTTTAGACTACACATATTGGAGTGTCTTTGAAACTTAACCTGGCAGCCTGGATGAATATGTAAACACTGTTAAATCCTACATCAGCTTCTGTGAAGACGTGTGTGTACCGACTAAAACATTTTGGATTACAATCAGCTACAAGCGATCATCCCCCCAAGCGCAGAACAACAAAGGACGGGCTGATGACTTTTATATGTTCTACTGCAGATTTGAAAAGGAAACTTTCACACACACAGCCGTAGCACTGACAACCACCATCACACCTCTGAGCTCCCCACACCTCTGCATTGACCATTCACGCACAGGATGTGAAACGGTTCTTTAAACAAAAAAAAGATTTTAAAAAGTGGCAGGCCCGGACAGTGTGTCCCCCTCTTGCTTGAGACTCTGTGCAGAATAGCTTGCTCTGTTTCTCACACGGATCTTCAATTAATCTTCCCATCCTGCCTCAAACACTTCCCAGTCTTCCCAGTCCCCAAGAAACCTGCAATTTCAGGACTGAATGACTACAGACCTGTCACCCTGATATCTGGGGTCATGAAGTCCTTTGAACGCCTTATGCTGGACCACCTCAAGAGCATCAGAGGACACCTGCTGGACCCCCTGCAATTTGCCCGTCAAGCAAATAAGTCTGTGGATGACGCAGTCAACATGGGACGACACTTCATCCTGGATCACCTCGACGGCGCAGGGACCTACGCGAGGATCCTGTTCGTGGACGCCAGCTCATTGTTCAACACCATAATCCCCGAACTCATCTCCTCAAAGCTTCTCCAGCTCAACATCTCGCCAGCCATCTGCCAGTGGATTTACAGCTTCTTGATGGGCAGAACGCAGCAGGTGAGGCTCGGGGACACCACCTCATTCACATGCACCATCAGCACCAGGGCCCCCGCAAGGATGTGTCCATTCTCCGCTGCTCTTCTCTCACTACATGAATGACTGCATCACAACGCATCTGGCTGTCAAACTCCTGTTTGCAGATGGAGCCACAGTCATCGGCCTCATCAAAGACGGTGACGACCCGCCGTATCGACAGAAGGTAGAGCGGCTGGAGCTTTGGTGTGGCCAACACATCCTGGAACACACTCAAGAAGGTAGAGATGATCGTGGACTTCAGGCCACATTCTTCACCACAGCTGCCCCTCACGCTGTCCAACTGCCCTGTGTCAACCATCGAGACCTTCAAGTTCCTGGGAATTACAGTTTTTCAGGACCTGAAGTGGGCAACCAATATCAACTCCATCCTTAAAAAGCTGTAGAGGCAGCTCTACACAGCAATCACTGAATTGGTTGTGTTCATCCATCAGAGTCTGGTTTGGTGCTGCCACAAAAAAGGACAAAATCAGACTGGATCGGTCAGTCGAGCCTGCCAAAAAATTATCGGTACTCACCTACCCAGTCCTGTACACTTGCATGGTGCCAGAACTAAAACAAGGGCATGCAAAATCCTCTCGGACCCTCCACATCCTGGTCACTACCTATTCGAGCACTGTTTGTATTGGGTTGTTGATTACAACTGGCTACTAATGTGTTTGAGAATTCTCTGCACCATATGCACAAATGTCACTATATCAGATCATTGCACTATTAGTCTTTTTGAATTGCTCTAAATTGCTTGAGGACTGTGTCATTTGCACAATTGCCATTATATCATTATCACCACACTAGTGGTACACTTTCAGTGCTGAATGACTCTCCACACTCTTGTTTTTTATGTCCTAAATATATATTTTATCATAGTAGCTGTTTGCTGTTATACAAGAGTGGCTTCAACTGCTCGTGACAAATTCCTTGTGTGTCTTATAACATACTTGGCCAATAAAGCTGATTCTGATGAAGACAAAAGATCTCAAAAAGCTGCAACAAACTGCCGTGATCCAAAGAGTCCAAGAACAAATGAGAAATAAAGTAATCAATCTCAGTCTGGAAAGAGTTAAAAAGCCATTTCTAAAGCTGATGGACTTAACAGAACCACTGTGAGAATGATTATCCACAAATGGAGAAAACATGGAACAATGGGAAACTTTCCCGGGTGTGGTCGGCCTACAAAAAATACCCAAAGAGCACAGCGTTGACTCACCCAGGAGGTCACAAAGGAACCCAGGACAACATCTAAAGAACTGCAGGCCTCCTTTGCCTCAGTTACGGTCAGTTTTCATGGGCAAAAATGGCATCCATGGCAAAAATGGCATCCATGGCAGAGTTCCAAGGTAAAAACCACTGATGACCAAAAATAACATAAAGGCTTGTTTTATTATTGCAAAAAGATATCTGAATTATACCCAAGACTTTTGGCATAATATTCTATGGACTGACAAGATGAAAGTTTAACTTTTTGGAACGTGTGTGTTTCATTACATCTGTCGTAAATGTAACACAGCATTTCAAAAAATGAACATCATACTAACCATTGTGTTGGTAGTTTTATGCTCTTGGGCTGCTTTGCAACTTCAGGACCTGGATGACTTGCTGTGATTGATTGAACCATGAATTCTGATCTTTACCAGAAAATCCTAAAAGAGAATATTCGGCCTTCCGTTTGTGTCCTCAAGCTGAAGCGCACTTGGGTTCTGCAGCAGGACAATGACCCAAAACACACCAACAACTTCTGAATGGCTTAAAAAACAAAATTAAGTTTTTGGAGTGCCCTAGTCAAAGTCCGGACTTAAATCTGATGCTGAAGCATGACCTTAAAAAGGACGTTCATGCTCAAAAACCCTTCATTGCTGCTGAATTAAAACAATTCTGCAATGAACAGTGGGTCAAACTATCTCCACAGAGATGTGAAGGACTCATAGCCAGTTATAGAAAACACTTGACTTCAGTTATCACTGCTGAGGGTATTAGGTATTAGGTATCAGGGAGTAAGAAAAGTTTTTTCACAGGACCAAGTAGCTTTGAAATTTTTTTTTTCTTAATAAAAAAGTATTATTATAATCACCAACATCATTCACTTGGGGTATCTTTGTATATTTAAATTTGTTTGACAATGTTAAACACTAAAGTAGCAAAAATATGTAAAAACATTTAAAAAGAAGAATTTTAGAGGGGTGCAAATACTTTTTCATTGCACTTTAAGAAGTGGCTGCGACTGGTGAATAGTAAAAGTACTTATTCCAAAATATCCTGATGAGTGGGCAAATAACGTAGTACACTACCAGGCTAAACCACCACAGTGCTCGTCCCAGGCACCTACACAACGACACAGCAAACAAGCACACAAGGAATGCACAGTATAAAACTATCTCAAGCAAACAAACAAACAGTGGGTTGAATGTTCACTTTACCACTAAACCATGCAATCTTCAGCGAGCCACAGACAAAAAGTAACCCAACAAAGGTGGCTCCCAAACATTCTGTCCTGACAAGAAAACAAACGCTAAATGGTCACTCTGAAAATGAAATCTGCAAACCAATAAAAACTGACGAGACCTTGTTGGATAACTTAACCCTAACCCAATCTTAAATTTGGAAAGAATGACATAAGGTGACACCACAATGAACAAAAATTCCTAATTTCAAAACACATTTTCACATTTTCTTACCGCTTATCCTCACTAGGGTCGCGGGCGTGCTGGAGCCTATCCAAGCTATCTTCAGGGGTCACCAGCCAATCGCATGTTTTAAGTAATATTTTAACATTAACTCTCATATAACGTACGTGTAAGCACAAGTTAACTTCTAATATTAATGTCAAATGTATTGAAAAACTGTCAAAACAGACTTTTCATTAACATTGTGCTTAGTCAACCATATACAGTAGCTACGGGTTATCACCAAGTTATCAAGTACTTGGATGCCTTTTTTCTACTTAATGTGAGTTTGCTTATTTCATGGTAACTTCTGCTTCATATGCTTGTACTCCTTTCACATTATGAATGGTTCTTCTTTCAGAAATAAAGTGTTGCAAAATGTCTAGCCGCAGTATCATCTTTCCATGTTTAAAAATAGCCAAACTTTTGAGTGTTTCTTCCTTGACGTCATGTTGGAAAGTTAAGAATCAAAATATTCTTCTTCCGTGTGATGTCGTCAGTCATTTGTGACATAAGCGGAATCGTCAGGCAAGCAAATAATTGCTTCCTAGGAATTAAATTAGTGTGAAGCGGTTCTCAAAAAGAACCAGTTTTCATTTCCCATACCTTGTGACCAGGCTAGTGACCAGCAGATGAGTAGGCTTGTGACCAGCATGCCAAGGTGCCAGGCTGGTGTGGTTGTTTATGGCCCTTCACAGGCTTGGCACACCTATCTTTGAGCTTCATCAGGTTGGATGTAAAACTTCAGTGCACAGCTATTTTTAGATCTCTCCAGAGATGTTCAATTTGATTCAAACCTGGGCTCTTGCTGTGCCAATCAAAGACAATCACAGAGTTATCCTGGCGCCACTCCTTTGATATCTTGGCTGTGTGTTTAAGGTCGTTGTCCTCCTGAAAAATGAACCGTCGCCCCAGTCTGAGGTCAAGAGTGCTCTGGAGCAGGTCGCGGCAGTCTCTGTACATTGGTGCATTCATATTTCTCTCACTCCTGACTAGTCAAAAAAAAATATATATATATATAAACTATATATCTCCTATAGATCTATAGCCACAGCATGATGCTGCCACCATCACACTTAATTGTAGGGATGGTACTGACCAGATGATGGGCGATGCCTGGTTGCCTCTGAACATGACGTCTGGCTTTTACGCCTAAGATTTCAAATTTTGTCTCATTAGACCAGAGAATTTAGTCTCTCATGGTCCGAGAGTCCTTTAGTTGCCTTTGGGCAAATTCAGGTGTGCTGCCATGTGCCTTTTAATAAGGAGTGGCTTCCGGGTGGCCACTCTACCATACATGCCTGACTAGTGGATTGCTGCAGAAATGGTTTTCCTTCTAGAAGGTTCTCTCAAAGGAACACTGGAGTTCTGACAGATTGAGCATCTTGGTCACCGCCCTGTCTCAGACTTGTTAAGACACTTCTCCCTCGTCCACTCAGTTTAGATGAGCAGCAAGCTCAAGGAAGAATCATGGTGGTTCAGAACAGCTTCCATCTACTGATGAAGGAGGCAAATGTACTCACTGGGATCAGATATTTTTTCTGTACCATTCCCCTGATCTGTGTTTTGAGACTATCCTGTCTCTTCAGACAATTTGTTTGATATCATGCTTGGTTTGTGCTCTAACATACACTGTTACCTGTGCGTCCTTACAATATCAAGAATTTATCACAGGTCATGAATTGGTCGAAACACGGATGTTCAATGAAAAATGCACCTGAACTCAATTGTGACCTTCATGACAAAGGCTGTGAATAGTTATGTCCATGTGATTTCTTCGTTTTTTAAAATTTTCAATAGATTTGCAACCCCGCCTCCAAAAAAAATTCTTCACGTGTCAAATTCATCCATCCATTTTCTGAGCCGCTTCTCCTGACTAGGGTCGCGGGCGTGCTGGAGCCTATCCCAGCTGTCATCGGGCAGGAGGCGGGGTACACCCTGAACTGGTTGCCAGCCAATCGCAGGGCACATAGAAACAATCAACCATTCGCGCTCACATTCACACCTACGGGCAATTTAGAGTCTCCAATTCATGCATGTTTTTTGGGATGTGGGAGGAAACCGGAGTGCCCGGCGAAAACCCACGCAGGCACGGGGAGAACATGCAAACTCCACACAGGCGGGGCCGGGGATTGAACCCCGATCCTCAGAACTGTGAGGCTGACGGTCTAACCAGTCGTCCACCGTGCCGCCACGTGTCAAATTATGAAGAAAATTAAAATTAAACCATTTTGGAATAAGCTTGTAACATGACAAAATGTGGAAAAAGTGAAGCACTGTGAGAAATTTCCAAATGCACTTTGCGATGTTATAGAATGCAAGACTTTTAAAAAAGAGATTTGACACGACATCATCTGATATCAATTAAAATGAGAAAATACAGTACGTTAAGTAACTACGGTATGAAAGGAATTCATGGTATTCAGGCTGATGAACTATTACAACAAGAAGGAAACAGCCAAGTCGTGGACCCCTTTGAGGGACTGTATTGAAGCATACACAGTATATATTCCAAAACTACAATCTTACGAGACAAATAGCTTGATGAACAATCCAGACAATAATGTCATCACACATTTATTAAACAATAATCTTCGCTGTTCATTGTCTGCCTATTTTTGCAAATACATATAAACTTTATCCCCCCAATAATAATAATAATAATAATAATAATAATAATAATAATAATGGCAGCACGGTGGACGACTGGTTAGAGCGTCAGCCTCACAGTTCTGAGGACCCAGTTTCAATCCCCGGCCCCGCCTGTGTGGAGTTTGCATGTTCTCCCCGTGCCTGCGTGGGTTTTCTCCAGGCACTCCACTTTCCTCCCACATTCCAAAAACATGCATTAATCGGAGACTCTAAATTGCCCGTAGGTGTGAATGTGAGTGCGGATGGTTGTTTCTTTCTATGTGCCCTGCGATTGGCTGGCAAACAGTTCAGGGTGTACCCCGCCTCCTGCCCGATGACAGTTGGGATAGGCTCCAGCACGCCCGAGCCCCTAGTGAGGAGAAGCGGCTCAGAAAATGGATGGATGGATGGATGGATAATAATAATAATAATAATTGCCGCATGGTGGACGACTGGTTAGCGCCTCTGCCTCATAGTTCTGAGGATTCAAATCCAAGGGTTCAAATCCAGCCTCACCTGTGTGGAGTGTGCATGTTCACCCCATGCATGTGTGGGTTTTCTCCGGGTACTCCGGTTTCCTCCCACAACACAAAAACATGCATGGTAGGTTAATTGAAGATTCTAAATTGTCCGTAGGTGTGAATGTGAGTGCAAATAGTTGTTCGTTTATATTTGCCCTGCAGTTGGCTGGCGACCAGAAAGATGGCTGGGGTAGGCTCCAGCACGCCCGTGACCCTAGTGTGGATAAGCGGTATGGAAAATGAATGAATGTTAATAATAATAATAATAATAATAATAATAATAATAAGGATAAGCGCAATGGAAGATGAATGAATAAATGAAACTGTTAGACTTCAAAGGCTTTGTACATGTCCCGGACCTGATCATTCAGATGAAATTTCCAAACCACTGAACCCCTTACATGAAAAGAGAGGATAATCTTTCGTCAAGACATCAGAGCAGACCGCGCTCCCACTCCCCCCCAAACACACGTACGCACGCACCCTCATATACGCACGTACGCACGCACGCATGCAAGCACAAACACACATACACAGACACACACACGCAGACTTCCCTCCAAGATGACCATTTGATCAAGTAATTTCAATGACGGAGCACTGCTTACATAAGGTCTCATTTTAAAATAAATTATTCGTTAATGCATATCTGATTGACTTCCATCTAGTTGTGTTCACGTTAACAGTCACACATGCTCAATTAGTCCCAGCCAAGGAAATTAAATGCATCTTAAATCAATTATATTTATGTTAAATTAAAGCAATTTAGATTTGCCTGAAAATAAATGTCATTTTGATTGCTTTTATTTTATGTCACAACAAGCTTAAGTGTCTGTATTTACTGTATATTCAAATGAAGTTGGGACGTTGCGTTAAACATAAATAAAAACAGAATACAATGATTTGCAAATCATGTTCAATATATATTTAATTGAATATACTACAAAGGCAAGATATTTAATGTTCAAACTGATAAACTTTATTGGTTTTAGAAAATAATCATTAACTTAGAATTTTATGGCTGCAACACGCTCCAAAAAAGCTGGGACAGGGTCATGTTTACCACTGTGTTACATCACCTTTTCTTTTAACAACATTCAATAAACGTTTGGGAACTGAGGACACTAATTGTTGAAGCTTTGTAGGTGGAATGCTTTCCCATTCTTGCTTGATGTACAGCTTCAGCTGTTCAACAGTCCAGGGTCTCCAGTGTCATATTTTACGTTTCATAATGCGCCACACATTTTCAATGTCAGACAGGTCTGGACTGCAAGCAGGCCAGTCTAGTACCCGCACTCTTTTAGTACAAAGCCACGCTGTTGTAACACATGCAGAATGTGGTTTGGCATTTTCTTGCTGAAATAAGCAGGGGCGTCCATGAAAAGACGTTGCTCGGATGGCAGCATATGTATCTCCAAAACCTGTATGTACCTTTCAGCATTAATGGTGCCATTGGCACTAACACAGCCCCATACCATCACAGATGCTGGCTTTTGAACTTCGCGTTCATAACAGTCCGGATGGTTCTTTTCCTCTTTGGGCCGGAGGACATGACGTCCACAATTTCCAAAAACAATTTGAAATGTGGACTCTTCGGACCACAGAACACTTTTCCATTTTGCATCAGTCCATCTTAGATGAGCTCGGGCGCAGAAAAGCCGGCAGCGTTTCTGGGTGTTGTTGATAAATGGCTTTTGCTTTGCATAATTGAGTTTCAAGTTGCACTTACGGATGTAGCGCCGAACTGTATTTACTGACATTGGTTTTCTGAAGTGTTCCTGAGCCCATGTGGTGATATCCTTTACACATTGATGTCTGCTTTTGATGCAGTGCCGCCTGAGGGATCCAAGGTCACGGGCATTCAATGTTGGTTTTCGGCCTTGCCGCTTACATGCAGTGATTTCTCCAGATTCTCTGAACCTTTTGATGATAGATGATGAAATCCCGAAATTCCTTGCAATTGTACGTTGAGGAACATTGTCCTTAAACTGTTCGACTATTTTCTCACGCACTTGTTCACAAAGAGGTGAACCTCGCCACATCTTTGCTTGTGAATCACTGAGCAATTCAGGGAAGCTCCTTTTACCCAATCATGGCACCCACCTGTTCCCAATTAGCCTGTTCACCTGTGGGATGTTCCAAACAGGTGGTTGATCAGAATTCCTCAACTTCCTCAGTCTTTTTTTCCACCTGTCCCAGCTTTTTTGGAACGTGTTGCAGCCATAAAATTCCAAGTTAATGATTATTTGCTAAAAACAATAAAGTGTATCAGTTTGAACATTAAATGTCTTGTCTTTGTAGTGTATTCAATTAAATATAGGTTGAACAGGATTTGCAAAGCATTGTATTCTGTTTTTATTTACGTTTAACGCAACGTTCCAACTTCATTGGAATGTGGGTTGTACAATCAGCTCGACTTTATTTTGTTTTTATCGTCCACATGGTCAGCAGAATTGTAAAAACTCTGATTCATGAGGTAATTTATCTGGACTGAAAGACTCATGAGAAAAGAAGGGGAAGTTTACTGATCTGGGTCTAAAAAAAATTATATTTCTTCCCTCTCGGAATTTTCACCTTCATTATTATCACTCTAATCATATTGAGCTGTGATTTGACTGCAATGTCTTTTTTTGCATGGTACAGAACATACACATGGTTGTGCTCACTGCTGGCCATTTGTATGGCTCATGAAGAGTGCTATTACAGTATTTGCATGAGAGTCAACATGCAAGTCATAAGAGTGTCTAATTCTTCCTTCTTTTCCTTGTCTCTTTTTTTTTGTTGTTGTTGCAGAGGTCAGCAGCAAAACATCAGGTGAGTTGGAATGAAAACATTTTCAAAAACCGATTGATATACTGGTGCTTATGACAGGAATTGATGCATCTTGAATCTAATATTTAGGTTTTGCATGAATCGATGTTTGAATCTTGACTTCAGAGTAACTTACTGAGAAAAAACGGTGGAAAATATTGCTACAACACTAAAAGAAGACAGGTATAACCTATAAAGTACCGTAGTTACCATAGTCCAGTGGTTCTTAAACTTTATACACCAAGTACCACCTAAAAGAATAGTTTGCTTTCCAAGTAACACCATCATGACCAACATTAAAATAGCTTACCATTGTAGGTCAAAATGTTCATCAAAAACATATATATATATATATATATATATATATATATGAGCCGCTTCTCCTCACTAGGGTCGCGGGCGTGCTGGAGCCTATCTCAGCTGTCATCGGGCAGGAGGCGGGGTACACCCTGAACTGGTTGCCAGCCAATCGCAGGGCACATAGAAACAAACAACCATTCGCACTCACAGTCATGCCTACGGGCAATTTAGAGTCTCCAATTAATGCATGTTTTTGGGATGTGGGAGGAAACCGGAGTGCCCGGAGAAAACCCACACTTGACCGACATAGCCCTCCATAACCTGGCTCCACCCTCTGTGATTGAGCTCCTCCTCCAACTCCAACACACCCCCTAGCGCACCCTCCGTTCGCTCCTCCCACTCTCTGGAACTCCCTTCTAAAAGTCATTATTATTATGACTATGGCGACACCCATTGTGAATGTAAAATGTACATTAAAAGATCACATAAACTAGTGTATTTATTGATAATACTCGAGAAAATAATTTATCCAAAGTGTTTCTTACCATTATATCGACTATAATGTACCTCAAATGCTAAATGACATACTTATCTCGGTCCTCTGCAATGCTTTTTTTTCACATACAACTTGAGTAGTTTTTAGTGAGATATTTTCTGCTACCCAACAGTCTGAAATGTAACATTATAAATTAGAAATGCCAGACACTATATTCACCAAGCGCTGCTAGCATTTATAACTCAGCAGTCTCATTTTTTTTGGCAAGCAGTAGGTTGCGCTTAATGAATTACCTATTAAATATCAATATTCATTCATTGTTCATAAATTATAAACAGTGTTAATAATCCGTTTATAACCAATGTTATAAAGCCTTTCGTGAAGGCTTTGTTATTATTTGTTGCCACCTCTATTTTCACTGCAGAATAGAATTAAATTATTTCATTTGACAAGACAATATCTTTTACAGTTTAATTACAGAGGTTAGTACAAGTGAGGAATGAAGAGGTTTGTTTTACTCTGAAACATCAGTTTTTTCTTGTGAAGAATAAACTTCTTCAAGGAAGCTTTGTGTTACCTGTCAGCATGTCCTGATGCCATGCTTTCCCTCTCTGGGGAATCATGTCATCACAATACCAAAGTGTATTGGAAATGTGCTCAAGTGTTCTCTTCCACTTTCTTCTTTTCCTTCCTTTCCCTTTTACCTTTTCAAGGCCTTGCACACATAATGGCAGAACAAGGTATGACTCTCTTTACCTTCTGTCTGTCATGTACAGAATTTGTTTCACTGCTGTAACATGTTACATGTTGTTATACTGGTGTGATAAACTTGTAGATACTTGAACATTATAAGTACTTTGATACTTTGCTGCATTGTCCTACAAAGTTGAAATGCAGTCAAATCAGTCTTTTGGTTTTAAAGGCAGCAACAGAGCACATTTATGTTATGTTACATTGCGTTACGTTATGTTTGTGTATGTTATGCTTAGTTAATTGCCGAGGTAGTTATAGATTGTTGCTCGTTAAACTATAAGAACATATATTAGTAAGTTGTAAGTAAATGTTAGAGAATTGGGTTCATAACCACAGGTAAATCAACAGATAATAAATACAAATATCATATTATTAAATATGAGTCCATGGTCCATGATAAAAATGATGTTGAATTTTTTTTAATACACATACAAAATAAAGAAACTGAATTAGTAAGAACATTAGGCCTTCTTATCATGTGGTACTTCTCCCCTTTTATGGGGAAGCTAAGTATTAAAAGTGTGTGCTCTGTCGCTCAAAATTATGTTCTAATATGTAGTTGGTTGATGTGGTTGCATGCTTGAAGTGGTTTTTGATCTGCAATTGCAATACTGTTGGTACCGTATATCATTAGATGCTAATGAAGCATGTTCTCATGAGCAGATTATACAATATGGGCACAAACAAATGCACTGTAATGGAAGAAACCCAGATATCACCCTTGATCAATGAAAAGAAGGAATCTCCTTTTTTTTGGCTTTTGTTTATCAGAAAACCAACAACAAATATTTGTTTTCAGAAATAAAATTCATAAAATTCGAAGAGGCATGTTGTTCAATGACAATGATTTTGCAAAATAGTGTTTTGAGACAAACAATGGTGTTAATGATTCTACAGAGCCACTGTTTTTCCTGTAGTAAGTTTACTTTTATTTTCGAATATTTCGCTCCTTGTTGTTTTTCAACAGTACAACAAAACACTTTTCCTAACAAAATCTACTAACTGCTCATGAGAATGAAAGGTACCTAATGAAACGTATGCATAAACAGTAAAGTAAATGATATATGTGATGACTCAATAAATTTATTTTTATTTCTTCCCGTCTGTGTGTCTTGGCTCTGGCTGCGGTCTCTGTTCTCTCTTCACCTCCACCTGCTCTTCTAGCTAAAAGCAAAGGTACAGCTTTTTCAAAATCTTTCCTTTTTCGACTTTATGAAAAGCAACGCTTGCTCAGTGAGTGTTTAGGAGCACATTATAAATACAATAATGTCTTTGATGTCTAATGTGTTTACATGTCTGTGTTGTTATTCTTCTCTAATGGCTTCTCGGTGAAAGATTTAATTTGCAATTAAGTCAACCTTAATTGAAGTGGCCCAAAAGATATTTTTACAAATCCAAGTGGACGGCACTTTTACAAGAAAATAATTCTGTTGCATTTTCCTCACCTCAACTAAACAGTCACCAGTGTTTCATGTCTTTGCAGTTTAGAAAACATAACAGGACAATAAATATTTTATATTTATAGTAAATTGAGACAACAGCGATGCTTTTTATTTTTATTATTATTATTATTATTATCATTACATGAAACTACATTTTTATCTGGTGTCATTGGTATTGTTATTTTAAAATGAGTCTTCGCACAGATACTCATTGCAGCAGGTTACAACACCAGTGACACAAATCCATCCATTCATTCGTGTTCTCAGAGATGGAAGTAAGTACAGTACATATGTCACAAGCAAGTCTAAAGTCATAACCTTCAAGTCTCAAGCAAGTCCCAAGTTACTGCAAGAAAAAACTCAAGAAAGTCGAATTGCCACCAAATTTGAAGCATGTTAAGTCATTACTTCCTTCGTAAATCGGAATTCAAGTCATACAATCTTGCTCAGTCACAACATACTGTATATTAGAGTCAAAATAAAAAAAATTTCACTGATCATGACACAAAAAACTACATTTACAGCTCTGAAAATTGAATGAACACACACAAAATACAATTATACCTCTAAAAATTTAATTAACAAGAGTATAAAATAAATGTATATATACTATCATTATTATTATCATTATTATTAGTAGTATTAGTATTAGTAGTAGCAGTACTATTTAGAGGCATTTTTTCTTTTTGTTTGCATGAGTGTGTACAGCTACCAATATATCTAACATTGTTACTGTGATGATCTATCCATCCATCCATATTCCATACCGCTTATCCTCACGAGGGTCACAGGCGCAGGCACGGGGAGAACATACAAACTCCACACAGGCGAGGCCAGATTTGAACCCGGGTCCTCAGAACTGTGAGACAGATTTGTCTAACCAGTCATCCACCGTGCCACCTACTGTGAGGATAAATACTGAAATATATTGTATGTGGAAGTAAATGTGTGTAATCATCATTTAAAAACTACATATGTTGTTTTTTGGCATACTTCCTCCCACATCCCAAAAACATGCAGGGTAGGTTAATTGAAAATTTAAAATTGCCCTTAGTAGTGTCTGTGAGTGCGAATGGTTGTTTGTTTATGTGTCCTGCAATTGGCTGGCGACCAGTTCAGGGTGTATCCCGCCCCTCGCCCAGAGTCAGCTGAGATAGGCTCCAGCACACCCGTGACACTAGTGAGGATGACTGGTATGGAAAATGGATGGATGGATATGTTGTTTTTGGCACCAATCTTTTCCTAAATATATGTGTGTTTGTAAATGGGTGAATTGAATTAACTTTGTGCACTTTGTAGGTTGACTTTTTATGAAGTTTGGTTCATTTACTTGCATTAGCTTATGGGCAGACCTGCTGCAGCCAATATGGCAGCCACACTGCTACGAGAAAAGACGCTCAGTGTGTCTTTCTATGCTCCATCTTTATATGTCTAAGCTAAAGTTGTTATCTCCGTTGTTAATAATATATTTTTCAGGTTCCAGTCTCCATATTGTCTATCACTTTGTCTTCTCTTCTCACTTACGTAAATGCCTAACTGACTTCAAGTTTAGTTAGTTTTTGATCAGCTATTAGAGAGCTAATGTGAAGCTAACCTAGCTAGTTTACCTGCGTCAGACAGATGAAGTACACATCGTATAGGGGGGCATAGCCTATAAGTACCGGCCTTGTTGCCAGAATGGTGGCACGTACGACAAAAATAAATAATAACTTGTCTTTCAAAAACAAAGAGCACATATTGACAGTATGACTTGTCAAGTCATGTAGTTCAAGTCCAAGTCAAAGTCAAGTCTTTCATGCGTTGTAGCCAACCAAGTCACAAGTCATAAAATCAGCGACTCGAGTCGACTCGAGTCCAAGTAACATGACTTAAGTCCCCCACCTCTGTGTGTTCTATACCACTTTGTCCTCATTTGAGTCACGGCCGAGCTGGAGCCATTCCCAGCTGACTTTGCAGTCAAGGCTGCACCTTGGACTGGTTGCCAGTTAATGCACAGCACCAACTCGAAAGCACATCTAGAGACAATTTAGAGTCTTCAATTCACCTAACCTACCCCACTGTGCTGCTTCAAAATGAAATCACATTTACTTTATTTAATGCAGCCAAATTTATAGTTCTGTAAACCAAGGGTGCAGATAGGATTTTGGAACTCGTGGGACGGTGGACCCAGGGGTGGGGGGCGAAGACCAAGCTTGTTGTTAATTGTTTTGTAGGGTTTTTCATGGTCTAAAACACCTAGTAGAGTACAACATTATTGTAAATAAATATAAAAAAAAGCTTGAAAATGTAGGAAATGTTCACATTTTATCCAAATTTACCACGCCGGTGTGCTTAGTCATGATGGCTTTGTTGACGTGCAGTACTCATCGTAGGTGAGTCACTTTCATAAGGCACGAGCAATGAGTGTGCTCCAAATCCGTTGCCAAAGGCGAACGGCTTTACAAAAAAAAAAGAATACTGTACGAAAAATAGCATGTTCCAGACTCCAGCCACAGCGCCAGTAAACAACTGCGGCCACTTCTGGAACTAACAGACTTTGTCAACGGAAGTTTAAGTGACAAATGGAAACTATTTTCGGACACATTGTTCAGTCCCGACGGTACGTTGTATATATATATATATATATATATATATATATATATACATATATATATACACACACCGTATTTTCACAACCATAAGGCGGACTTAAAAGTCTTAAATTTTCTCAAAAATGGACGGAGCGCCGTATAATGTGGCGCGCCTTATGTGTGCACAGAGTTCCAAAATCTATAAATGTTGTTGTGTGATGAGGGCTCCGCTTGACTGACTGGGAGAATTTCCTGCTGACACGCTGCTTATATAGAGGAAAGGCAGACGTGACTGAGTACAGCATGCGGACGTAAAGGGGTAGGGTGCGCATGAAGGAGGACGCTAAAGGCACGCGCCCAGTAGGTATATAGCGCTGTAGTGTGCATTGTGCAAAACAACATCGGTTTGGCTAAGGACCCCCTTAAATGGCACCTACGAAGAGACACGCTTACAAAGCACAGTTTAAGCTGGAAGCTTCTCAGTTACGCGGAGGAACATGGGAATCGAGTAGCCGCGAGAGAATTCAAGATCAACGAATCCATGGTTCGCAAGTGGAGGAAGCAGGAAAATGAGCTTCGCCAAGTCAAGAAGACGAAGCTGAGTTTCCGCGGAAACAAGGCGAGGTGGCTCGAGTTGGAAGACCAACTCGAGCAATGGATTAATGAGCAAAGAACAGCCGGGAGAAGCGTCTCTATAGTCACCATTCGACTGAGGGCAATAACGCTTGCAGAAGAAATGAAAATCTAACATTTTCAAGGAGGTCCGTCTTTGTGCTTTCATTTTATGAAACGGCGCCATCTATCCATCTGGGCAAGGACTACCGTTGCACAGCAACTTCCGGTGGATTATAAGGAAAAGCTGGCCATTTTACGCTCCTACTGCAGTAAAAAGATTGCCGACAAACACATCCACCCCAACCACATCACCAACAGGGACGAGGTCCCACTCACTCACCACACTGTAGAGAAGAAGGGGACCACCATGGTAGCGATATGCACATCGGGGCACAAGAAGTCAGCTTTTACTGTTGTGCATGGTTGCCATGGTAATGGACAGAAACTGCCACCTATGGTGATTTTTAAGAGGAAGGCGCTGCCTAAAGATTTTCCAGCCGAAATCATCGTTAAGGCCAATCAAAAGGGCTGGATGGACGAGGAGAAAATGAGAGAGTGGCTGAGTGAGGTGTACGTAAAGAGACCGGATGCTTTTTTTCCACGAGTCACCGTCCCTGTTGATCTGTGACTCCATGCGCGCCCATCTCACAGCCGCTGTAAAAAACCAAGTGCAACTAAGACTGGGAGGCAACGCCAAGCGAGTTACGCCACCATATGTGAATGGATTGTGGATGCTTGGGCTAAGGTATCTGCTTTGACTGTTGTCCGAGCTTTCGCGAAAGCCGGCATCATTGCTGAACAGCCCCCCGGCAACGAGACTGACTCCGACAATGACGAGAGGGAACCCGGCGCCTTATGTATGTGTTAAATACAGAAATAGACCCCATAACTGAGACTGCGCCCTATGGTCGTGAAAATACGGTAATATATGATTCACAGATTAAATAAGCAGAGGGAGTATTTCAAACTCCCCTCTTACACAGCAAAACTGTTCCAGCACATTTAGCAGTGGTATTTGTTCGCCTTGAGCAATGGATTTGGAATTAGGAAGCACACTATCCAACCTTAAACTCGCCTGACTTTGGTGCGGGCAGAGTGGGTGTGACAGTGTGAATGTGAGTGTGAATGGTTTTCTGTGTCTATATGTGCCCTGCGACTGACTGGCGACCAGTTCAGGGTGTAGTCCGCCTTTCGCCCGAAGTCCGCTGGGATAGGCTCCAGCGCCCCGCGACCCTAACCAGGATAAGCGGTGTTGAAAATAGATGGATGGACTATCCAACCTTTGAAACTGAAAATGATGACAGTACTTAAGTTGCAGATAAAAGTGGAAGCAATATGATCCAAAATGAATATTCAATTTGATCCATGTCCAAAATCTTTATATTTGCCAAAGATGCCATATTCTGAGGAAAACCACAATTTATGTTAAAAAAGTATCCAGAAGAAGTCCATCCATCCATCCATTTTCTGAGCCGCTTCTCCTCACTAGGGTCGCGGGCGTGCTGGAGCCTATCCCAGCTGTCATCGGGCAGGAGGCGGGGTACACCCTGAACTGGTTGCCAGCCAATCGCAGGGCACATAGGAACAAACAAACATTCATACTCACAGTCATGCCTACGGGCAATTTAGAGTCTCCAATTCATGCATGTTTTTTGGGATGTGGGAGGAAACCGGAGTGCCCGGAGAAAACCCACGCAGGCACGGGGAGAACATGCAAACTCCACACAGGCGGGGCCGGGGATTGAACCCGGGTCCTCAGAACTGTGAGGCTGACGCTCTAACCAGTCGTCCACCGTGCCGCTCCAGAAGAAGTCATCACTGCAATATAAATCACCAAGATTTAAACCGCCCAGATTTTATTTCAGCCATAAAACGTTACGGGCTAGCTTGGGACATGGTATGAGGGGCAGTTTCCAGGTATTGGTTGGTGCGCTCAATCTCATCATTTGACTGAGGGTGGTAACTGGAGGAACAGCTTAACCAAAGGCCCAGGTTTAAACAGAAGGCCTTCCAGACCAGGGATGTAAACTGTGGGCCCCAATTGGAGACATACAGTATTGTGGGCAGCTCTGGAGAATCTATCCACAACTGTAAGTTTGGCTATGTTGCTCTTGGATGGAAGAAGACCAGTAAATAATTCTAGGGCAATGTGAGATGAGAGGGGGCTGAGGATGGGTAAACAGGCAGAGGGATCCAGAGCAGGGCTTGGTAGGAGTCTTGTTTTGAGCACACACTGTGCAAGCAACGACGAAAGACCGAATGTCTGCCTCCATGGTTGGGTTCCAAAATTGTGGACGGACAGCTAGTGTTCTATAGATCCCTGGGTGGCATGTCCTGTGGGGGAATATTGAGCTCTCTCCAGGATCTGGGAGTGAACAGAGACGGAAACAAACAAACACTTTTGAGACCCTCCTCTGGGGTCAGGTTGCTCACCCTTAGTGCTCTTGACCAGCAACCCAATCTCCCAGGTTATGGATGGTTGACCGGAAGTTGAGAGGATGGGCTCTGAATACACTTTGGCCTTACTGACAGGAAACTGGTGGGACAGGGCATCAGGCTTCACGTTTCTGGACCCAGGAAGGTAAGAAAAGGTGAATCTAAAAGACCCAAAAATCTGAGCCCACCTAGCTTGTCTCGAATTCAGTCTCTTGGCACAATGGCGGTACTCAAGGTGGTGTTCTGCTCCCTCCAACAGATGGCACCACTCCTCCAGGGCCAATTTTACCACTAAGAGTTCTCTGACAATGTGCTTGTGCTCTGCTGGCGACCGTCTGCGGGAGAAGAATGCACATGGGTGCATCTTAATGTCTTTCAGGTATCCGTTGGAACAGCACGGTGCCTCCTCCTCAGAGGCATGCACCTTCAAACAAAATGTCAGGAAGGGTCAGGGATGAATGAAAACAGAGGTTGGAATAGTGGTAATAGGGGCAAAAGCTTGCAATTAATAGGTTTAGGCCACTCAGAAACAGATGTTCCCTTGGCTGGATCCAAATGCAATTCCCCCTCACCAATGATATAGCCTAGAAATGTAGTATTGGCGGCGTGAAACTCACACGTCTTGGCTTTCATTAAGAGCTTGATTTCAGAATCAGAATCAGTTGTTACAAGAAACACGTGGTGATGGTGACATAACGGCATTGTGAAAATGATGCTGTCCTCAAGCAATTTAGAGCACAGTGATACAGTGCAAATGGTCCAGAGAATTGTCATACACGAGTGGCCAGCAGTAATCAAAAACAGTATACAAATAGTGCAGCGTGATAAAACAGTGAATGCACGAATAATGTCCTGACAGAGATGTGTAAATGTGGCAGCATGTTGCAAGGAAATTATAAGTTACCGTATTTTCCGTACCATAAGGCGCAGCGGATTGTAAGGTGCAGTCTCAATTACGGGGTCTATTTCTGCACTTAAGCCATACATAAGGTGCACCGTATTATTCGCGCATGCTAAAACAAGGTAACGGAAGCAAAGCAGTGAGTTTGGTTGAACTTTATTCTACTACGTATTTAAAAATACACTCACATTATTTTTTGATCAATCTTTTGTCACAAATCCATCGAAGTCCTCATCTTCTGTATCTGAATTGAACAGCTGGGCAATTTCGCCATGAAACATGCCAGGTTCCCTCTCGTCATTGTCGGAGTCAGTCTCGTTGCCGGGTGGCTGTTAGGCAATGATGCCGGCTTTCGCGAAACCTCGGACAACAGTCAAAACAGATACCTTAGCCCAGGCATCCACAATCCATTCACATATGGTGGCGTAACTCGCCCAGCGCTGCCTCCCAGTCTTAGTAAAGGTGTGTTCGCCGTCTCTCATCCATCGATCCCACGCCGCTCGCAACTTCACTTTGAACGCCCTGTTTTCACCAATGTCCATCGGTTGGAGTTCGCTGGCAGTTGCTGTGCCACGGTAGTCCTTGCGCGGATGGTGAGATGGCGCCTTTTCATAAAACGAAAGCACCAAGATGGACCTCCTTGAAAGTGTTCGATCTTCATGTCTTGTGCTATCGTTATTGCCTTCAGGGAAATGGTGACTGTAGAGACGCTTCTCCCGGCTATTCTTATGCTTGATTTTGAATTCTCTCGTGGCTGCTCTATTCCCATTTACAACCGCGTAACTGATAGCCTGTAGTTTGAATTTTGCCTCGTAAGCATGTCTCTTCGCTGATGCCATTTTCGGGGGTCCTTAGCCAAACAAGTGTTTTGCAGCATACCGGAAGTGCAGTATACCTACTGGAGGCATGGCGGAGCTAAGCGTACGTACTGTACGTAGCTTTACATAATGTTCTCTAATTGGTTTATCGCTGCCAGCGGACGCAGTGTACATATTACGTCCCTATGTCGGTGGGAAATAGTCTGACAGTCAAACAAGCGGGCGCTCACCAAAATTGCAGAACATTTTTACAGATTTTGGAACTCAGTGCATAAGGCGCAGTGGGTTAAAAGGAGCACCGTCAATTTTTGAGAAAATTAAAGGCTTTTAAGTGCGCCTTATAGTGCGGAAAATATGGTAACTGTTTAAGAGGTTAATGGCAAGAGGAAAGAAGCAGTTGGAATGTCTGCTGGTTTTAGTTTGTATTGTTTGATAGCTCCTACCTGAGGGAAGGAGATGGAACAGGTGGTGACCAGGATGTGGAGGGTCCAAGAGGATTTTGCATGCCCTTGTTTTAGTCCTGGCAGCGTGCAAATCCTCAAGAGAGTGTAGGTCGGTACCGATAATTTTTTCGGCAGCCTTGAGTGTCTGTTGTAGTCTGATTTTGTCCTTCTTTGTGGCAGCACTAAACCAGACTGTGATGGATGAACGCAGAACTGATTCAAAGACTACTGTGTAGAATTGCCTCAACAGCTCCTGTGGCAGGCTGTGCTTCCTCGCAAGCCGCAGGACGTACATCCTCTGCTGGGCCTTTTTGAGGATGGAGTTGATGTTGGTCTCCCACTTCAGGCCAGCCTGAGAAACTGTAATTACCAGCAACTTGAAGGTCTCGATGGTTGACACAGGGCAGTTGGACAGCATAAGGGGCAGCTGTGGTGACAATCATCTCTACCGTCTTGAGCCTGTTCAGCTCCAGGTTGTGTTTTAAACAACCACAGACTCCCCTGTACATTCAGAATAGTGTACTTTGTACACGACTATCAAGAATTATGTAGATTATCATAAAATCTCACTGATTGACCTAAAATTGGAAAGAGATCTATTTTTAGTCATTTAATGTATTCTATGATGTACAGTATGATGACAATGTCTGTATGCCTAGAGTATACCAGACCAGCGCAAAGTATGGGCCACTTCTCGCCTCTGTCTTTATGAAGTCAAAATTAATAAAATCCTGTATGTGATGCTTTAATTTTGATGTGCATGTGTGTGGGTGGTACCAGCAACCAAAAACAACGGCTTGTGTCTTCAGTGTTGCCGACTTAGCGTCATTGTTGTTATATGTGATAACTTTTCTGAGCCTCCTTGAGCTGTCACCTTATCGTGGTGGAGGGGTTTGTGTGTCCCAATGATCCTAGATGCTAAGTTGTCTAGGGCTTCACGCCCCTGGTAGGGTCACCCATGGCAAACAGGTCCTAGGTAGGGGACCAGACAAAGCACGGCTCAAAGACCCCTTATGAAGAAGACAAATTATGGACTCGGGTTTCCCTTGCCCGGACGCGGGTGGATGAGATTCGCCCGGAGTTCCTCAAGGCTCTGGATGTTGTAGGGCTGTCCTGGTTGACACACCTCTGCAACATCGCGTGGACATCGGGGACAGTGCCTCTGGATTGGCAGACTGGGGTGGTGGTCCCCCTTTTTAAGAAGGGGGACCGGAGGGTGTGTTCCAACTACAGGGGGATCACACTCCTCAGCCTCCCTGGTAAGGTCTATTCAGGGGTGCTGGAGAGGAGGGTCCGTCGGGAAGTCGAATCTCAGATTCAGGAGGAGCAGTGTGGTTTTCGTTCTGGCTGTGGAACAGTGGACCAGCTCTACACTCTTAGCAGGGTCCTCGAGGGTGCATGGGAGTTCGCCCAACCAGTCTACATGTGCAAAATATGCAGAGCTGCTAAATTCTCACTGATTGACGTAAATATTATATTATTGCAAATTACATATATATCTAAAACATAATCCATCCATACATACATCCCCCTATAGAGGGATTTTGGAAGCCTCAACGCCTCGGCTGCGCCTAGAAATTCTGTCCATAAAGGTTATGAACATAATCGGTGAAAGAGCTAGCCTTGGCAGCGTAGAAACCTCACCAGAAACAAATCCAACTTACTACCGACAATGTGGACCAAACTCTGACGCCGGCGAGACCGACATTGCAAAGAAGCTTGATGACGATAACGGGATCAAGAATACATGGATTTGCCGCTGGCTGGAATTAAAAGTCAGAAATTAATACCTTCATGAAAATATTAGAAAGATTAAAGAACTTGGGAAGGCACGCTGCATCTTGTGGCATCAGGATGTGAAGTACGGATCTGGAGGGAGAACGCGCTCCGTCGATCACATCAACGGAAAGAAGCACGGACAGCAGGTTAAAACGAAGAAGTCAAATGATAGATTACCAAGGTTTTGCGATAACATACATATATATATATATATATATATGGGTGTGTGTGTATGTGTGTGTGTGTGTGTGTGTGTGTGTGTGTGGGTGTCCTCTCTGTTCAACGCCCCTGACAACTTGGACAGGACATTGAAAACAGCTTAATTTTATGTTTACCCAGTTGTACCCATTACATTAGCAAAAGTCAGTCAGTAAACATCACTCATCTATTTAGAAATAATAGGGGTTAAATTGACCCCAAATAAATAAATAAATATAGTAAACAGTAAATATAGCTGGTTAATTAATTCAGGGTTTTTCATAATTTTTCTCTGTGCAAGTACTGTAGATAGATAGATAGATAGATAGATAGATAGATAGATAGATAGATAGATAGATAGATAGATAGATAGATAGATAGATAGATAGATAGATAGATAGATAGATAGATAGATAGATAGATAGATAGATAGATAGATAGATAGATACTGAAGATCTGCAATGTAAGCTATGTAATTCTGTAACACCCATACACTATGAATGCCTTCCAAGTCTCTATGCTACCATCTGGTCACAGAAACAACTCCCCAGTCTTGAAAATAAATATTGTGACACACCTCTGAGTTTATCACATTCATCTGTCTGTTTTAAAAATGTTGTTTCCAGATTTTTGGAAGAAATTCATCAACTCATTAAGACGGTTTTGAGACAACACACTTTTTAGTGTGCTACATGAAGCCCATGCTTGGTTAGCTTCTCACACCCACTCTATGAAAGAAATGCCATATTGTGTGGTGCTCTGTGCTAGCAAGGATCGTGTGCCAAAAACCAGCAGTGGCATCATATAAACAACAGAGCCAGACACAGCAGAGCGGGCAAAGCCCTCCCAAATCATTCTCCTCACTGGTTCCCTCTGCCATAGCTTGTCCCTCTCCTCATTGTGTTCTGTATGTTTCTCTGAGCATATACTTTATACTTATGCATTAGAGTTGCCTTTATGTCACATATTGCCTGCATGGACTAACCTACAAACAAATTGGAACAGAGAGGCCAATTCCTTTATTTTCCATCCATCCATCCATTTTCTACACCGCTTATCCTCACTAGGGCCGCAGGCGTGCTGGAGTCTATCCCAGCTATCTTTGGGCAAAAGGCGGGGTGGACCCTGAACTGGTCGCCAGCCAACTGCACGGCACATATAAACAAACAACCATTCGCAGCCACAATCATACCTACGGGGAATTTTAGAGTCTTCAATTAACCTACCATGCATGTTTTTGGGATGTGGGAGAAAAGCGGAGAACCCGGAAAAAAGCAAAGCAAACTTATTTATATAGCGCATTTCATACACAAGGTAACTCATTGTGCTTTACATGATAAAAAACATTTAAAAACAAATAAAAAAAAAACATCTTATAAACATTTAAAACAAAGAGAAAAGAAATACAATTAAAACAGCGTACAGTGCAAGAAATATCATTTAAAAGTGGAAATGGTCTAGAAAGCATGGGAAAAAAGAAGAGCTCTTAACCTGGACTTAAAAACATGCACACTTGGGGCTGACGTCACTTCTGTTGGCAACTTATTCCATTTGTGTGCAGCAAAATAGCTAAATGCTGCTTCACTCTGTGCGCAACTATTTGACCTGAGTCTGTTGATCTCAGAGCCCTACTGGTTTATATACCATTAGCATTTCATTCATGTATTCAGGACCTAAACCGTTTAGTCATCTGGAGACACTGCTAGATATAACTGTGTGTCATTTGCGTAAAATTAAAGTTCTGAAGAATTTGACCCAAGGGTAGCATATGCAGGCTAAAACCCACACAGGCACCAGGAGAAAATGCAAATTCCACACAGGCGAGGCCGGATTTGAACCTGGGTCCTCAGAACTGTGAGGCAGATGTGCTAACCAGTCGTCCACTGTGTCGCCCCTTTATTTTTGCTATAGAGTGAAAACATTTTGGTTTGACATCAAAAGATGCTAAGATGAAACGAGATGAACATTTCAACTTTCTGTCAATTTATTAAGTTGAGATATCAAAAAACATCTGTAATATTAAAAGGAAATACTGTAAAATGAAATTAAAGAGTCCACTGTTTATGTTTTTCGGGGGATAATTCATACAATATAGAATTAGATATGTGTCCTTTTGAGATATATCGACACCTCCCTGAGTGGTTTATATGTACCCAAAAACATAAGGTGACTTAAAAATCAACACATTAGTGTGGATGTTTTCTTAACAGCAGTTTTAACTTAACTGAAGCAGGCAAACAATTTGTTTTAGTTTGGTATGGTAATCCTGGCGGCACGGTGGACGACTGGTTAGAGCGTCGGCCTCACAGTTCTGAGGACCGGGGTTCAATCCCCGACCCCGCCTGTGTGGAGTTTGCATGTTCTCCCCGTGCCTGCGTGGGTTTTCTCCGGGCACTCCGGTTTCCTCCCACATCCCCAAAACATGCATTAATTGGACACTCTAAATTGCCCGTAGGTGTGACTGTGAGCGCGAATGGTGGTTTGTTTGCATGGCAACCAGTTCAGGGTGTACCCCGCCTCCTGCCCGATGATAGCTGGGATAGGCTCCAGCTGGCCTGCGACCCTTGTGAGGAGAAGCGGCTCAGAAAATGGATGGATGGATGGTAATCCTTCGTTGCTTGTCAATGGTAAAGTATCCAAAAAAAAAACAGTGCCGTCCAATAATTAATTAGTAAACGGAGTGGTCACTTCTATGGCTGTCCTTTATTTGATGATGTGGCTCAAAACCATCCCACAAATTTGGGAATGGATGAATGAAATGAATGAATGATGGTGTGAGTTCAACTTCTCCTTGAACGACTATATTGAGTAATACATTAAATTAGAAATAAAAATAAGGTAGATAGAAAATTAAAAAAAATATGATGGTCAAGGAAGCTAACCCAAATGAAGCATCTCGCAAGAAAACAAGCCCTCAAGACCACTCTCTAGAATCAACATTTAACAATACATTGGGCACTATATGTTTTTTTTTTTTTTTTTTACTTTTGGGGAAAAAAAGCATGCCAAATATACAATAAAAATCTGCTTTTGCATATAAGGCACCAATTTGCTCAGTGTCTTCAAAGATACATTTTAGATTGGCTTTTCATGAGATTACAAGTAGAGTGCTACACATTTCACCTCAATTTAACCATTTTCTATACTGAAAGGCACAATATTAATCCAGGTCATTCTGATTATGATTACAATTATGATTCTGCTTCTCCTTCTTCTTATTATTATTATTACTATTATTATTATTATTAGTAGTAGTAGTAGTATTGTTTGTCAGTTTTTGTAAGCCAGGGGGACAAAACATTGCCATGGTGCCTGATTCACTCCAAAAATGAAAGCGCAAATTAATATTTTCTTGTAAACTATATCCACAGAATTGTGTCATGTTGGTTTAATACAAACATTGAGTATATAGTAGTATATACTAATAAGAAAACATTTATCAAATTAATATTTACTCATTGAAATCACTGCTTCAAATCAAATATAATTTGGGGGGAATAATTGATAGTTCATGCCTAATTTCAGACCCCAGCTGTTCCTCAAAGTGTCTCATCTTCTGCGGCACAAGTATCAAACTATTGACAAGAAAGGTGCAACAGAGAGCACTTCTGCAATGTCACAAAGGACCGAACGATGAATTGTAGCACGTTTAGTCGAAGTTGTCAGCCCCAATAGTGCAATTGCCCCAGAGCAAGCACATTTGAGCTGCAGAACGCTCCCCAGACGACATTTCAAAGAGGAGGTTGGGGGTTGCAGCACGGGGGTGTGGTGGGGGTTGGTGCGGTAGGGGGAGCGAGAACATGCTTCAGGGGAAGAAGAACATGCTGCTGATCTGGGAAACGATTAAACCTAGATTCGTACTGACAAGTTTTCTCTTCTCCCAGAGGGAGATGGCGCTTGCAGCCGCAGTATAGAAAGAAATATGAGTGACAGGGTGAGAGATAGGGGAGGGAAGAAAGAGATTATGGGCGAGGAAAGGCTGGTTATCATAATTAAATGGAAGTGCATTTTATCCTCATCCTATTGATTTGTGCCAAGGGCAATGTGTGTATTGCCAAAGGAAAGTGTGCGCTGTTATTCTGGTTTGGAGCCGGTATTTTTGCTTGTGGCAGATGTGACTCTTGCAGTCAACAATCTATTTAGTTCGTCATTTAAACAGGACTCCCAGGAACAATGTACACTTCCCAGATACAATTGGGCTCACACCAACACAATGAAATCACACAGGATCTGCATGTGAGGGGGAAAAAAAAGAAGAAAAAGAAACGCAAGGCAATCACAGTAATGGATTTTTATTTTTCTGACTTTCCACCCTCCCTTTCAGTCCTCCCTCTATTCATTTTGATTTTAGGAGGTTAGTGCAAACTGTTTTGTCAAATGCACTTTGCTCTGGGCAACATGGCTTAAGTATATCTTTGCAATTTTAGTGACTTGCTTTCTAGCTGTTTTTTCCCCCCCATTAATGGGAATGACATTTCATTTATACCCCATCATTCATCTTTCCTAGCTCTTGCCTTAACCCAACCCCCCTCTCCTGTGGCCCTCTCTCTAGCGCTCTTTATACACTGTATTTTGCATTATAAAATTCTCTTATCATTTGAAGAATGATGCTAATATAATATTGTCATGCACGACAGTGTAGCACACTAACTAGGCTGGTACACCCCAGTATAGTTTCAAACACTTATTTCATTGTTTGAATATGCAAATGTATTACCACTTTTACATTTTTATAACGGTAAATCGCTGAAGGGCACATGTACTCAGATATGGAGCAAAGCCACACAGGGGTTCTGTGCACATGACAAATGTGCACTTCTTTCAAGCCCAAAACCCGCTAACCCCACACCATTAACCTCTCACCCCGCAATTACACCTCAACATTTTACAGTTTTGAGCGGGC